>NC_081419.1:88705584-89305584 GCF_949786415.1 Peromyscus eremicus | reverse complement strand
GGTATAAAGAAAAGCTTAATATTTTCCCAACGATTCTCAGCCTAGTAAATTTTGTTGTTTCTTATTTAGGTTAAAAAAAATCCACTCTACTAGCTGTGATATTCCTAAATTAGAAGAAATTTCTTGTTTAAAGATCACCATATATAGAATTTCCAATGTTTAATGATGTTTCCTCCTTGATAAATATTTTCTGAGTAGTTGAGAAGTTTTCTTACTCACCACATAATCCATGACAGAAGGTTAAACTTTCATTTCTCCCTAAGTCTGATTTATACCAAAAACTCATAACTTGGGTCAGATGAAGCATTTTTTCTGTACTTCGGAATTTGTTTCTTACAAGAGTAAATGGAAGGAAGATCAGTATTACAGCTGCCAATGAGAAATGCTAGCCTGTGGGTCACTATGTTGCCCACTCAGCTTGTAAGAAGTGGTGGGTCCAGAGAGAAGAACCCAGGTAGTTAGTAGCAGAACTAGAATTAGTAGAGAGATATCTAGTTATCAGTTTGTTTCTCTGTCTCCTACTGTAACCCTCTCTCCATCTCTATTACTTTTTCTGAAAACTTGCCTAATATTTTTGCAAGCATGGGATGATTGAGGGGCACCGCAAGTCATAATGCTCTGGGGAGCTGGATCCTGAAGTGACACAGAGGAGTTTAGCTTGCTCTAAAATGTCATAGGATTGGGGGAAGGGAAGGAAGGAGAGTTGAAGAAAGAGAATAAGACCTTCAGACAAACATCTCCTCTGCACTCTGCTGGGAGTGAATGGTGCGGGGCAATGGCCCGAGGCTTCTCAATTCAAGGAGGCTGGAAAGACTGGGGGAGACTCATTTACACTGGAAAGAGACTTTCAATGCATGACAATAAAAGTAGAAATCATAACGACAAAAGATGGATGGACTTATTGCATAGACAGAGGATAATCAGAAATTTCTTCAAAAGCATAAAACAATAAGAGTGGTGCCAACTTACTTCTCTTAGCATCATTATTGTTACTACTGAGAGACATGTAAGTCGAAAAAATAACACGGAGATAAGGATGCAGGAAAAAGAAACATTTTCACAATCATGAAAAGTGCATATTCCCACAAAGAAGCAAATAAATGGAAAAAAAATAAACCTTAAAACATCATAGGAACACCATATTTCTCAGCTAAACAGCTAATGATAATGAAATATTGACAATGTCTCAAATGAAGAACTATGAGAGACCCAGTACAGAGGCTGTGGCTCACACCATGAAGTGGGATAACAGTATCAGAGACAAACCAGATAACTTTGTTGGAGAGAGGGTTACACATCTGTCCCTGAAGTTGCAAAGCACCCCTAGTTTGGGACCCAGCAATTCTTTCTCTTGGAATGAACGCTGGGGTAAAAATACCCAAATATAAAAGCCTCAAGCTGAAAAAAATTACACAATGGGGATGTTGGTTGAATAAATTCAATATGCATAACATGCATATAAATTTTCATAAAATGTATGCAATATTTGGACACATTAATTTGTTTTGCTTCAATGTGTGCAATGTGCAATATCTATATGTCTGTATCTATATCTATATACATTTTTAAAAGTTTTAGTGTATTTTAATGTCTTATATTTTATGAGGAAGAATGTTCTGAGAGAATGGAAATCCTCTCCATGGGTGTGGAAGACTTAGTGAGAAAAGAGTAGGTTAGGTGTCCAGAGAAGACAGGGAGCACTGAGAACCATGGGGCTGGCAGTGGTGGTGGTGGTGGTGGTGATGATGATGATGATGATGATGATGATGATGGTGTTGATACTGATGACATTGGTCATGGTGGTGATGATGGTAATGGTGGTGATGATTTGAGAGAGTCTGCTGGAACCAGATCACTTTTGGTCTGTTAGGTCATGGTAACAACCTGACATTTTCTATCTCTTCACCCCTTTCCTGTCTTTTGTACAACCATTAAATCCACCAGGACAAACATTTATTTTGTTCTTGTGCCTTTGTTGTTAAAACCTTACTGCTCAGTATGAGAGCCGCTAGCCACAGAAGGATATGATGACTTCAAAAATGACTGATAGGAGTTGTAAGATAGGATATGTCTTTAAGGAACATTTATTCTGGCTATTCAATGAGATAATAATATTTGGACATAGGGAATTGAACTAAATGCTATATAAAAATTAATTGTACCAATTCCTTTTTACTTTTTAAAATACGACTAACCTTATATTCAATTTATACTTAAGTTTAAAGTAAGTAGACATTTAAAAATATCTGAAATTATCTGTGTGGCTCACATACTATTGCTATTAAAATCATGATAGAGAAGATACATCATTGTCATGTTTGCTGAATAAATGAGTGAGAAAATGGCTCAGCTTCTTTTTTTTCCTTTGTGATCTCCGGATTCATTTTTGATGCCAAGACAAAGGGACTTGCAGCTGGGAGGGAGCTGGTTTCCAATGCATAGTTATTGAAGTAGACTCTCCCAGACTCTTGTTTTCCCCAGAGTATTTCTGAGAGACCCTTCTGATCACTTGATGGACATGTGCCTGGTTGCAAGGAACTCTGAGTTGAGGCAGAAAATTCTACTGTTGTAGGTATTGTAGTCAAAGACTTAGATTTGACAAAATCAACAATTGCTCTAGTGGCTTGGAGTTTTAAAACCACTATCTTAATCTTGGTAAGGATTATCAAATGGATTTGGGCAGTGAATACATCTCAACACACTTAATTTATTAAAAATGTCATGAGCTAGCATACAAGTGGAGGTCAGTGCCCTTTTTACTGAGAGACATGGATGTGTAGAGCAAGATTCTAAAGGGTTGATCTTCAAATTCTTAGTGGTTCCTGAAAGATGCTTTTTCATATATGTCTGTAAGTGTAAGAGATGAAGTTTCTAATTAAGAATTTACCTGTAAGGGTTTCATATACACCTGTGTTGGCCAGACATGTATTTACAGACATGACCTTTTCTTATCTACTGAAATATAGATGAGTAAATTTTCAAGAATTTATAGGCAGCCAGAGAAAAGTGTTTTCTAAGTGGGTGACAGACACTGAGACTGGATCCTGCTTCAGGCAGTAGCAAGCAAGTTAAACCATCTCTGATTGACTTTTATTAACTCTGATTTGTAAGGCTGATAGGCTCAGGCTTGTAGCTGATGGACAGGTTTTTGTCACTCAGCCAAGATATGAATCCTAGAGAAATGCCAACGAGAAGAGACGGTGTTGTTCTCCCAATCCATTGTGCTTTGAGCGTTTGCTACTTTGTTTTTTTCTGTTTTACATACCCAAGCTGAAATGTTTGTACCAATTATTTTGTCATTCTTTATAAAACTTAGTTTAATCAGACGCCGAGTCTGATCTTTGTGCTTTAGGCTATGGCTGTAAATAGCAACGATGTGGAAATGCTATTTGTTTGAGCAGCTGAACACATTGGTTAAGAGAGCAGGCACAAGAATATGAACACAAGTTTTTTTCCGACTCCTAGCTCCCTCCAAAGGCTATTTGTTTATTGAAAAAAAACTCCTTTAGTTATCCTTTAAAAATGCCTCTTATGGGCTAGGTAGGTGTAGATTCAAAAGCCCTTCATGTACCTAGTATATTCCTTTTTGTTCGTTGGGTTGACACTCAGCAAAGTTACACAGCTTGTTTCTGACAGCTCTAGGTACAGTCTCATGTACCCTGCTCTTGTTGAATATCCACTGGGATGGGTCAAGCCCTGTGCTTGGCGTATGCTTTACAGACACTGCATTTAAACTTCACAAAGATGTTGCATGGGTTGTTATTCCTATTTTCAGTGTTGGAATGCATTTCCAAAATTTTTCTTATTTTTAGAGGTTTCAATTGAGTCATGTAAACTGCTCAGTGATTTTTGTTTTAGCTGTAGATGGGTCAGGTCTCCAGAGCCTTCCTTTCTGTTCCACTCATTAAAATCTGCTCTCTGAAATGATCCAATGATCTCCTTCTCACTTAGATATAAAGGCTGATAAGATTTAATGGGCTTCCTGTTTCCTTTGAGATGTCTTCTCTGACCCTTGAGTTATTTAGAAGTCTGTTTCATTTTGAAATATTCAGAGATTTTCAAGATGTGTTATTGAATCCCAACAATGCTGATCTGACTACAGAACACACTCTATCATTTTGGTTATTTTCAATGTATGATGGTTTAATGGTTTAGCTGATGACCTGTGTTGGCAAGAATGTATGTTTTTCTCCTATGATATACTGTGTTCTATAAAAGTTTATCAGGACACTTTTTGATATTCTTGTTTAGATTTTCTGTATCCTTACTAATTATTCAATTTTCCCATCAACTGCTGAGAGAGGGACACCAAATCTCCAATCATAGGCTGGCCTACTTTTTACTTTGCCCTTTTTGTTTTATTTTATTTTATTTTATTTTATTTTATTTTGTCTATGTTTGTGACTGGATCTTACCAAGCAACACAAGCTAGGCTCAAAATTATGATCCTTGTGCTTCAGCTTCCTGGGTGGGGTCACAGGCACACACCAGCATGCCTGGCTATGTCATAATACCAAAGTGGAGTTTGAGTTGGAATATTTTTATTGAGCTAGCTTTGGGCTCAATTGTGCATATAGTTAGTTAAGTTCGATTCAGAACAGTCTTCAAATTTCAGAGCAAGCTCAACAAAAAGCTCACTTGCTTTGTTCCAGATTTGGGTTTGTGTGCCTGTAAAGGGTTCCTTGGCTCACCACTGCCTTCAATCTACAGCAGGGTCCACACACCTGCACTCAGTCTGGGGGGATTTTTAAGCTCTTTCTTCAGTCACAAGACAGTGACTGCTTTCATTCATTGGAAGACAGAGTGCTAAGAATTTCTGTCACTTCTCCTTTTCTGTTCTTAGACTTTACTAGGTCTTGCATACCTGAGCCTGGCCATGTTTAGAGAAGAGAAACACCATTTGCCACTCTCTTGTCTTGCCTCTAAAGTTTCTAGGGAATACTGTGTAAGGGTCCTTGAATAAAATATAACCTGAGTAGGCTGAGGCAAAACATATCATTTTAGTTATTTGAGATTTGTTGAATTTCATTTTATATCTCAGACTACAGTTTATCTTGGATGTAGTTGAAAGGAATTCTGCTCTTTTAGTCAGAGTTTAACATAGAAATTAATTATATCTTTTTGGCTGATGCTATGTGTGTTCCACATATTTTCTGACTTTTAAAATCTACCTGTTTTACAAATAGTTGAGTAAAGGATGAGGGATGTTTCTAACTACAATTGTAGACTTGTGTATTTCTTCTTTTCAGTTTCCCACTCAACATTTGTTGACATTCAAGTGGGGCAAGGAAAGGGTGGGGTAGGGAAGAGACACACAGTTTCCAACTCTCCTGCTGAGCCGAGACACAGATGGCCTTGATACAGTAGACACAGTGCTGAGAGTACTAATCTTGGGGAGGCTTTCTCTGACTCTGCCCTACCCAGACTACCCCGCTAGCTGGCAGAGTGACTGGTAGACACTTCTATACTGGCGAACTGGGTGTGTGGAGGATTCTGGATTTCCGTGTGATGTCCACTGGGAATACCGCATCACTATTCAGAAGGGATGATAAACTGTTTAGTCTATCCTGATATCATCCTGCCAGGAGGTGGCATCATGGTAAGGATGCTGGGATGCTAGACTTCCAGTCAGCTTTTTCCTTGAGGTGCCTTTGGGAACACAGATATTTCTGTACTATTGTACTGGGATGAAACATCTGTTTAAATCTTTCTGTTTTGTTATCTCTTTCCCTTTGTGGTGCTGGGGAAAAGAACAGGCTATTGTCAGAAACTGCTGTTCTTGCTTGTATCAAGTTATACTCTCCACAGTTCCTTTGGGATGCATATAGTAAAAAAATAAAAAATCAGTTAAAATTGTAATTTAAGCTTCTATCTTATGGAGCTAGAAAAAGAACACCAAACTTAATTCTAACTAAACAACAGAAGTAAGAATAGAAATTAGAGCAGAAATTGAAAATACAAATTATTGATTTTTCTCAAGGTAATCCGCAAAATAAAAAGCAAGTTCTTTGAAGGAATTGAGAAAACTGGTAGTCAAGCTAATGAGAGGGAGAAAGTATATTGGTAACCAATATCTGAAGTGAAAGAGAAGCCAGCACTACAAATCATTAAAAGCGTAAGAAAGGAATCTTATAAGTATCTCTATGCTTACAAATGGTGACTGGGAGGAAAAGGACCAGTTCCACAGAAGTCACAATCTGCAAAATTCTCACCAGAAATAAATAATTTGAACTGGCATATATAAATTAAAAAAGTATAATCAATAATATTCCTATATGGTAGTTTGTACTAGTAATCCCTTTATTTAAGAGGTTGGGATAGGAAATATGGTATGACTTTGAGACTACCCTGTGTGACAGAGTGAGTTACAGTCTAGCCTGGGCTACAGTGAGACTCCACCTACCAAAAACAGAAACAAATATAATAAATATTTACTAATATTTTTCCAAAACAAAAAGCACCAGGCCCTCATAGATTTACTGGTGAACTCACTAACCATTTAGGACAATATTCATACAAATCGCTATAGCATCCATTACAAGATCCATTAAAAGAAGATTACTTCCAAACTCATTCTATGAAGCTTGAATTGCACTAGCACTCAAAACAAACAAAAATATTAGGTTAAGAAAAGACATCTCTCTTGAATATAAATGCTAAGACCTAGAGCAATTATTAGCAAATGGAGTCTAATATTATCTAAAAATTTTATGTTATGACCAAATGGACTTATCACATCTGTTTGATTTGAATGGTGGTGGTGGGGGGTAATACACCTTTACCCTTCCTTTACAATATTGTACTTTGAGTTGTAGCTAATGGGTGATCACCAGAAACAGAACATGTATGTAGGTGGCCATAGTGGCTAAAGCATAAATTTGCAGCACTTGGGAGGCTGAGGCATGGTGATTACCATGAGTTTGAAGTCATCCTGGTTAGCATACTGAGTTCCAGTGGCTGTCTGAAAAAAAAAAAAGCACACAGGCATACAGTTTGAAAGGAAAGAAAGAAAAGCTACTTTCATATACAAAAGATGAATATTTTATGTTTAGAAAAACCTAAAATTTTGATTAAATAATAACTTGAATTAATAAGTTATTATAACAAAGTTTATAGGATCCGAAGGTTAGTTTACAAAAGTTTAACACTTTACCATGTGCCAGCAAAAAGAAAAGTAATATTTGCAGTTAAAAACACAATGCAGAGTTTAGACAAATGCATCAGCAGTTAAGGGTGCTTGCTGCTCTTGCACAGGACCTGGATTCAATCCCTGTCATCCATATAGATGCTCACAACTACCTGTAGTGTAACTCTAGTTCAGGGAATCCAGTACTTCCTTCTGGCCTCCAAAGCCTCTGGCACACATGTGGTGCACATAAACTCATTCAGGCATACACACATGAAAATAACAAATAAATTCCTCTGAAAAAGTACAGTACACTTCATATTAGAGTACCCTCAAATGAAATATGTAGGTACAAATATGTGTGTAATGTCTCGTGGCTTAAAATAGAAGGTGCTCCATGTACTCTCATGAACACTAGCCCCCCCCCCCCCCAGCTGGTTGAAGACTGTTGGACAGGAGGCCACTTCACTTCAGGAAGTATGTTCCTGGGTTGGGCCTTGATGTTTTATAGTCTGACCTTGTCTCCCGTACACTTTCTGATTCTTGACTAGGGGCAATGTGTGTGTCAATCCCAAAGCCATGCCTCCCCACCACTGTGGTATAAGCCAAAAGAAACACGCATCCTCTCCTAAATTGCTGCTTTTCAGGAATTTGGTCAGAGCAACGAGAAAAGAAACCAATATGTGTCTGTTAGAGGAAAACAAGATAATATTTACAGAGGACAGTCTATGAAGGACTCATGCAAATTGCACCTTCTTAAAATTCAACACAACTAGCAAATAAAAATCAGTTTAAACAGTGAGCCAGATTCTTAAAATAAACATCACCAAAAATGTGTGAATGGCTAATAAGTGTGTGGAAAGGTAGACCATATTGTATATCATTAAAGAATTGAAATTCATACAGTAATGGGACTCCTATAACCCACAGTGTGGCCAGAATCTCATACTGTAACACTACTTAGTGCTAGTGAGGATGTGGGGTAATAGGAACACTTTTCCACTCACAGTTAGTAAGAATGGATGATGGCATGACCACTTTGGAAGACTATTTAGCAGTTTTGTACAAAACTCAGCATGCTCTTTTTCTAAATCACTGAAACAATGGAAATTTACTTTCTGATAAGCAAGAAATCAGGAGCAAGATAGTTCAAGAGTCAGCTCATTCAGCTCTACAATGAGTTACCACAGTCCCTCAAATATATTTCTGCCTTCAAAGCCACAGTGGTCTCCTGTAGAGTTCCAAAATGCTGCAGCCATCCACAAGCTTCTTAGTGTTTTTACTGATTTGGTAGATTTATATCCTGATCACAGTTTTCTCTCCCTTTACTCTTCCCAGTTCCTCTCTACCTCCCCTCCCTTCCGGATGCCCTCCTTTTCTGTCACTAGAAAACAAACAGGCTTCTAGGAATAAGAGATTAATATGATATGATATGATATGATATGATATGATATGATATGATATGATATGATATATAAAAGCTAACAGGTCAGAATAGGACAAAACAAACAGAAGGAAAAGAGCCCAAGAAAAGGCACAGGAATCAGAGACTCTTTCGTTCACACACTCATGAATCCCTTAAAAACACTAAATGGAAGGTTGTAATATATAAACAAAGGATACTCAGCTTCCTTTTCCTCCAGGGATACCTGAGCTCAGAGGGGGAGGCACTTAATGGAGACATCTCATTTAGGGCTGTGCATTCTAAGCTCTCTCACTCTCTCTCTAATGTCTGGCTGTGGGTCTCTATATTTGTTCTCATCTGCTTCGGGAGGAAGCTTCTCTATTGATGGCTGAACAAGGCACTGATCTATAAAAACTTAGGGTACTCTTAATCATCCTGTACAAAAACAACATCCTTTGGTATTTGCCCAAAGATGATGGATGAATAATTCTGTCGGCACAGAACCTGTGCAGGAATGCAGCAGTTTTATTCATAATTGCTCCAATTTGTAAACAACCAAGATGTCCTTTGGTGGGTGAATAGATTAGTAATCTATGGTACATCCAGGCAATGGAATACTTTTAATCTCAAGAAGAAATGAGCTAGAGATCCATGAAAAGACAAGGAGGAACTTTACTGAGTATTCCTAAGTGACAGAAGCCAGCTAGGAGAGCGCACCTGCTGAATAATTCTAACTGTATTAAATTCAGTCAAAGGCAAAAACACACTGACAGTAAAAGTCAGCTATTACTAAGGGTGGCTAGGGGGAAATGAATAGCAGAGCATAGACAATTTGTAGGGCAGTTTGAACTTACTTTATATGTAAGATAATGATCGGTATATGTGTTTCTTCATTTGAAAATTATTTTTCTGGTAGGTAGCAAGGTGGCTTTCTCTTCTTTTTTAATTATTCAAGTGATGCTTAAAAATGGAAACAATGAAGCATATTATAGTTCTTTTCCTTCCTTCCTTTCTTCCTTCCTTCCCTCCCTCCCTGCCTCCCTCCCTGCCTTTCTCCCTGCTTCCCTCTCTCTTTTTCTCTCTCTCTCTCTTTCTTCTTTCTTTTGTGTCTTAAGATCTGCTTTTGTCTGATACCTCTTATCATCTTTCCTCTGAACTTCTCGAAAGAGGAAGGCTTTGGGATACTGATTCATCCTCCATGCCTCAGTTGCGTCACTTGATCCCCAGTTTCATCTGTCCCTTCAGGGCTTGGATTACCGTGAGAAGCAACTTTCTCTCCATCCACGTTTCTTACTCTAAGACTTCTTAGATGACACTTTGCAGGTTAGAATCAGGAGGAAACAAACTCAGGTAACACATTTTCCATGGGTAGTGCCCCTTGTCTACACCAGAACCCCTTTTCCAGGGTCTACGTCTAATACTCCTCCAGGAAGTATGGTGATAATAAGCCAGATGCAGACATTTCCTTCAATGTTTGCCAGACGACATGGCTCCTGGGAGCAGATTACAGGGAAGTCTGTGCAAAGAGGCATTGGAGCCTCCCTCCCAGAGGAAAAACAGTTTTCAGTCTGAGACTGACCCCATAAGTGGAGTCAAAATCCAATTGTTACATCACCCTCAAAACATTCTATTTAAGGCAGAGGCAGCTCATAGAGTAGACAGACCCCAATCACGGCCTCCAAGTGGCATTTGATAGTTTTCTTTTCTCTCTAGCCTCATTTGAGGCTTTTAAAGGGTAAAAAAAAGTAAAAATAAAGTTTTAAAGTGTTTTTTAATCTGTGTTATCTGATTTTCCTTTTTTTTTTTTAAGACAAGGGTTTCTTGTTGGTTAGCCTTGAACTCAAGATGACATGCAAGGCATTTTTCAAAATTATACTTACTCTATGCTTATTGTGGCATGCCTATCTCTCTGATAAGAATGAAAATTTTGTCATAAAATTTCAAAAAGATTTAGGTAGTTTGTAAAGATTTTTCATTTTATCTTTTGCTTTTCATTATAAATCTGTTTATCACCAGGCAGGATTGTGCCTGGCCTTGGAGGTAATTCCAAAAGATACTAAAGAAAGGAAGTCTCAGCTGAAGACTTTACCCAGGTCTACCCTATGCTAGTAACCACTAGGAGAACAACAGGGTGTGTGACTGAAATTCCTTGTTAAGTGGCATTTTCTGTTAATAGATCAAATAATCATTTGTTATTTATTGTCGCCTGGTGTTGGGCAGCTCCAGGAAGCTTTGTGGCTCCCTTGGGTTGGAGGACATGCAGGAGTAATTACCGGTGGTCTGGGACACATGCCATGGATTTTGAGGATGGGCCAAGCATCACAGATTTCTTCTGGAGTGAAGTTACTCACTGTGCAATGAGATGGTGATAGTGACTTAGATACAATGGCCATTACCTGTGGTGAACTGGTTGGTAGCCTGCGTCTTCCTTAGGAGAACAACTACTAGGAAAAACACCTCTACCCCCAGAGCTGGCTTGCACTGTGGCATAACTTACATGTGAGAATGCTATGCTAATTCTGGTCCTGCTTTTGGCATGGAACTCTCTGAGTTTGATTTAGAATGTAGGAATCCAAGATATGGTAAAAAGAAAGTAGCAATGAGTCCACTTATGTCATCGTTGGAGATGAGATACAGTGAATCAGGCTACCAGCTGATTTCCTAATGGCTGAGAGATGTGAGGAACTGATAGAACTGTTTTGACATAGGGACGCTTGCAGTAAGAAGTCCTGTATTTTAACCATAGTCCTTAGTCATTTGGGTGTATAGTAGTTAGGAAAAACTAAAGCTGGACACAGTCTTTACGATTATACAGTGTACAGTCTAGATGGAAATAACAACAGAAACACGTGATTCTGTACCTAAAAACAATTGTGTAAAGATTAAAAGAGCAGAAGCTAGCACATGGGTTATAATTAATATACTTCTTCAGAAGAGACATGAAATTCCCAGCATGACTGTCTCATTACCTGGACTTAATACACCTGGTTGCTACTCAGAAGTCTGGCTTCTTTGGGGGATGGGAAGGGAAATTTTGGTGCCTTACAGCATTCAGTAATTGACTCCAGGAAGGAAGCAGTAACGATCCTCCCGCATTGTGTATTTTGTTTTGTGATGCAAGCTGACTGAACGTGAAGATTTTAATTGGACTATTCTAAGAAATACCATTGTTATAGGAGTTCTCGTCAAGATGAATCTTGCTTAAAAACATTTCTTCGAAACCATCACAAAAATCTAGATGGTGAAAAATGTAAGAACTGCTGAAATACAAAGTGTGTATCCCCTGCATTATTTGCGCTTTTCACTTCACTCAGCTTGGGTAATGATACTAAATTGATTGGTTTCTTTTCAACTTTGTTTCTAATCAGTTTTGATATTCAGTGAACTCACCCTAGTGAGGACTTTTATTATTTTATTTTTGGGGTAGGGTTGGAGGGTAACATAGTACTGGCAATGCCCATATACTAAATCCTACACCTTAAAAGCAAACGTTTAAGCACACATAAGTGTTTGTAAAGTTTGAATACTCTGTTAGAGGCAATTTAAATTTTGCCTCATAAAATTATGAACAGGAAAAGTGAATAGAATTTTGTGGCAATGGTATTTATTATGAAATAGGAAAAGTCAAGTTTTCTCAGTGCCTGGATATTTTCTGTTGCTTACTGAATATCACAGTCATGCCGAATTTTGTCCATCCACTTTAATACAAATGGAGTTACAGACTTTCATTTTTCTCTCTTGGTGCCTGTTCTGGTCCTGGTGATGTATATGTTTAACAAACATGACTTGCATGCAGTGTACTCTTCTAATGAGTGTGAGGCAAGCTTGGTGTGAGACTGAACCTCGCCACCTGGGAGAAACCAGTAGATGACTTTAGTAGGAACATGATGCCTTTGACTATTATGTAATTCCTATGTGCTATTAATTGATGATTATGAGTGAATATCTGATAGGCACTTTATTATATGTCCTGAAAGAGAACTCACTGGAAATCTTTTAAGGCAAATAATCACAATTGAGTATGAAACAGCAGAACCAATATGTGTGCTACGTCCACGTGTTTTTAATGATTTGGTGTTTTCAGGTAGACGGCTGGGACTGCTGCTCCTGAATAGGTGACAGAGTGAGGATTAAGCTGGCATTATTGGTGGCTTATCATTGGGCTGCAGGATTTGACTCTCTTGCCTCTTCCCTTCTTAGGACTTCTGCCTTGTGGCCATTCAACAGTTCATTAGCACATGGATGAGGAGCGTGCAGGCTGAGGAGGCCTCCCCAGCCCCACATTACTCCTGTCAGCAGTTCTGGTAAAAGGAGGTGTGGGGGACGAGATTGAAACTAATGGCTGTGGTGAGGCTGGGGGATTACCTGTGGTTTCCATTAGTTCCTTCACTTGTTAACAAGTGAAGCCAGAGCTCTACCCAGTACTGTTTTCTTTATTTACCTGAATGTGCAGCTTGCTGAGTCCCAGATAAAAATTCTGGCTTTCTATTTATGCCTCACCAATAACTAGAACCTAAGGGAAACTAAATATAATCAGTAAGTATAACTTAGTTCTGTAAAGCTAGTGATGTTTCTCTATACACACAACTATGGGTAGGTTTTTTAGACACACACACACACATACACACACCACACACACCACACACACACACACACACACACACACACACACACACACACCTTATAATCAATTTCTTTCAAAGACTTTCATTTCATGTGGGATTTTTCTCAGTTCTTTTATTTTGAACACAAATGATTATTTGTGGAAGACACGTTAGTCTGAAACTGACTCAATCAATTGGATAATCAAAGGGGGGCAAAGAAATTTAACACAGACTTAGCAAGGATTTCATGAAACATGACCTTAAAATTGCAAGTCTTTGATGTTATTAAATAAACATAACCATTCAGCAAAAATAATCAGCTTCAATGTAATGTGAATAAGTGCTTTGGCTAAAATAACAAGTGTCAGCATTGTATGTGCATTGAAGTTGGGCTATGTTCTGAACAGCTCAGACTGACAGAACTGTAAAGAACTCGTCAAAAGGCAGCGTGAATGACTCAATGGCCCTGTCAATGGAATTATTTCTTAAACATGAGCATGGTGGTGCATGCCTGTACTCCCAGTCTGGGAGCCTGAGGCAGGAGGATTCTCAGTTTGAGGCCAGCCTGGGAATACAATGAGACTCTGTCTTAAGAAAAAAATGAAATAAAATAAGGGGAATTCCACAAGCTTCTCAAGTAACATATTTAGTACAGGCAGATTTAACTTAAAAGTGTAACTAAATACATGAACTATTATAGGTATCTGACAATTCTAATCTCTATTTCTAGAAACTTCATAGATGCATTTAACTTAGTAAAAGTAATTTTGTGGACATTTTCATTAGAAACATAAAGGATAATCTTATATTTGATGCTATTCTTAATTATAGAACATATTAGTTTCATAAAACATGGTCACATTTGATTGTGCAATCGACTGTAACTACCTTTATCTCCGCCATTGTGGAGGGCAGTATGGCACTAACAATTCCAAAAGGGAAAGAGCATTTGTAAATAATTTTATTAATTCATCACAAGCATACTACATCTTGATCATACACTCCTCCAAGGTCATATGGCTCATTTTTTGTGAAATGGTACATGTAACTAAAAGAGAAGTTGCATGATACATATCCATAATATCCATATACATGCACTTCTCACTGAGGCAGACTGAGGTTGGAGATTTCTTGTAATGACAGACAGTCCTTGTAGGGTGTGTCCACTGGCCTCTTAGCAGCTGCCTCTGATGGAGACAAAACCACTGCCCATTTCATGCTAGGATTTGTGAAGTGGCAAGCTTCATTTGTAGAATGCAATGATGATGCTAATAATTTTTCAAATCAATTTTCAAATTTTTAAAATTAGGGTTTAGCAACTGATCGTTAAATGAGAGCTAGGGTGGCACCATTTGTAAATGCAACAGTTCTTGTCTTTTCTTTTTTGGTGCCACACTGATGCCGCCTTGGTACTCGAACATGATTTACTTTTGTCCCATGTGTCCTGACCCACAGAGGTTGGATGTTAGTGTGATTCACTGGATCCAGCCAATGAGCAGAACGTCCTTTACCTTGTCTGTTTCTTTCAGTCATATATAAACACTGGTGTATTCCTCATTTTGGAGTCTGGGCTGCATAGCCTGTGAGAAAATGCTCCTCTTTCAATTAGGTGGCCCTGGTGTGTTCCTTCCCTGTGGGTGAAGTTTTGGGTTTTTCTTGACTCATCTATGAGAATGTGCCATACACAGGAATGATGTGCCTCTAACTAGGTTCCAAGTCTCTGGCTGAGGTCTCCTTAGTGTGGTGATATATTGTATACCTCAATAAAATTTGCCTGAAGATCAGAGAACAGAAAAAGTCATTAAATTAAACATAGAGGCCAGGCAGTGGTGGCACACACCTTTAATCTAAGCACTCAGGATGCAGAGATCAGTCTGGATCTCTGTGAGTTCAAAGTCACTCTGGACTACATGAGATTGACTCAGTCTAGGAGAGAAACAGAGCCAGGCAGTGGTGACACACACCTTTAATTTCAGCACTTGAGATTTCATGCCTTTGCTTGGGAAGCACACGTGTTTAATCCCAGGAAGTGATGGCTGGGCAGAGAAAGGTATATAAGGCATGAGGAGACAGGAACTAGAGGCTTTTTCAGGCTGAGGAGTTGGTGAGGTAGGAGGTGGTAGCTGTGGCTTGTTTCTTTTGTCTTTCTGATCTTTCAGCATTTACCCCAATATCTGGCCCTGGGTTTTTTATTTAAAGACTACTTAACATTCAAATTACATCTTAGGACTCCCTTTCTGAAACCAAAGCTTAGCCCACAACTCTAGCACATGTCAAAAGACATCTTTCCTGGGAATGACAGGTCTTCGGTCCAATGCAGACTTCACTGGTGGTAACCAGCATGCTGGCAGATCTCAGCGAGCCTCTCAACGAACACCCCTTCCTTGTTTTTCCAGCTGCTTCAGGCTGTCCATCTCTCTTGACTCACAGATCCTTTCTTTATCTTCAAAGCCAGCCACATCTCACTACCCTGTCCTCCTATCACCACGAGGACAGCTTCTATGGCTAAGGACTGGTGTGATTAGACTGAGCCCATGTGAATAATCTGGGGCAATCTCCCTAGCTCAGTGTGTGATCTTAATCACTGCCACAGAGTCTAGTTTGTTAAGGAAGAGAACAAATTCATCAGTTCTGAGAATTAGGATATGGACATAATTCTGTTTATCTTGTTAATATATTATTCATTTCCTCATATTAAATTCTTTTCCTTTTGCATAGTTAGAGGACTTTATCTTAAAATATATAGCAAGTCAGTCTCTGGTCCTCATTCATCCATTTGTTCAAATTTCTCTATATATCATTATCTATCTGTTCTTTAATTACTTCTGAATGTAAGATGAGCTTATTTTTGTCTTTCCTATGTCAAATTATTCTTCAATATCCTAGAATAAATATAGAAAACACAACTATTAGATGGTTACTTTAAGTAACACTTGATGCTGTGTTTGTCAAGTGTGAAGGACTAAGCAGAAGACTGAACCCTACAGTTAGTGTGAGCATATGGAAAGATGCTGGTCCAGAATGCCATGCAATGTTCATGAATGAAATAAAATGCATCTGGACTATTGGCTTTTACCATAGATATCATGCCACAACTGATCGAGGGTCACATGAAGTTCCTTAAGTCATAGTTAGCCGACTGTAGCCCATGGGCTGAACATAGCTGATCATGTTTGTAAATATTTTATTAGGACATAACTGTACACATTGATGTATGCAACATTTATAGCAGCTTTCATGTTGTAACAGTAGAGTATTAATGATAAGGTCCACAAGGCATACAAACCAGAAACTATTTAGTATCTGGCCATTGGACAGAAAAAGTTTGTTAATTCTTGATCTAATGGGAAACTGAAATAATAATTAAGTGCTTGCTATATAAAGTAGCAGGGTGTTTAACTAAGAATGACCTAAATAATGAGGAAATGTACTATACCATGAAAAGCAAGTGGAAAGTTTCTTAATTATATGCTTCAAAAGAGTCATCAAGGTCCTAAAACCCTTCCTGCCTGTCTGTCTTGCCATGACAACATGTTGGCTCATGATATAAGAATTTCTTCTAAGGATCAGATGAAATACTTTCAAGGTAGCATTTTGTACAGTTGTGACATAAGGAAGTGTTCACAGAATACTGTCTTTTAATATTATATAGTTCCATAGAAGCACTTTCCTGAGATAAGCTTGAAATAAGACAGTAGTATTGTAATTGTCATTGTAAGATATTCCTGAAAAGCTCAGCCAACATTTGGAAAGAGGAGCTAAACATTCAGATATGAGATTGTCATATTGACGTTGAGAGCTCTGACATGCCTCCTAAGCAAAGACCCAGGACAATATGCATATGATATTAGACACAGTTATGCAAATTGCCATTGGAGAGTTTGGTTGTGTTGTATGCGGACATAGAAAGTACTTTATGTTGCTGAAAAGACAGTGCTTGGGAAGCATTGGATGAGGAGTTATGTCTACAATGTTTATGATCTTATCTTGTTTGCCTTCTCTCCTTTCTGTTTCCTTCATTTCTTGGTGTTTTTATATTTCAATACTTTTTCTCAATCTGACTCTTTTCTCTATTCCCATTATTTCACTTTTTTTTGTCATTAGATATTCAGACTGCTCTTCCTAATGACATCTCACATTTTCACATACATTATTTGGAAGGAAACTGGGGAATACATGATTAGGAAACTTACACAGTTCCAGAAAGATACTACACAGGTTTGTCAAGGAGACAACGCATCAATGTTCTTACTCGGTGAGGGACCTTGATGCTATACTATTCCTCTACCAGGCAAGCTGTGCCCACTGCTGCAGTAGTGGCATGGATGCTATGGGATAACTGACTGCTTTATGATGATATCCAAGGCTTTCTTCACAGAAATGGCCTCATGTCTGGTGAAAGCTCATGGCTGGGGTGGTCATAGAGCCCAGGGTTAACTCTACTCTTGTCATTTTGCTAATTACTGATGTTGTCAAATTGCTTTCCAAATAATCAGGTTTGTATCCATAGACTTGGGCTGCTCCAACATTAGTCAGAGAAGCTTCTTTTGTAGCAATTACAGAGACTCATAACTAGTCATAGTGCTTAGAATAAGTGAGTGTGAGTGCTGAGGCTCAGGGAATACTGCAAAAGAGGAGACAGAAGGAATGCAAGAACCAAAGGGTGGGGAAGAAATGTGTGGTTGCTGTCCTTTGAGCATGACATCACTACTGTACCATAAATTCACAACGGCCATGGTTACCTGTGTAAGATCACACAAGGTCAATCAGTCGAAACTCCTGTATGGTCAAGGGGGAGGAGCTCTCAAGGCTCTACCCCTAACTGAAGAGCTATTGGCAGTGGATAGCTGCTTGGGGAGGGGTATATGGACAAATGGAGAGCATTAATTTTTAATGGGTCATTATAAAAAAAGAAAAAGAAAGAAAGGAAATGTAAAGTTGGGAAGGAAATGTCTTAGGGGAGAATCTGGAAGAGATTGAAAGGGGAAAATGGAGTGTACATATGCTCATATTTCACTGTATGCATGTATGAAATTCTCAAGGAATCAATTAAAAAAGAGAAATGTAGCCACCAAGAGGAAGGGCAGGAATCCCTTCTCTTCCAGTCTCTAAAAGAAAGTGAGACACCAATTTTGATAACCATCAACTGACAAGTGACCCTTTATCTCCTAACTTTTTCCAGAATTATTTCCACTAGTTCATCTCAGAATTTATAAGCTTTGCAGATTTTTGTTACCATGAGTTACAATTTCTTTCCTTTTGCAAAACATCACATACTAGAAACATGCATTTGGACACAACAAAGTAACTGATATCAAGCTTAATGATTTCCTGTAAAGAACAGATGGCTTGGGTGAAAATTATTTAGTAAGTGTTTTCAAGAAACTGAAAACAGACTATGATTCTTGGAAGAAGGGAGATGCATACAGCAAAGCCCATATTCACCTGGCAATCCCACTGCGGGGAACCTTCATAATAGTGATGGACAAAGAATAGCATAGTATCAGTCCGGTTAATGTAGCAGACCAGGCGGCACACAGGGAAACTTCAGCTACAGGTTAATGCCAAAGTCAAGCTCAAAGTTGGGATGATGAGGGGTTAGATTTTAAAGGAAAAGGTATTGGAGAGATGGCAGTCATGTGAAGGGAAGGCACATACATTAACTGGAAAAGAGTTTTGTGTTATTTTCCAACATCCAGATTGAGTATGGCCAGGACAGGACTGTGAGGTCTGAAAGAGATGCTTCTTTGTGGTTGAGAAGTGAACAAAACCATCAGATGTCATACAGATTTGGGAGATGGTGATTTTCTAGTCTTCTAATTGGTAAACACCCATCCTACTGAGTAAATTAGGCGCTGGATGGAGACATACAAAGGGCATACATAACCTTGTGATGAGTACACTTTAGGGAAAATGCCACATTGTGGGACTAAAGAAAAAAAGAAAAGATAAGTCCTCACTAAGCATAAAGCATTTGAAAAGAATGAGATTATCTTCCAACGACTTAGTTGCTTTACTGAATGGAAAAATATGACAGTATAATTCAATCTTTCTACAACATAATTAGCATACTGGTAAACCTGCAAAGAATTAAGAGAGTATCACAAATGGCCAATGAGAGTCTGAAGTGATCCAGATGTTGTAATTAGCAGACACCTCTTTTTAAGCAACTACTAAAAGTATGTTCAAAGATACAAAGTAAATTAAAACATGTTGAGTGAATTGTTGCTGGAGAATTTTTCTCCAGCTCCCGCCACCAAGTCCCGCCAGTCCCAGAACCCATTTATAAAATAAACATACAAACTCTTATATTATTTAAACTGCTTGGCCATTAGCTCAGGCCTGTCATTGTCTAGCTCTTACTCTTATATTTAGCCCATTTCTATTAATCTTTACTTTACCACATGGCTCATGGCTTACTGGTACCTTACATCTTCCTTGTCCTGATGGCGGCTGGCAGTGTCTCTCTCTCAGCCTTCCACTTCCCAGAATTCTTTTCCTTGTCCCGCCTATACTTCCTGCCTAGCCAACGGCCAATCAGTGTTTTATTGATTAATTAGCAACACATTTGCCATACATCCCACAGCACTTCCCCCTTTTTTTTTTTTCAAAAAGGAAGGTTTTAACCTTAACAAAGTAAAATTACATATAATTTGGGAATTTGGACGTAGCTTTTCTTACTACTTCCTGCTGGAAGGGGGCGCTGTATCTTATGGGGAAACAAAGAAAATTTTAGAATTATGAAATAGTCCATGAGGCTGTATCATCTGAGCCAGATGCCATCAAACCATTCTGGATGTTGGATCATCTGGGCCATGGTGTCATCGGAGACCTTCAGGGGGTCTTGGCTGGTCAAACCTGATGTATCTTAATCTTGAACAATTCCATAGCCTTTGGCTTTCTGTGGGAACAAAAGCAGAGTCTCCTTTCCCAAGCAACATATCCTTATATCCAAATTTTGAAGTCAAGGTACCTTTAAAATATACATTTTGGCATAACTCAACAGCTTTTACAATCAAATGTTTTTCTGCAGTTAAAAATCCCAAAGACAACACAATCCAGATTCTCTGTGTAATATTCATCTTATTTTTTATATTAATTTTACTGTCTCTTTAAAGACTTTATTTTTTAAAACTATGTATTTGTTTCTATAACTGTATACATCACCTTTTTTTTCTCTTTCAAACCTACGTATTTTTTACACACATTGTAAACTATTACATCTGAATCTGTCTTATTGTGAATCTGTTGCTTTAAACTGCAGCATTTGTAAGACTGAAACGGCAATCTGAATCTGTCTTATCGTGAATCTA
The DNA here is from genome assembly GCF_949786415.1 of Peromyscus eremicus. NCBI lineage: Eukaryota > Metazoa > Chordata > Mammalia > Rodentia > Cricetidae > Peromyscus > Peromyscus eremicus. The sequence goes on along the minus strand of NC_081419.1, from coordinate 89,285,136 downwards.
TTGCCTTAAACTGCAGCAGCTGTGGCTGCTGGCTCCGCCCACCTCAGCTTCCCATTATGGCTACGTTTACCACCAGCTCTGGGAGCTATCTGGGGTCTATGCTTTTAGCCAAGCAGCGTGTAGTCCAGAGTGAATAGATGCACTCATGAGCAGAGAAGGTTCATCCATGAAATATAATCACATAAAAGAACTAAAGCTGGTAATGCTGGAAATGAGATGCTCACACAGACAACAGGTTTAATGCTATAGAAAACTATGACCAGAGAACCCTGATAAAATTCTTTGTCATCATCTCTATTTGAAAAGATATTGAAAAATAAATTAACATGGGCTCTGTGACATGTGAGACAACATTTAATGGTTTAAGTTGGTAGTTGCCAGAGTCCTATGAAAAGGAAGAAAACAGGCAAAGTATACAAAGAAAAAATGACTATGAAATCCACAAATCGGGGAAAATGTATTTAAGAAAATCAGTGAACATAGAAATTTATACACCAACAAAACCTAAGTGCATCACAGGTAAGACACAACCCAAAACAATTCCTATCCCAAAAAATCTAAAATAAGAAGGCTGTCATAAAAGATGTCTAAGAAAACGGAACTTTACACACAGGAAAATGACAATATACAAATAATGTCTGAACTGTTATCAGAAAATGTGTAGGTTATGAGACAATTGAAAGCTATTTTAATGTGCTACGTGAAAACAAAGCACTAAATCTACCCTCAGGAAACATTCTTCAAAGCCAAAGGCAAAGTAAAGGTATTTTTTGATCAAAAGAATTGGAAAGCATTCTTTGTCGAAAACTGGAAGTATAGGTATGTCACGCAGTTCTTCAGAAATGATATTAAATAGAAAATCAGATCTACAGAAAAGAGATGAAAGTAACTGGCCCTGATAAACATCTGAGCAAGTATAAAAAACCCAAAACTTTATTTTTCATTCAGCATTTTTCAAAAGGCCAACCTGAATAATAAAAATCACTTCCTTTCATTGTAAAGTTCAAATAAAATAGAAGCAACAGTGTCTTTAGTGAGGTCCTATCTCCAGTAAGCACTAGATTAATACAATTCTATAAATTTCCTGATCTTTATGTAACATGAAGCAATTCATTCTAAGTAGTATGTGATAAGTATGTCTATTTGATCTTGAATATTAGTTCTGAGAAATAGATATATAAAATACACAGAAAAGTCAAAGAAGGCAATGCATTGTAATACTGAAAAAATTGGGTGTCAATGACATAAAGAAAAGAAAAAGAAAATTGGTGTGGAATAGACAGAAAAGATGACAACAATATGGTTCATTTAAAGTTAATTATATGTTGGATCTGAAAAGAAGGCTCAGTGACTAGGAATGCTTACTGTCTTACAAAGCACCTAGTTCAATTCTCAGCACCCACATTGGGAAGCTTACCTCTGCCTGTAATTTCAGTTCCCAAGGATCTGATGCCCTCTTCTGACCTTCACAGGCACCTGCACACATATAGTACACATAAACACATGTAGGAATGCTCATACATGTAAATTAAAATAAGTCTTTAAACTTAACCCTATCTTTATTAATGTAAACAGTCTGAATAATTCTAGAAAAATTAAAAGACCTTCTGATTGAATAAAACAAGGTTGAACTATACTTAAATCAATGCATTTTAATATAAAGGTACAAACATTTGACAGATAAGCTATAGACAGTATATTTCACAAAATAAGCTCAAGGAAGCTGGTGTGCATATATAGGTATGGAGGTAGCTTATAGTTTTAAGAGATAGGGATTGCCAGGGGTGGGGATTATAAAGGAAGAAGGCAAATTTACATACATTTGAGACAGTGAGATTGTTTGAGTCAAAGCATTGCACCTCTTACCCCCAGGAAAGCCAGGAAAAAGGATAGTAATTTACATAAACTGGCAACAACAATAAATCATTTGTTTCATTATTTTGTATTGAGTATGTAAAAGAATATCTAAATGGTATAAATTAGTTTGAACAAATTAAGATATTATTCTATTGGTACAAGTTAGAACTGTTAAATAGGTAGCTATATATTACAATGTATTAAACAAATTGATTCATTAAAGAAATAAATCAAGCATATAACATGATTTTATACATAGGAAAACCTAAAGATTCCAAAAGACAATTGCTAGGAATGATAAATAGAGTAGTAAGCTTGTAAGATACCACACTAACATACAAAATTCAGTAGCATATTTCACAAACCAATAATGAAATTGCTAAGAAAGCAATGAATGGAACAATCCCATTCATAATAGTTATAAAAAAGAAAAATACATAAGAACACATTTAACCAGTAAAGTAAGCGATCTCTACAATGAAAATATAAACCAAAGGTGAAAGAAGTTGGAGAAGGCACAGAGCAAGAGAAAAAATTCATAGACAGGAAGAACTAGGAGTATTAAAATGTCCACAGAATTCAAAGTAGTCGACAGGCTCAATGCAATTCTAACCAAAATATCAGTGAGATTTTTCATAGAAATAGAAAAAAAAAAACTTGAGATTAAGTAAGTGCAACAAACCTTGAATAGTCAAAGTTGGAAGTATTGTGAAACTTGACTTCAAAACACACTACAGAGTCCACTTGGCATGGTTTTAGTTTAAAAACAGAAACATAAGCCGGGCGGTGGTGGTGCACGCCTTTAATCCCAGCACTCGGGAGGCAGAGCCAGGCGGATCTCTGTGAGTTTGAGGCCAGCCTGGGCTACCAAGTGAGTCCCAGGAAAGGCGCAAAGCTACACAGAGAAACCCTGTCTCGAAAAACCAAAAAAAAAACCCCCCCCCCAAAAAAACCCAGAAACATAGACTAATGGAAAACAAAAGAGAATCCAGAAATAAATTCATGCATCTATAGCCAATCAATTTCCAATAAGGACAGCAAAGCCTACACTAGAGAAAAGACTCTTCAGTAATGGTGCTGGCAAAACTGGTATTGTCTCAGCTACTTTTCTATTGCTATGATATAACACTATTATCAAGGCAGCTTTGTCAAAGAAAGTGTTTAATTTGGGCTTACAGTTTCAGAGGGTTAGAGTCCATGATGGCAGAACAGTTGAGATGCTCATATACTGATCTGCAAGTAAGAGGCAGAAGAGAGAGAAATACTCTAGATGGTGCAAGTCTTTTGAATCCTCAAAGCCCCACATCCAATGACACACCTCCTTCAACAAGGCCTAACTTCCTGATCCTTCCCAAACACTTCACCAGCTGGGGCCTAAGTATTTAAACATGAGTCTATAGGGCCACTTTCATTCAAAGCACCATGGGCATCCATACAGAAGACTGAATCAAAAGCAAGTTTTTATTGTTCATCATGGGGAACGGGGAGAAAAATAAAAGAAAAATGTTGATCAAAGCTTAAAAGACCTGAAACTATGAGCATACACTAGAATGAAACATAAAAGAAACACTGTAGGAACTTTGGTCTAATTTTTTTTCTTACAACAAAAGCAACAAGTGACAAATATGATTATGTGAAACATAAAAACATCTGTGAAAGACACAACTCATAGATTGCACTAATTTTTTGAATGAAAGAAATATTTTCAAACCACTTATCTAACAAGCAATTCATATTCAGAACTACTCAAACCCACAAAACAACAATAAAATCCCCAACCAGCCAAAGAACAACAAAAAGTTTGATTTAAAAGTGAGAAAATTATCCCAACACCTTCAAAAGAACATCTGCAACTATCCATCAGCTATATGAAGAAATGCTTGCCTCCAATCACCAGGGAAATGGAAATGAAAGCTATTGGCAGCTAGTGCTTGCTCCAGTTATGCTGGCTATCCTCAAAAAGACAAAATGAAACAAGTGACAGGGAGGGAGTGGAGAAGGGAAGTGTTATGCTCTGTTGGAGGAATGTAATTATTATAGCCATTATGGGAAACAGTATGACAGCTCCCCAAAGTTCTAGAACTACAACTGTCATTTCCCCATCCATTTCATCACTGCTTGTGTATCCAGAGGAAATGATACCAATGTGGCAAGGAAATATTTGCACTTTCATGTTTACTGTAGCACTTCTTCATAATGCTGCAGTAAATAATTCATTATTCATCATCAGAGAGATTGAGTAAGAGGAAAAACTAGAGAAAGAAAATGTGAGATTTGTGCACAGTGGAATACTAGTCAGGTATAAAAGAAATGTAATTCTGTCCTTTGAAGTAATCTGGATAGAACTGGAGGGCATTATGTTAAATGAAATAAGCCATCTATAGAAAGACAAATACTACATTGGTCTCTCTCATTTATAATGTGCAAGCTAAGAAGCTGGCTTTATGCAAGTAGAAAGGAGAATAGTGGTTACCAGGGCCTGGCAAGAGTATAGAAGGTAGGATGGGAGTAGTTTGCAGTGGAGTATAGGGGTAAGTTGGAAAGGAGTATTGACTTCCAATGTCTTGCAGCATAATGTGCTATCTGTGGTTTAAAAAAAAACAATTAACTGTGTATTTCAAAATGTTTACTAAAGATTTTTAAATGTTTCTGACTTAAATAATGATCATATTAGGTGATAGATATGCTAGTCACCCTGAACTGATTGCTATATTAAATAGTTTGTGTCCCATAACTATGTACAATTTTTATTAACTCTTCTAATGAGTAGAGCCAAGACTTTGGAATTTGATGGTTTGATTTTGACTAGGTCATAGGCACTATTGTCACTGGTATTTGCCCATTTCCCCCCTAAAACAAATTAGTGAAATAATGAACATTTGCCTATAAAAGCTCTAGCTCCTTCTTGGTAAATTATTTTTTTACATACAAATATAAGAAAATGAGAAGTAGTTCATTAATTTTTCATACAAAGAGACAATATTTCTCTTGGCATAATGGCTGCCCAGAGTAACCATTCCATAATTACTTCCATGAAGACGTGGAAACATTTGCCCTTGGAAAGTGACTCAGATGGGAAAAGTTTGGAGCAGGTTGGAATTAAGCAACCATATTAGAGACAAGAGAAGACAAATTTGAAGCAAAATTTACAGGCATTCTCTCTCCCTGGCCTTTGTTCTTCCAAATACATTTCTGATCAGATGACTTAGCCCTCCATGAAATTTCTGACATGTTGGTTTTGCTATTAGCATCTTGCTCATTCTACCTTACTGTATGAAATACAATGTTGGATATATTTATATGAAAATCTACAATCTTTGTCTCAGGGTTTTATTGACTACTTGTTCAGGCTTACAGTCTTCAAAAATAACTATAATTAGGAATGAAAATGATAGAGCCAACTTCATATTCTATTTTTCCTAATAAGCAAAGCAAGGGTCTACTTCAAATAAAAAGTTACAGAATTTTATCTGAAAATAGTTGGTATTTTCTAAAAGTCTTTAAACACTGATAATCTCCACCATGTGAGATGATTTTAGAATTTCAACTGCATTGGATCCAGTCTCTGCATGTAAAAGGTGGACCAGCACAACAGGACAGGAAGGATGAAGTAATGGAGCGAGGTGAGAATTACAGATGTTCGGGAGGCCAGCTCACAGACCTGCTACTGCAGGCCCTGGCCGGGGGAACTAAAACTGACACTCACTGTTTATCATGTTTCAAGACCAGAATGTAAAATGAAAACCATTGGTACCTCTCAGGATGCAAGGAATGTACAAGAAAGGATTAAATCAATTGAAGATGTTATCTCCATGGGAAAAGGAATTCTAATTAAATTGAAGTCTTTTTAAAAATAGGCTTGTCTGTTTCAAAAGACTGATAGAGACATATATTTGATGAGTCAAGCCGGTCTTTTCAAGGCCCTACGCTAGCTTCTCTTCTATTTATTCTGTGATTAGAGGGATAAACAGCCCATGAGGGCTTCCTATCTACCAGATCCCACCAACTGGTCTTAACAATCACTTCTGGGCTTACAGATAATTCTTGCATCAAATAAGTTGATAAAAGACACTAAGAATTAGCAGGATTGGACTAGGTCTAACACACTGCATTTGTCAAAGCCTTACCAGGCCTTATTGCACCCAGCATGTGTGGCCATCTAAGGAAACCTAGAAATACATGGCATGATCTCCACTCCCAGCTACCAGAAAACAGGGCATGCTGTCAAGAGACAAACGTAACAGTGAATGACAGAAAACAACTTAGAACTGATTGAAAAACAACAGGCTATTGTAGAAGCATTTGGGGGCCTGACTTTTTTTTTTTTACTCTAGCAGGTGCTTAAAACATTTGTCCACATTTTCTGACTGTGGTTCTGATTGAGTTGGAGCTGGTGTCAGACCTGCTCCACGAGGGACCCAATATAAAATAATTTTAATGGCTTTCATTATGTTTGAGGTATCCTTGCCAGGCGACAGCATCTTACCTCACATTTAAAGTGATTTGAGCACACTAATGAAGGTTAATTGTTCATTGATTAAGGAAACATGAATCACTTGACTCATCATGTGAATTTTCTGTCTTAAAGTAAAAATACATTGAGCTTCAGAAGTACTGGCCTAGGTGAGTGAAAGCCCCCTCTAGTTTTAACCCCAGGCAGAGTGGGAGCTCCAATTTAGTTGTCTTATACCTCCTGGGAATAAAGTCACTAGCTGTCTTTTTGTAAGGCCCCCATACTGTACAGACTGAGGTTCCCGTGAGTCAGTCTCAGGAAGTTTCATTCTTCAGGAGCACATTAAGTTACAACAAACAGAAACTTGAATACAATGCCTTCATCAAAACAGAAGTAATAATTGGCTTTTTACCTAACAGAGGGACTGTGAGACTCTACCTTAGTCCTCTCACCTCAGGGTATGCTCCTTAGATTTGTGGAATAGTTGGTGTGTCAGCGCTGTACATGGTGATGGCTCACTGTGTTTGCATGTTGGGCAGGCGGAAAGGGCAGGATAAAGGGTATTAGTACTCAAATCATTTAGATTAGTCCTCTTAATTATATACAAAGGAAAGCAACATCTTATATGACCAACATATGTATCCAAATAGGGGAATGGCCTATATTGATTAGCAGAGTTAATAGAACGTATTTCTTAAGAGTCTTCTCTTTGAGTGGAAAGTTCTAGAAAAGCGGGGTTATAAACTAGGGTGGTTTGCATATGTTCCCTGAGGGTCTGTGTATTAAAACCTCTGTGTCCAGAATGGTACTGGTGAGTGTCTGTGATCTGTGAAAGGGGTAGTCAAATGGGAAGAGGTTGGATAATTAGAGACAATGTCTTCGGGTTGTATTAACATGGAATGCCAGTTAGTTCCCATGAGAATGAGTTGTAAGGAGAGATACAATAACGCTTTAGTTTCTGGGTTACTGTTCTACCATGTGAGTCTTTTTATTTGTGCTCTACCATTGTGATGCCATCTGTCACAAGACCTCACTAGAGGTCAAACAACTGGGTACATGCAATCTTGGAATTTTACCACTCCAAACTGTGAGCTAAATAAACTTCTCTATGCAGTACACAGCTGCAGGTGTTTTCCTATAGCAAAAATAAAATAAATAAAGAAATAAAGAAGACATGACCTATGAGAACTTCATGCAGCATATGGACAGCAGTGGTATGGACAACAAGAACCATGTCATTGCTGTGGTGGTATTGTGTTCCCAAAAATAATGTGCATCCTAGTAAACTTATCTGGGGTCAGAGAACAGAACAGCCACTAGATACAGAGGCTAGAAAATGGTGGCACTCATGCCTTTAATCCTAGCATTCCAGAGGCAGAGATCCATCTGGATCTCTGTGAGTTCAAGGCCACACTGGAAACAGCCAGGCATGGTGACACACGCCTTTAATCCCAGAAAGTGAGCCTTTAACCCTAGGAAGTGAGGACAGAAAGCAGAAAGGTATATAAGGCATGAAAACCAGGAACTAGGCTGTTTAAACATTCAGGCTTTTGAGAAGCAGTTCAGCTGAGATCCATTCGGATGAGGACACAGAGGCTTCCAGTCTGAGGAAACAAGATCAGCTGAGGAACTGGTGAGGTGAGGTAGCTGTGGCTTGTTCTGCTTCTCTAATCTTTCAGCATTCACCCCAATACCTGGCTCCTGGGTTTGATTTTATTAATAAGACTCTTTAGGTTCATGCTACACATTGCTAAAACCTAGAATAGTCCATTGCTATCAGAGAACTAGCTTCCAGCCTACCCCTACTTCTCACAGGCTTCAACAGTCTCCCTATTTTTCCAGGAAGATTTACATTTTTTTCTTTTAGAGTTTTTGTCTCTACATTATTGTTTATCTTGTTGGATGAGCATAAAGCTCCCTGAGTTTGGGTATGATATCCTTTAATCTCTTTGTGTCTGTGAAGCCCAGATTAAATGTCAGGCATGTGTAAACACTCAGTACAAATTTACTGACAATTGTTACATAAAATTAAATTGATATAGGCATTGATGTAGATTGGAGCCATAAATCACAAGAGCTGTGATAGGGAAGGAGTTCTAAAATTTATTTGGCAAAAATTAAGGAAAGGTTATTGTGGTAGGGATGGGTAAATAGCATGTGATTGAATTTTTTACTAAAAGTGACCATGCAGTATTGAGAAAAATGTACAAAGTGCATTTTTTTGACCATGGGCTTGATGGAAGAAAAAAATGAGGGGGTTTTAGCACTTGGCTAACAATGTAAATATCTTCTAAATACGTGGGGATATCATATTTAATCTGAGACTCAGTAAAAACAATTATAGATTCCCTCACAGAAAACATCATAAGAATATTATATCTTAAGAAGATTAAGCAGTGAAGTGTATAATTAATAAAATTTGAAAAGAAAAAAAAAGAAGAGGTAAAAAGACCACATAGGGCATGATTAAAGTCCAGAGGGGAGGTCTCAGGGAGGGCAGCTTTTCTTCAAAGGCCTTAGATTAGAAGAACAGTCTCAATTTCTTGTTGAGGGCAAACTGACAGCTTCAAAAGGCATCCCAGTCGCCTCCTAAATTCCCCAAGGAATCTGAAGCATTTTTCTAAACACTCCAAATCACTTAAGAAAGAATTACTCTTTCCAAATACAGAAGAAAAATTTCAAAGTAAGGAAAATAATGTGCTGGTACACAGAAATAAATTAAAAAAAAAAAACACTTTATTTGGAAAAGTTATTTATTTGCTTTCTGAAGTAGCCCAGTTCTTTGAAAATTCACTCCTGCACAGATGCAGTGGTTTTATGATCTGAAAAATTTTGAAAGTATTCTCTGTCCTACATAACATGATCTATTTCATCTTCCATACTGATCTGTTTTACTTTGAAATAAGATAACAGCCATTTTTTTTACTTTCTGCATTATTTTTAGTGATATATTTAATTAGTTTTACAGCAACCAACAGAACCTACTGCATGCAGTCTTCCAAAATTCTCTTGTAAGGCACTTTAACAGCTTGCAATAAACAAACAAACCAAGTTGACTTGCTTATTTGTGGTAAGTGTTCTGCTGCTTGTTGATTATTTAGTGAGGGGTAGACTCAATCTAACTCTGCACAGGATTTGTTATCTTGACTGTTTGACCATAAACGAGTAAACAGAGAACTAACTAACTCTGACAAGTTATGAAGGATGGATAAAAGGCTGAGATATAGTAATATGGCCGGTGGTGAAGCATGTGAGGAACGGCCACGTCTAGAGAGGAAGTATTTAAGTGGAGGCTGAAGATAGAATGGAGATAGCCTCATTTATACAGGTTCATAGGAGACAACAACTAGCAGAAAAATACCATGTGTCTGAAGTTTTTGTATTTCTAAAGTTTTACCTAAACATAGAGGTTGAAATGAATTGTATTGAAAAGAGAATAATTCATAAGGGGCCAGAGAGAATGAATGAGAAACGACAAGAGACCGGGAACTCTTAGCTGTTAACACTCACTTCTGGTGGTGAGGGAAAGACACTGAGGACTGACCATATACACCACAAGTAGCAAGAGCTATGAGAAAATGCATGACAAAAAGGGAGTGTGGCTCTCAATGGTAGAGGCATTCTGGGAAAGTACAGTCATGCAGAAGACTAGTTGGAGAACCACTGACTTCTCAGCATCTGACTTCCTAATATTTTTGGTTCTCATTGGCTGGAAGGCAGAAGGCAAGGGGCCCGCTTCTGTAGTCCACTTTGTGCACCTCACAAAGTGTTGAAGACTGGATAGTCATCAGGAGGGCAAGCACCGCTCGCTCATCTAATATAGAGAAGTGATTAGAGTTTCTGAGAGGATTAAGTTCTCAGTTAAGTGGTTTGCAAAACTCAGCCTTCCTTCCAGAAGCTCTCAGTCCCATAGCTAGGGATGCTATCTTGAAGGTGGTAGAGTCTTCAGGAGGAGGGGCTTGGTGGCAGAAATGGGTCATAGACGTGAGACTTGAAGGCTAGACTCACTTCTGGTTCCATCATGCGTTTTCTGCTTCCTGGTCTGTACCATGTCAAGCTGCTGTGGGCTGAGGCCCTCGTACCTCCGTGCCTTTCTCACCAAGATAGACTGGAATCTTGCAGGTACCTTTAACCAAAATAAACCCATTCTCTAAGCTGTTTCTGCCATGAATTTTGTCACAGCTATGAGCAAATCAATACAAGAGTTACACAGTTCTAAAATTTGCTCATGAGATCACTTCTTAAGAGTAACAGAGCAGCCCCACTTTCCTGCATTCCTACTAACAATAGTTATAGAAGTAGAAAATGTCCAATTAACTTTGCTAAATTTATTTGAACAATTTGGGGTTTATTAAAGTTTAAAGATTTTACATGTGGAGGTTTTATTTCTGATAACAAGAGGTTCTGCCTCTCAGATACATTGCCCTACAGAGATAACTTTGAACACTGAAGAAGGTATGAAAAAATATTTAAGAGTAACAGGGAGTGAATGGGAGCAGGAAAATGAAAGAACAGAGATTCTGAAAGAAAGGAACAGCGGTATTACTTCCCACTTTTTGCTGGATGAGTCGAGAAAAAGAACATGCTGGCGGAAACACAGAGGCCAGTCTTCCAGGTCCAATCAACCAGAGGAGAGATCTTCATTACCATAGTGGCCGAACTGGAGGAAAAGTGTCTTGGAAATGAAAGAGCCAACGATCCAGAGCACTGCGTTCTCTGAGTAAGTTGTGTCAGCCAAATTTCTGTTTGACCCTTCTAGATTTCCTGGGGCTCCAAACAGTAAAACTATGGCTATAGTAACTGACCAGACCTGGCAGCTGCTGCCTACCATAAGGAAAAATAGAAATTAGGAGTTGAGTCCATATATGTTAACTGCTTACTAAGACAAATAAAATATTCAACAGTCTGGTGGGATATAACTGAATCCAGAATTGCTACAATAATACAAAATTCTAAACTGTCATAAATGTTTTTTAAAAAGCAGGAAATATGGAGTGTATTCAAGAGAAGAGAGGAGCCATGGAGTTTACACAGGTTTTCCGGGTGATAGAATCAAGAAACAGATTTTTAGCACGTGTATGTGAAGTACTGAGTGTGGAGACCTCAGTGTCATCCTCAGGAAGGCTGTCCAACTCATTTGAGACAAGGTCTTTCACTGACCCAAAGCAGAAACCTGCCTCTGTCTCCTAAGTGCTGGGATTAACGGCATGTGCCACCACGGCCGGGCGCACTGAACTTCTGATTCGCAAGCTCCCCTTCCAGCATCTGGTGAGAGAAATTGCTCAGGACTTCAAAACAGATCCATGCTTCCAGAGTGCCACTCTTGGTGCTTTGCAGGAGGTAAGCAAGGCCTATTTTGGTTCTCCTGTTTGGAGATACCAACCTGTGTGCTATTCACGCCAAGTGTGTAACAATTATGCCAAAAGATGTCCTGCTAGCTCGTTGTAAAGGGGAGAATGTGCTTAAGGGTCCACTATGAAGGGAGACATTTCATTTTCAATTTCTTTCTCTTCTTCCTGATGTTAGTAGTTCTGAATGTTAGATATTTTTTTCCATAGGGTCAAAAGGTACCTAAGTGTATGATTGCGAGTAGAAAAATAGGGAACAGAAATTAGGTATTGGCAGCTTTTCCATTTTCATTTGTGTGTGAATTTTTAATATAACTGCAAGATGTAAAGCACTAACGCAAGCAAAATATTCCAGTGAACACATTTCAAAAGTTCAACTTTATAACAATTATAAATAAAACTGTTAAACATTTATGGACAATACCAGCATTTGGATTTTTTTTAAAATAAATCAATTTCTTATTGTTGGAAACTAAATGGGGTTTGTAGCACTTTTATCATATAGTAGATTTCATCCATTCACTATATTTTTCTGAGTTATCCTACATGCAAGTACATGTTTTTGATGTTGTCTGTGCTGTTCCTGTAAGTTTGCTATTATAAATGTATTATAAAATATGTTAAACTATAAAAACAAAGGAGAAACAAATAATAACAACTATGGAACAAAAATGAAACAGCAGACATCTACTTATAATAAATGCATTGAACACAGACCAACCACTCCAAATAGATGGCAGAAGCTGTACATCACTGATTAGAGACAAATTTTAATATACTAACACAGATTTAAAAGGCCAAAACAATTTTTAAAAGTATTACTTATAAAACTTATATGTGCATTTATACATTATACCTATTAAATGAATTTTTTATTACTTCTTTTATTTCTTGAGATTATAGTTTCATCATTTTCTCTCACCTGTCCTCTTCCTAAATTCTCCCACATACCTTTCCTTGCTTTTCTTCAGATGTATGGCCTCTGTTTTCAGTAACTGTTACATGTATATGTGTATATGTATATACATATATATATTCCCTAATACAACATGCTCAGTCTGTATAATGTTATTTGTATGTATATTTTCAGGGCTGGACATTTGGTATTGGATGTGCTCTCTCTTGGATAAGACGATTTCTTTCACTTTCAACATTTCTTAGTTGCCTGTAGTCCTTTCCGTAGTATTAAGGCCTCTTGGGCTTCCCCTATCCACTTTGGCATGTCTATTGTTGTCCTTGTCCAGTTCATGTTAAGGCAGGCATGTTGGTGGGACTTTGTGGGTGTAGCTTCAGACATTTCTAGGATACACAGGCTCCATACTGCATTCCCCAATCTTCTGGCTCTTACCATTTTTCCATCCCCTCTTTCCCAATGTTCCCTGAGCCTTAGGTGCTTGAACTGGGGTCCAGAACTCTAGACTCTCATTGGTTGTGGTTTTCTGTAATGCTCTCCATCTGTTTCAAAGAGTTTTGTTGAGGATGAGCGAGGATTACACTTACCTTATGGATAAATATTTAGAGTGTAGTTAAAGATTATACTGGCTTAGTACAGTGGTGGTTGTAGGGTCTCCAACAAGATCCATGGCTTCTATAGAGAACTTCTTAGTCATGTTAGTGTTGGGTTAAGTGAAGGCAAAATCTAGTACAAAGACAGCAAATATGGGAAGGTCCAGGATGAGTTTAAACACTCCCAGCATGGGCTGGAGCTTGTTTTCCAAAGTGATGTAGAGAAGATCCATGAGGGAAGGAAAGTATATTGTCAGCACAGCTGTAGCTATTGGCAATCTCTCCTTCCAGGAAGAATCCAGCCCTCTTTCAACGGCCCTCTGACTGATTAAGACATACCCTACAGGATATTCCATTTTTATTAACTTAAAATCAATAGAATAAGAATTTTTAGTCTCATTTGCAAAAATCCCTTCACAGCAGCACTAGTGTAGAAGGAATCGACACACTGTGACAGGTCTACCGCTTCCTTTCAATTCCCCATTCTAGTCAAAATACATTCATGTGACCCTCTTTAGCTAGAAATCTATTGGGAAGGAGTTCTTAGGACAAATAGAACAATGCAGTCAAGACAACCATACTGAGCCATCAGAACACTTACACTGCAAACTGAAAAGGTTCATTCATAAGATGTAGTACTTGTGTTCAAGAAGAGATCTTCAGAGTATAATGAACCAGAGCTTATAACATTATAGGTAAATATAGATAATTCACAACAGTTTTTAGTGATTTTGATACTCCTTTCTCAATAATGGATAAAACAGTTATCCAAAATACAGCAAATGCACAAAGACATGAATACTTACACTCAGTTCTTGTTGTCGCTGGTGGTCATAGACCATCACATCAGAGAGAGTACACTGACATTTAGGGAAAGATTAAAAAGTTCTACTTCGACCATTCCTAATCAATATCATGTTTAAGTCTTAGCTAATGCAAACTTGGAAAGAAAGTAAACCAGTTTGTGAAAAGAAATACTATATACACACACATACAATATGTATATTTACAGTGCCCTAATTATTTACTTAATAAATATATAAGGGGTCTATAGAACATCCACCAGAACTTAGGGAGAGTATAAATTCAAGTTTAATATACAAATATCCCTGGAATTTTATATACTTTCAACAATTAGAAGATGAAATTGGAAAGATATATATCAATTAAAGTTGTACAAACAAGATATAAAGTTAGAAATAGCCAGGTAGTGATAGTGCACACCTTTAATCCCAGCTCTTGGGAGGCAGAGGACAGCAGATCTCTATGAGTTTGAGACCAGGTTGGTCTACAGAGCAAGTTCCAGGAAAGCCAAGGCTACACAGAAAAACCCTGACTTGAAAAACAAAATAAAAAAATCAGAAATAATTTCTTAAAATATGCATTTTTTTTGTACTGAAAACAATGTATTATTGTTGGGAGAAAGAATGGAAAATCTAGTAAATGTAGAAACATACTATATTCAATGATCCAGAGACCTAATATTTTTAACATCATTTTTTTCCAAGTTGGTCCATAATTTCAAGACAGTTCCAGTCAAAATTCCCACAGAAATTGGCAAGGTATTTCTAAAGTTTGTGGAAGTACAAAGCATAGGGATCTATAAAAAAATTGATGTTGAAAAAAAAATTAAGAGATTTACTCTTCATCCAGGAAAAAAAAAAGCCATAGAAGTGGAGTGAGAAATAGCAAACAAGATATATATGTGCTAACATGAATGGACATTGTACTATGTAAAGGATGTTTTATGCAAAGATCATGTACTGGGTTGTTCATTTACATACATTTTCAGGATAGGTAAAACCTGTATGTACTGAAATGCTCAACACAGTAGTTCCCTCTTCAGGTATTGGTAGTGAAGATTAACTGGAAAGGAACATGAAGAAACTTTCTGCATCTATATAGGGGCTTGGACTATTCAAATATAGGAATTTTCAAGGTTGATAGATCTGTACATTTAAGATTTGTGGAATTCACAGTATATAAATTTTATCAGAAAAAGAGACACTTATAGGTGTCTATAAACCCCAGCTAGTGCTGTGCATGCTTTGTTCAAAAATGATATACACTGATGTTGTCAATTGACTTTGAAGTATATCAAAACATGACAGGTTGGTATGTGTTGACATGCAATACATACGAAGTGGCCAAATGACCACTATGATGTGTCTTAGAATTTTTCTTGCTATGAAGAGACACCATGACCATGGCAACTCTTGTAAAGGAAAACATTTAATTGGGGCTGGCTTATAGGTTCAAAGGTTTGATCCATTATCATCATAGGCAGGAAGCATGGTGATACACAGTTAGACATGATGCTGGAGGAGTAGGAAGTTCTATATCTGGATCAGAAGGTAGCAGGAAGAGAGAAAGAACTAATGAGCCTGACTTGATTATTTGACACCCCAAAGACCACTCTCTTCAGCATTTAGGCCTATGGAATGAAAGATTAACCATACTCATTTCTAAGGGTTGGTATTATCTGAAACAGATCTACTCCTGCATAGCTGAAAGTCCATAAATGTGCCAATTCACTCACTTTTTCTGATCCTTCATATAGCCCTGTTTATAGGAGGTGGTTGCCTCTGAGTTTAAAGCTTATATAATTAATTTGACTTCAGTAACACTGGATATAATTGCATCAATTCTTGGTGTTTCTTTACAATTTTCAACTCTAATTCTAAAAGATGAGACACTGCCTCTGGTCCTTTTTTTTTTCTTTGACAAGGTCTAATTCCATAGCTCTGTCTCACTTGGAACTCACTATGTAGACCAGGCTGGCCTTGAATTCATAGAGATCCACCTGCCTCTGCTGGGATTAAAGGTGTATGCTGCCACACCCTGCCTACACTACCTATGCTTGGAAGAGTCAGGACCTCTAAACTCAGGTTCACTGGCTGACTGTTGCCAAAAGCTTCAGCTGAGCAGATCTTCAAGACTGACTAATCCACTTCTCGTCATCCACTTCTCGTCAATTCCTTCACAGGCATTTGCATTCTCTTCAAAGAAATGGTCTTTGAAATGGTGCACATAATTGCATTGAAAAATATCATGTTTCCATGGTTATTGTGTTAAATGCTTTCATTCACTAACACCATTTTTATTAAAGCTACAACTGTTTTGGAGAAAAAACGGTAAGTCAAAGAAGGACAGAAACACAAAAGGATGCTAACACTCCAGGAATCCTGTTAGCACATCAGCAGGTCAGAGTGCTTCCTGGAAACACGCCAGGTGTCCTTTCCCTCTGTGGTGCAGGTGGCTGAAGTTGTAACCAGATCCCCTAAAAGTAAAGTAAAAAATGTTTCATCTGCAGACGGAAAGTGAAAAACACTGTTAATTATCAGTCAGTAGCCCTGGAGTAAGAGCATCCTTTTGGTGAGATGAATTTCAAGGCATTTAACCACTAAACAACTCAACGGTTTCCTTTTTGTGAAGTTCTTGTTCAAATTGAAGAAAAACAGACAAGACTTTATTATTTAAATACTTTAAATATGAAGCCTTTTTTTAAAAAATGACTTTTACTTTGTGTAAAGCTCTGCATTAAAAACAAATGCTGTTAATATATAGTCAAAAATATAAAGGTCATAAAAAAGAAATTAATCATATGAGCCACCTAAGGCACGTTCAGGAAAACAAACAAACAAATGAAGACAGAACCTTTGTACCACTCAAAGTACGCCATTATACAAGAGAAGGCATTTCATTCTACCTAGCCTATCTCCCTTTGACTCACTGCAGCCCAACCTGAGTTTTTCTAAGTAGGTCACAAATAAGTTATGATGCTGTTCACTTTAACAGTCAGAGAATAGTCAAAGCAGATCTTCTCCGGAGATGCTTCTGGGTACCAGTTGGAACCACAGTAACAGTCGAAGCCTGATGAGTTCTGTTTTATTCTTTACCCCCCACATGAAAAGTACTTAGCCCCCAGCTTTGCCTCAGGCCAAAGCCAAGAGGCCATAGCCTAGAGCTCCTGATGGATCCTTGTAGACATCTGTGGTCAGAGTTGCTTAGGTAAAAGCAGCACAGAGCCAATGCGTACCACTTGATGTCTGCCTTTGAAAGCTTGGGGCAAAGATGTTTCTTTGCAAAAAAAAATATTTTTTTAATTGAAATTATGCTTATAAGGCTATGTTTCATCTCTTGCCATTTGCGTGTGTTACAGCAAACACTAAATATTGTATTGCCTAGCAGGAAGTCAAAAGCAAGTGCCCAGTGTGTCTTAAATAAAATAAGAGGCATGTTCATTTAGAGATTGTGAGTGGTAATTCAACATGAAAATCTGGGAGCAAAGAAATGATCTTGGGAGCCCCTGGGCTAACCTGGAGATCTAGCATGTGGACAGTCAGCAACCCAGCTTTCCTCCCACACTGATGGGATGTGCTTTGCGTTTTTTCCCCGCTCCTGTCTTTATTCATTTTTCAACAGCCTGCCACATGCAATATGCCAAGTCTCATATAAAAAAAGACACACACACACACACACACACACACACACACACACACACACTCTCAGAGGCACTCCCGCGCATGCGTGCACACTTATGGACGAAAGCAGCTTCAGCATACCCCAGCGTCAGACACAGACAGTAAAGACAACCATCTGCACCGAAACGGGATTTATTTAATTATACTTGCCCGAGTTATTTGTTTGGCTTTGCCATGCAAAGAGTTCTGTTTTATTGTTGGAACCTTTCAGGCTGTCGAATTGTTTTCAAAACTCTTCTGCCAGATGCGTTTGGCATTTACCAACAGTGAGCAAGCAGCAGCCCTGCAACACAAGAATGTGTGTGCGACCATTGGGCATTAAAATCCTTCACCTGGGTCAGCCGCCAGAACCAGACTAAGGTTCCTGGAATGTAATGAAAAGGTTAAGTGAAGTTTACAGGTTTCATGCCCGGGGCACACATTAGTTTTCAAGGTTTTGAGGATTAGAGTGTATGGGATTCTTCCAAGCAAGTTGGAACAAGTGTGTTGGGAAGTGAATGGCAGGTGGCTCATCTACGAAATGCCATCCAAGTTCAAGCTCAGCCCCTGATGTTATCAACAGCCAACTCAGGTTTCATGCTTTTAAGACTTTTTATGACTTTTTGGGGGATTTGCTCTTTGACAGTTTCATGCATGTCTAACGACGTGAGTTCTGATCATCGCAGGCCCCGCCCCCAGCTCTCATCTCTCTTCTACTGGTTAACTCTGCTCCTCTTTACAAATCAAATTCAGACTTCATATGTGTTCTCCATGATCACAGCACCACTACCTCTAGGATGGTGTAGCAGCAGTTCATTTTTGGTCAAAGTGCAAATCTATGATGGTATATGTGTTTTCAGTTAAACTACATAATTGGTTCAGTTAAACTACATAATTATGACTATAAATTACTGCTAACAGTCATATAAAAATTATAAACACTAATAATCATTGAGGTTCTTTGTCGTGAAGCCTCTTTTCTATCAATGGTCATATTTTGCTGCTTCCCTCTAGATCAGAGCAGAAGGATTTCAGGGTATGCTTCAGACCAGAAGACACTACAGTGTTGTAAGTCTACCACATACAATTTTAAATTTAATGGACAAAACATCTAAAACTCCCAAAAGTTTAGTATTTTTTTTATGATGAGAGACGAATTCAGTATTTCGGTGCAAGCCCTGTTTGATATGTACCTGCTGTAAATGTTTCACACATAAACACAGATGGCTATGTATTCATGTCTGTGCCTGTGTCTTCCTACCTAACTTAGAAAAATGACCACCTTAGGAAGGTTTTATCTGAAGTCTTACATCATCATAACTGCAGAGACTCATTTCTTTTAATTTATCTGCAGATGAATGTTTCAAACATCTGTTAGTTTGTTTCAGTTAGAAACATTTGACTAAATAAAAGAGTCAAACAGAAGACAACTTTCAGTTCATTTAATTGTGGAAAGCAAAAAGAAACAAAACAAAAACAAACATTTAGCATTTAGATTTCCCTCTCTCCTCCCTCTTCCCTTCCTCCCTCTTTCCTCCCTTCCTTGTTCACTTCTTCACCCCCTCACCTTCTCTTCCTTTCTTTTCCCTCTTCTTCTTTCTTCCTCTCGTCCTCCTCTCCTCTCTCTCTCTCACTTCCTCTCTCCTTTTTTCCCTTTTCTGTCCTTCCTTCAATCCACCTCTCCTCCACTCTCCCATCATCTCCTGTTCTTTCCTTCCCTCCTTCAATCCTCCTCTCCTCCACTCTACCATCATCTCCTGTTCTTCTTTCCCTCCTTCAATCTTCCTCTCCTCCACTCTACCATCATCTCCTGTTCTTTCCTTCCCTCCTTCAATCCTCCTCTCCTCCACTCTACCATCATCTCCTGTTCTTTCCTTCCCTCCTTCAATCCTCCTCTCCTCCACTCTACCATCATCTCCTGTTCTTTCCTTCCCTCCTTCAATCCTCCTCTCCTCCACTCTACCATCATCTCCTGTTCTTCTTTCCCTCCTTCAATCCTCCTCTCCTCCACTCTACCATCATCTCCTGTTCTTTCCTTCCCTCCTTCAATCCTCCTCTCCTCCACTCTACCATCATCTCCTGTTCTTTCCTTCCCTCCTTCAATCCTCCTCTCCTCCACTCTACCATCATCTCCTGGTCCTGTTCTTTCTTCCTTCTTTCTCTCCAAGCATCGGTACCTGGCTAGGATTTGAAAACAAAATGCCCTTTCTTTCACTGTTTCCAAAAGGGCACGCAAATGAAAAATTAAAAGACACCATATAAAAGTATATCCAAGCAGAACTCTTTATGAGAGACATGAACATAAAAACAAATGTTCCTAGCTGTAAAATCAGGCAAAATGCCATGTCGATGTATGTAGTCATCCAGTCAACTGAGGATTACCCTCTGGGTACTTCTTTTTCCAGAACTATTTAGTGTCTGAGATTTAAATAGGAAAGGAATGTGACATCTCTTTTTCCCCCGGTTGCACCCACATGTGACACACTGCAGGCAAACTTATTATCTTTTGGTTTCTTCACACGCTCCATCTCTGGGGAGAATGCTGGCAGACACTTTTTTCTTTTTTTGAGAAAGCCTGAAAGTTGGTACTGGGTTAGCTTGTTGAAAAGTTCTCTGTGAGCTCAGAATGAAGCTTTTCCTTCCAAGAAAACACAAGTCTACAAGGTTCTTTGTTTGGGAAAGGAAACTGTAAAATTACCATCAGGGTTGATCTAAGTTCAGGATATCTTGTGTTTCAGAGGTTTCTTCACCGTCTTTGGTGTCAGAGTCTGTCTGGGACTGAACAGTCAAAACTACCCCAGCAGTGACTTTGGAGTCCTGTCAAAGGGCAGTACATAGTCAGAGTTCCAGTCTCAAGATTTACAGGTGAAAAGAATGCACGCCACAACCTGTGCTGCATGCCTTGCATGACTCCTGTTCACCTTCGCTTCCTTGAGAATACAAGGCCTTTGCTTAGTTCATGCTTGCTGAAAATATTGCTTTATTGGATATAAAAGTGTTTCCTTTGTGTTCTAATCCTTTTACCAGACAGATACCTGGTTTGCATGTAATCAGCCCATCATTAAGCCAAGAAAGACAGTGAATTAATTATATTTTAGATAAGATTCAAGTCAAGGAAACCGGAGCTAGAGCTGAGAAGGACACTGAATGCAAAAAAAAAAAAAAAGGGTTTTTTTAAAATTGTTTAATTAGTTCATTGTTTCATGTATATCCCCGTGACTACTGTGTAGTCCCTGACATTTCGACTTTCCCTCAAAAACCAAAGACTATGCTGACAATAGGCTAAGAGTGGTGTTAGGTATCTGCATTACAGTGGTGGATTGGAATGACTACAAATGTGGAAATGCCACGAAGATTCCAGAAAACCAGACCAAACTAAAGCTGAAAAGCCTGACTCATTTCTGTATTACTAAATATGAAGCAAGCTGAGCTTATTTGACACTAGAGCTGTGGATGACTTCGTGAATTTCTCCCAGTGTTGGGTGACTCATGCAGTTTAGAGGGTACTGCATGTCTACAGAGAGCATCGTGGGATAGTAAGAGGAAAGAACCATGGCAGAAAGAGTGAGTCTTACGTGACAAACCCAGATTTTAAAGTGAGCATGTCCTTTTAAAGGGATGATCTACGCCCTGGTTTAAAGAGTCAACTTTGGGGTGCAGCCTTTTGTGCCATGTCTCCCAGGTTTTCTAGCTTTTATCTACCATGGACAGAGATGGGATCCCTTGGTCCTTTCTAGGGCCTCAGATTATTGGGTGTACATGCTGTAAATTATTTCTTCTGAAAAGCAACTTGTCATAAACTAGGTCTTTATGACTGCTGTGGTTTGGACTTGGTTACTCTTGTTCCAGAGACCATGCGTGGGAGGCTTGGTCCTCAGTATGGCAATGTGGAATAAAAGGCTCATATATCAGGCGAGAGTATATTATTGAAAGAGACTGTGGGTGCCGAGTCTCTACCCTGTCGTTACAAGATGTAATCCCTCTACGCTATATGTTCACTTGCCTTTGCCATTGCCATATGTGATGCAGGAAGAAGGTCCTGACCAGAGCTGAGCTAACGCTTGCACCTTACCCTTGATTCTCCAAAATGATGAGCCTCCTTTTCATTATAAAATCACCAGCCTTATTTGTAAAAGTGACAAAAGGCAAACGAGCAAGTTATCTTTTCAGGTTGATTCAAAGAGAAGGACGGTTCAGTAAGACAAGAAAATGTCAAAGATGACAGAGTTCCATACAGGATGCACAGCCATGGATGACAGATGAGGACCCACAAGTTCTTGGACCACAATCCTTGGAGTCATTAGGCTTCACCTTTCTCATGACTTAGCGTCTCCTCTCACGGATAGTTATTGCTTTACCTTCCTTGCTCTTTAATGCAAACCCTGCAGGCTTTCATTGTGATTTGGCTGCTCTTTTCTTCTCTTGTAAACTCTTATAATTTATCGCTGAAACCTCCCTGTAGGTGAAATTCTGAATCCGCAACACAGTCTTTTCCATTGTTAACCGCTTTTACTTCTTTTTATACCTGTGTGAACGAGAAGTCTATCTAAACTCAGTGAGGGCCCAATGCGTCTAAAAACAGACTGAGATCTACCATTTAGTTCCTTTGTTTGTTTGTTTCTTTCTTTAATTGAAAATTCATACAGTATATTCTGATGATGGTGGTTGCCTTCCCTCATCTCCTCCCAGATCCTCTCCACCTCCCCACCCATCCAATTCCACACCTTCTTTCTCTTTATAAAATAAACAAGCAAAAAACAAAAAAAACAAAAAACAAAAAACAAAAACAAAAAACCGAGAATAAATTTTCAAAAAAGAGAAGCACGGGAAAGTAAGATTAAAAAATGTCTAAATAAAGAAAAAGGAGACAACAAAATCTATAAAGACTTATTGAGTTTGTTTCCTGTTGGTTATCTACCGCTGAGCAAATAGTTTCAGTTCTTTGCTTATGAACTTCTAGCTTGCAGACTTTGAGCCTTCAAATGGGTATAAAATAAATAACTATCTAGAACTATTTAGACATGAATGAGGCTGTGGCATCTTCTCTTTGTTGACAAAAGGTGATGAACTAAAAAACCAGCAATACCTGAAATTAGTAGGCTTGGATTACTAATTTCTCAGTCCTTTCTAAGGTTTCACACCCCAGGTGGCTTAAGTCTGACCTAAGGAGTATCCGTTGTTGATAAACAAGCAGATCTCAATGAGACAAGCCAAAACAAATGACAATGAATATTGTGTCCAACGCTTTCAGCTTTGTCAGAAGGAAACTGGGCAAACTGAGCTGATAGTAGGCTGCCTTCAAAAACAAGGAAGGAGCTTGTTGACGTTTGAGCGTAGTCTCATTGACTCTTCAGAATCAGAAGCGAACTCTGAATCAACTAAATGTGACTTGGTTTACAATAACAGATTTAATAAGTCTTCCTAAAAAATAGTTCTGTTTATGACTCAAAACAGCAGACTACAATCAGAAGGTGGGCTAGAGTCTCCAGGTAATAGTCTGCTAGGAGCTAAAAAATCAGGCAGATGAAAGGCAATAGATACTCTCCACAGTTGGGAAAAAGGCTATACTTAGGCAGTAGCACCCTTAGCACGGGGTGTTCAGCATTGGCAACTGACAGAGCAGAAGTCAGGCACCTTTTCAAAAAGACTTCTGCTCCTGTGGCAGGCTGGCAGCCAGAGACCCTCTAAGAACCGTGCTCAAAAATTTCAGACTAAGTGGTTAAGGACTAAACGAAGAAATCTAAGAAGCAGAACACTGGAAACTGTAGGAAAGAAACTGGCTCAGATCTGCACAGCATTCAGTGGGCTGAAAACCTGGTGAGAACTAAAGTCTACACTAGAACTTTCACAGAGACTTCCTGTAGCATGCAGAACATAAGAAAGTTGTATGTGGGCATTTGGAGAGCAGAGGGAATTCACAGAGGCATGACCATCTCTGAGACTCCTGTGGCACACTGCCATGACAACAATGGCGTCTGATCAGTCAAAAGAAGACCCAGAGACGAGAATGGGACCACCCATCCCAGAAGACCTCCCAATGGTGAAGGGAGAATGTGAATGATTTTAGAAAAGAGCTACCAGATTAGTGATGCTCTCAGCCTTGGTCAGGAACGCAGGTCAATGAAGAGATTCATGACTAGTCAAAGTGTGACTAGTAAGTGACTGTTGAATGCTTAGCTCTAAATGGGGCCTTTTTTTTTATCAACTCTTCTAAAACTTAGAGAACATCATGGAAGTGGAGGCTGAAAGAATGTAAGAGCAAGAGGATGAGGAACGGTGCTGTGATAAGATGTCTTATGGATGTGACATGGCCATTGCACTCATGAGCTCTTGATGTCTATAGTTATCTGCCCAAGACTTAAACAGGATGAGGTCTGTCAATATTTTCCCATGGATAGGAGAGGAGGAAGGGGTCATTTTTTTTTTTTTTTTTTAGTGGTCTAGTCACTGGCAACTTGCCCATGGACTAGTAAATAACCTCTTATCTATGCTCCATATAAGTGACCCTAATTAAACTCAGTGGCTCACAAAACCAAGAAACAAACAAACCAAACAACAACAATAAAACAAAATAAAAAGCAAGGATGCTGAAAATAGGAGGTGGGGGCCTTTTGGGGGGACAAAAAGGAGTCTAGCAAGAATAGGAGGGGATGAAAATGACCAAAGACAGTATATACGTGTATGAAATTGAATTATCAAATTTTAAAAGTAAATTAAAATTTAAAATCATAATTTTTTTTTTAAGGCACATACGTATAGGCACATCTGAGTTAAATTTACAAGGGTGCGGAAGCCTTAATGGAAATTCATATTTGCATCCATGTCTGGATGAGCCCATATGACCTTATGATAAAAACTGAAGCAAAAAACACAGCACAACAAAACAGAAGCCCAAAGACAAACAAACATCCGGCTTCACATCCCATTCCCGCAGGTAGAGAGCATCTGCATTGAACGTGAATCTGCTTGTTCCCGAGGCTTCTCGATTCCTTGTTTCTCCACATATAAAACATATTATTTAAAGGTGGGTTTCTTTCTACTTTAAGAAACCTGCATTTTTTAATGCCAGAAGGAAGGTGTTTTATGTTTCTTTTATGTGTTCTTCTTTTCATTCCACATGAATAAGCTTCCCAATTTTATTTTTTATTTTCAACCCAGCACATTCTCATGTTAAGCTGGGCAAATTTATTCAACCTCAGCTCAAGCACTGATTTAAAAAAAAATAAATAAAGCAAGGTCAGGCTAGCTTTGGTTTTTTTTTTTAATATATTTTCTTTTATAATAAATTCTCTCTCAAATGATGCCTATGTGTATATTTTGACATAATCATGGGGACAAATGTGCAGTGTCTGAAATCTAAATCGACACTGGAATATCTTTTCTCACATTAGCATTATTTTAGTATTCCTGCAGCAGGGGGTGGTTTGGAGAAATGCAGAGACTTTCAGTTTATATATACACCTCTGATTATTATTCTGGGACCTGGAGCTACGGATCCAATCTCATATCATGATGGATGCACCTCCCCAAGTTCAAAGGTATTGGCAAAGGGAAGAGCTTTAAATAAGGCAACCATGAGAGTCAAGATATGCGATTCAAAATTGAATGCCAGGGTGTTAAAAGATGACCTAGTTTTCTCTAAGATTGCTGCAGCAGCAACTGAGGTAGATATGGGGTCCCTAGGTGTTCTGTCATGTTTGAAAACACGAATAGATATTCAGGCCACAAAGGCTGTGATGCGCATGTTCCTTCTCAGGTAGTAGTCCAGTGTAATTAATGACTTTAAAAGCTCTGCCTTGGAGGGTAAAGTAGTTCTCATTTTCAGGGAAAAAGAGAAACCATCACCCACCAGAAAGGTATAAGAATTAGGCAAGATGTTGGAAAAAATGTGGTAAATACACCCAATGCTCTCATGTTAGTTTTGATATTTGGGTGTTTGAGGTATAGTTAGAAAGGAGCTGATGGAGATTTGGGAGGCAGGTATTGATGAACTATGATACACTCTCACAGGGTTAATTTTATCAAAGTGAGCATTGGCACTGGTAACAACAAGATAGCGTCATACTATACTGAAGAAGAAGTCATTACTTGAGTCTTATATGATATGTGATGGAAGTCCGGTGACGATTTTGGTAGAATTGATTTCGTCTCTGGTTAAGAATGAAAGTAAAAACAGGAGAGGAACAGAACAAAAGGTTCCCTTCTCTGGGATATGAAGTCATGCCTTTGAAATTCTCAGTTAAAGAGAATGACTATGAATGATTTGTTTAAGTTAATGTAATGGGAGTACAAATGTAGGTAGGATGGGGTAGGCCTGTGGCTTGACTCAGAAATTCTCATTGGGAATTTCTATTAGAATAAAATAGTCCAGAAGGGCAGAGAAAAAGGGAGAGACCAAATATCTGTTTTTCTCTTGTTCTTGAACTTGCCTAAGACTGGCTTGAACACAGTTCTTGTGATTGCTATCAAATATTCCCTAACATGTATTTCTCTTCTTTCATAAATGCTGAAGATTTTATTTGATAGATAAACATTTTATTAAATGAAGTACTGATGCCTGGAGCCTGGCTGCCTCTTAAGACTTCGTGTCTTTCTACTTATTTTATTAAATGGGAGGCATTTAATAATGTCTTATATCTCTTGACTTCATGGTATACATTGTAGTAGAAGAAATCTTATCTGGTTCTAAGAATTCCACATGGACATTCTTACATATCTGCCCGCCCCCCCCCCCCCCCCCGCCACTATCCAGATGTAGAAATGGATAGGTCATTTTGTAATATTAACTTGGGAATTGGTTTTAGTCAGAATAATGAGTCAAGTTTAAAGGAACTTTTAAAAGTTCTTGCTTTTCTACTAGCTCCTTCAAATGGGTACTTACTTGTTTTTAAAAATGTGATAGTAGTATACTATTTAGGGAGAAATCTGGGTAAAGATAGCTGAAAGGAATATTTTTCCTTGAAAATCGATATTTCCATTTCCAGTGAGCCTAAGTAGTTTTCAAAGGGGCAAACCCCAGAGGCAAAACTCAAAAGGTTATAGTTCTTTTTTTTAACTAACAAAAAAAAAACCATATTCCCTTTATGATTTTTGCTGTCATATGCCAAAAAGTAAATTATAATTTAATATTTTCTTAATCCTACATTCTCCTTGTCTCAAATTCACAGAGTTCTCAACTTGAGAATTTATTTTTTCCTTTCAAAATGTTCATTAAAGCACAAATGACTTTGTCTCTTTTGATGTTGCCAGAGAAACTCGAGCACTATGTAATTAGCTTCTGGTTTAAAGTATTTCTCTCAACAAACACAGGCTTCCAGGACAAAGGCTGCATAATAGATGTTATTAACTACATATAAATAGGAAATGTGTCTTGCAAAACCTTCCACTTGCAGAGTGAGTCTGCCTTAATTCCAAAGTCATCCCTTCCCTAATGACTCATGAGTTTCCTTCCCATTATTTAAAAATAATGTAATTACAGGCTATTCTGTAATAATTTGACATATCTTATATTCATATCTCAACCTATTAATTAGAAACAACATATGCATTTATAATGTGCCTTTATTATTCAAGTTAATCCCTTTAATCCTGTCTGAATGGCCACATGAAAATTAATCCCTTCAAACATCTTTGTAAACAAACATCTAAATTCACCTATTTTTGTCTTTGTTCTCAGCATCTATGCTGGAAACACTCATGATTGACACTGGTAGGAGCAGTAAACAAGCAATGGGTAAAGAATAATAGGGAAATTATTTTTCTTTGTCAAGAAGGGATATGTATTTACAAAAGACTTCTTCCCATCTACAGGGGTTTGAAATCACAGGGAATTACTTTTGAGACTGTGGTAATATCCTTAGAAATTAATGAGCCAATCATTCATACGGCTTAGGGTAGTCATATGGGTCCTTGACTCCTACGATGAGCCCTCTTATAAGATAAACAGGTGTCTACTGAAGACTTTTAGCCCAAGAGAACCACGGTCATATAACACCTTGAGGTTTCTCAGAGGGTCTTTTTCCTGTGGATTTGCTAAAGTAAAAACAACACTGGGAAGCCACATGGGAGGCCATTCTGGATTCTTTTTTAGACACTATGCTCCTCACCCCTGGGTCACTGAAAGTGGAAGAGGCAGCAATTGTTTTTCCCTGCTGTGAGCAATGGATTTGAACATGCCTCACACTGTTCTCCTGCTGGGTTTTCTTCCCCTCTCCTTCTCCCTGTAACACAAGTGTGAACTGAGCAAATGAGAGTCCTCTGGGCACTAGGAATAACATAGCCTGTCCAAAGATCAACTGATTATTTCATTCATTTTCTTAAGCAGATGTGTGTGTGTGTGTGTGTGTGTGTGTGTAGCATAGCAGTTAAATAATGGAGACTTTTGTTTTCAGTGAGAAGGACTGGAAAACTAACCTAGTTTTTAAATATACTTTTTATGAAATGTATAAAACTTCAGAAATATAATGAATTGAATTTAAAATAATGCTCAAAAACCTGAAACCAAGCAGCCACCACAATTAAGACTTAGCTTTCTCTCCTTCCCAGGTTTAATATGAACTTAGTAATTGAGGTCATGTATTTGAGACAGCAATATATCTTTTTTTTCCACTGTTACGAATTTCATTTCATGTATCTGAAGAAAAAATGATCTATTCTTTGATTATTGGATTATTGGGTAGTTAAAGCTATTTTCGATTTTTCTTGCTAATAAGAACTTGGGCAATGAATCTGCTTTGGCATAATAGTTTACTTTTATCTGCAGCGATTTCCTTGGAATTTATTACTTGAAGTGGAAATGACAAGGTCATTTTGAACGTGTGTCTTCAAATTTCTGTTATAAAGTTAAGTATTTCTTTAAATACTGTGCATAACTTTGCATCCTCAGCAGCAGCATATGCCTTTTCTATTTTCATCTCTGCTTTGTGATCTGAAAAACTTTGTGATGTTCACATGTAAACATTGGTTATTTGGCCAATTTAACTTTCCTGTCTGTGGATTGTTCTCCATTTGTGTTCTTTGCTAAATTTTTTTCTCAATTGTGCTGTGCTTTGATATTGTTTTCTAAGATTTTTTTTTTACATAATAAGGATTTCTACTGACCATGCATATATCAGCTATAGAAAATAACATTTCCTGAGTTTCATTTGCCTTTTAATTGAATTTTATTTGGTGGAAAGGAGCTGTTAGTGTTAGAAGGCAGACAATTCTTCATGAAGCTTTTCGTTTCTGAACATCTTGTAATTTGGTATGTTGATTATTTTTACATCAGGACTAATTTTGCTGTACAATTGTTTCTAAAACTAGATGCGGTGGCTCAACACCGGGAATGGACTTAACTACTCACGTACAAGATGAGGGTTTCTTAACTCAGAGTTTTCTCCGTAACTCAGTCTACTGATCATGCAGGTTATTTGCTCTCCTTTGTTCTCTGTGGATGGTGATATTTTCCAGAATCTTTATGTATCCTGAATATTTTGCAGTTTATAATGATAAATTACCTAATGTGTTTCCTCATAATTAATGCATGTTGAAGTCTGTTGTCTGTTTTGTTGGTGAAACTTTTTTTTTTTTTTAATTTCTTAATTTATTGACTAGGCCTGAAAGAAATAACTTCTACAATTTTATGGTTAATTACATTGTTTGATCTTTGATTTACAACTCATGCATTTCTGCTTTTATTTTGTATTATTTCATTTGTTATCTTGCATGAGATTTGACTGAAGCTATTTTTTCCTTTATTTTAAAGTGATTATTATTATTTATTTTTTGGTTGTGCTATTGTATTAATTATGTTGCTTTTGCCAGTAGAGATGGAGCCCAAAGTTCACCATCTGGAGTGAAATAACCCCAGTCACTGTAGGAGAAGGACCAAATGCTTTGGATCAAATGTGGAATCTGAAAAGATGAACTTCATAGACATTGAGGGAAGACTTGAGCCATCAGACCCCAAGGGGAGTGAGGAGTGCATGCAGTTTGGTTAATAGGTACAAAGTCATGCTTTGATAAGAACAGTAAGTAGTATATGCAGCTTAGGATGGCCCTGTACAGTCATAAAATTCTGTAAAAAGGAAATGAATTTTTAATTGTTCTGCCATAAAATGATAAATATTTGAGGAGAGATATATTTAAGCTGATTTAAACATTAAACAAAATGTACATGCATTGAAATTCCAGATGGTACCCCATAAATACATATAAATTTTATGGGTTTTGGTATTAGCTTAAAGTGAGTTTAAAGTTAAAATAGTAGGAATTGAATAACAATGTAAATAAGAACAACTCATACTTAGTGCTTACTAATGTTATTTATTTGACCAATACTTTTAGTTTACCAAGTGCTAGCTGCTCTTCCAGTTTTCTTTACAACTTATGTAGCCTCACTAACTTAACCCTCACAGCATTCCTATGAGGTAACTCCTGTTGCTGCGTCATTGTCCAGGTGACCCAGGAGGAAGTAGCTGTCACTAACAAGGTCCCACAGCCAGCACGTTTCCACGCTCATATCCGAACTTAATCAGCTCTTCCAGGAGGTCTTGCACAATCTCAAACCACCTGTCAATCAACAAAAGGCAAAAGGGTGAAATATACAAGAAATGAATAGCACCAAGTCCTCATTTGCTTGGCTCTTACCAAACAAAATGATTGAAGCACTGTGCAAAAAATAAGGAGACATGGTTGTAAGTGAGGAAGGAAAAGGACAGTGCTTCTTGCTGATAGGTAGCTTGTTAAAAATCTTCAAAACAAGGAAACTATGTATGAAGTCACAAATATGGTATGGTTCACTGTCTGTTTCCCACTTAAGTGAGTACCAGGAAAAGCAGATATGAGTTTAAAATTCATAGAAATCTCACTGTTCAAGGCATGACTTTGAGAGGGTGCTTGGAAGGATGTATAGACAACTTTGTACATAGAAACCATGAACTCTTAGCAAAGGTCTTAGCAGAATAAGGGAATAGTTCTCCATTTCAGCCTCTCTTCACTGGGACAAAATGGAGCCCTAAGGTAAAAGCACACCTTACCTCACACTGGATCAGTCTCTTTCCAAAGGGAACAGGAAGCCCTGCTGGCCATAACTAAAGCACACAAGACAAAGACCACTAAGAGAAATGGAAGATGTGGACAAAGACCACTAAGAGAAATGGAAGATGTGGAGAAAGCCCTCTAGGAGCTTCCTAGCATGAGTTCTATGAAAATGTGCCAAAACACATTTGTATTTAATATTGCTCACTTAAAAAAATCCTGTAATTCCTTGGCTCCAGTCTCTTAATTTAACTAGGAAGATGGTTTTTAACTCAAGGACAACCTCTCTGGGTGGGTATGAGAGCTAGTACTCCAACAAAGAAGATACAGGACATTGAACAAGTTTATTGAGAAATAAAAGTAAAGACAGGATTCCATCAGCCATGTACGTGCATAACTTTGGCCACATTTTCAGTGTGCAGGTATCTTACCCTTTTTTATCTTTAAATATTGGTTTGGGTTTTGTGTTGCACAGTCCTGATCAAAGACCCTGGTCTGTTGGAAAGTTCTGTGAATCATCCAGCCCAGGATTCCCCTTCCTTGGTTAGAGACAACACTGTACAGGATATGGGTTTTCCCCCTTAGGTCAAGGAGATTAGAGAGAGAATTTGAGAAAACATAGATGATGATAAATCTGAGTACTTGAATGGAAGACTGGACAGTGTCCATTAGCTGCTTCATCATAGCATCTCTCCTGGCCTCACTGATACATTCTACTCTCTTTTCTTCCTGGTAGTTTTGTAGCCATGAGACTGCATTCTACTCAATGGGACATGAGTAGAAGTATTATGGGTCACCTCCAGGCTGAAACCCCCCACTCCACAAACTCTTCTCTAAATCACACTCCCATGCCCAGGTAGCTGTGGAAGATATGTGCTTGAGTGACAGGACCCCTGACAATCTGAGGCCTGAATTGCTATTTGGGTCAGACTCCTCTCCACCATTTCTTTCCATATTGGAACTATCTACACCTTTTGTATGATGAATCCATAGCTTCTATTTGAGCTGTTACTTATTTGTGGATCTATATGCAACAGTTACTCTAATGAATTATATACAAAAGGTTGTGTGTGTGCGAGTGTGCCCATGTGTGTGCTTCTTCTTAGAAAGGAGACACAGAAAACTCAAAACTGGAGAAAAAACATAAACTTCATCTCATTTGGCATTTTGCATTGTCTATATGTATCTGAAAATGTAAACCAGATGCATATATCATTTTATTCATTTATTTTAAAATGTCAGCCAGGTGGTGGTGGCGCATACCTTTAATCCCAGCACTGGGGAGGCAGAGCCAGGCGGATCTCTGTGAGTTCGAGGCCAGCCTGGGCTACTAAGTGAGTCCCAGGAAAGGCGCAAAGCTACACAGAGAAACCCTGTCTCAAAAAACCAAAAAAAAAAAAAAAAAAAAGAAAAAAAAAAGAAAATGTCAACACATATTGGCATTGTAAGTCATTTTTCTTATTCCATGATCTTAAATATAAAATAAAATAAAAATAATATGAAACAAGTAATATTGGACAGTTTTCCTTATATAATAAGATCACAGATATGGCTGGTTACTTTTCTATTTCATCAACAGTTTCCTGTGGTGCTGATAGTCTCTGAAGTATGAAATTATTATTAATTATTAAGTGGTTACTTCTAATGTTAGATGAGAACTCTTGCAATATAATTTACTTTATATTTAATTTATGTTTAATGCATTCATAGATACACTCTGATTTAGTGATGTTAATAATCACTTTAACCTATACTCTGATTTTTTTCTTTGATTCAATGAATAGTTATGAGAAATAAGGTTTTTGAGTAAGGTTTTCTGGGCCATCATAATATATTTCCTGAGCTTCTTGTGGGAGGTATTTTGTTTCATCTCAGGGCAGCTCATAGAATTCTTTCTTATTCAGAACCTCAAGATGAGCTCCGTGTCTTCTGGCCCAACACTGAGGAAAGCTAAGGCTGATCTCACGTCTATTCCTTGTGTTTTTGTTTCCTTTCTCATTGCTAAGAGTATTTTGTATTTACTTTGATATTAAGAACTGCTGCCACCGCCGCAGTATTTCATATACTGTGTATATTTATCATATATGATGTTTCATATTGTCAGATGCACATTTCTCCCTCATCTTAACATCTCATAGGCTGAGATATTTGTAATCAACAATTATAGAGATCACATCATGCTTAACTGGCAACATTTTTTTCTTAGTTACCGTAGCTGAAAATAGCAGTATATTTTAGGAATACTGGGATCTAAGATTTAATGAAATAATGTTTCCTTCCAGTGTTTTCCTCTTCCCTGTGACAGCATGAAGGGCCTGCTGTATTATTTCAAGAAAATATAAATCTCAATTCACCGAATGCACTTCCATTCTACCCTTTATCAAACTGATTTTTCCTGTGCTTTGCTCCACTTCCCTGTCTAATATACAATTTTATTTCACTATTGTTTTCATTTTCCCAGGTACATGTTCTTTTTTTTTTTAACTGAATTCAATGACTTTTATTATTTCTTTTAAAGTATTTAAAAACTAATACTCAGATGTAAAAGTTTCACAAAATATCAAGCACATATTAGAACAAATGTATTTGTAATTGCATTTTTTCTTTTTTAAACATTTTCATTTTTGTTTAAGTTCAGAATGAAAAACAGTGTTAGCATCTGGCAGTGTTTTTGGAATTTCTTTGAATAAAATCACATTTGTAAGATACCTTCTACAAACTGCACTGTATAACACAGCAATGTGTGGGCTGAGACACACATGTACCTGACTGTCTGACTTCAACGTTAATATCTTCAGAACTATCAGCAAGCAAGAGTATTTCTGAGCCAGTGGACCAATAAGAAATAATCCCACAATTTACAATTATTTTTAAACAAGCGGGACATGGTTTTCTGGAAAAACTAAGAATCACAATGTTATTGAAAGCATTTTGCCTTGCATGTACACTTTTCCTAGACCACAGAGACCAAGAATTTTTCTGTTCATCTCCACAAAACCCTCTTTCTTTATCCATTAGTGTTTCCTGGATGCTAACAGATGACATGAAACTCTACTCTTTGTCACTGGATCATCTGCCCAATTATTTACTATCTGCCATGTCCATAATTTGTCCTTTTTGTATTTCTGAGATGTTTGCTCTTGGACTTCTGGTACTCGAATGAGCTTCATCCATACACTGAGCAGAGTTTGAAAAGGTTGAGTTCAGAAAGTCTTGGTATTTGACTGGCCATGCTCGCAGTCTGCATGCTAACTGACTGCCTGGATGCTGCCCCATGCAGACCTTGTGTTAATTTGATGATACAGTAAGGAACATGCTCACTCACAGGATTTCCATTCTCACAGGTAGCAACTTTCAGATCACTTCTAGAGTTGAACTGTTGGGCCAAAAGCTATCCTGCAATTTCAGTGTATATGAGTGTTGCCAGCTGTCTTCAAAGGAATTGATGAACATTGTCATTTTGACAGTGATCTTTCAGGAATACTTTTGTTTCTGTTATTTGCCAGCATTAGGTATTATTAAATTTAATCTTTTTGCTGAATTTCATCTCTAAACCATCTAGTTTTAATATGTATACACAATTTTATTATAATTTTCAAGATTATAGTGTTTTGTTCAGTGTTCACTCTGATTAAAGTCTGCTTTTACTAATTTGTACAGATTATGAATTGAGATTTGTATTTTCTTGAAATAATACAGCAATTTTTTAATGTTTTCTTAGTTTTTATGATTGTGTAAGGAATCTTTGTCCTGGTCTGTTTTAAAATGAAATGCCTCAGAGTGGGTAATTTGGAATCAATAGACATTCATTTGACTGCCATTTCTGGAGGATAGGGAGTCCAATGTCAAGACACTGGTATGTGGCAAGGGCCTTTGCTATCTGTCATTCCTTGGGGGAATGGAGAAAGGTAAAAGTATACAGTAGAGAGGGGATGTGGTCTGAACTCTTTCTTTGGTCTAGAATCCTTTCCTACCATAACTAATACCTCTCCAGTAACATCATGGTCAGTTATCACCTGATGTAGCCCAGGCTCATATTGAACTCATGGTAATACTCCTGCCTCAGCCTCCCAAGCACTGGGATTACACTGATGAATCATGACATACAACATTCAACTAACTCTTAATATTTGCTCCTTTCTACACTATTGCATTAGGGGTTAGATTCCAACACAAGGACTTTCAGGGACATATTCCAACCACAGCACTGCAAGGATTTAAACAATTCACCAATATGATCTAGTAATTTTTACAGTGTTTCCATATTTTTTTTCTGGCATAATGGGTTCATCTGAAACTTACTTTATTTTGAAGTTAGAAATATATGTAGCCTCATTTATGCTTTTTATAATGATAAACTGAACATTCCAACATCATTTATTAAATATTCCCTCTTCCCATGGTGCCCTGATTTTCAACATCACATCAATTATAAACTAATATTGAATAATGTATTTTTCCTGCTTCTAAACTGTTCTTTAATTGGTCTGCCATCTATTTCTGAAAAAGCACAAGTTTAAATTTCTTTAGCCCTAAAATAGATTTTATATGTTGGGTGAATACCTTACTTCAGCCCCCCCCCACTTCTAATTTTTCATTACTATCCTAATGGCTATTCTCCTTCATTAATCATGTTGTAATTATACTGAAATTACATTTGATTTATAGGTTAATTTACAGAGAATTTAATCCATACATTATTAATTTGTTTATTCAAAAACAGATCTCTAGCTCAAGAGTTTCTAAAATTTTTAGATGTCTTAGCAGTGTTTTTCCTCAATAAGTTATACATTTTTAAAATTTTCAACCGCTAGTTATCTTAGTTTTTCCTGTTGTTTCTTAAAATGTGATTTTCAAAACTAATAATAAAAACAATAATAATAATTATAAACGGTAGATGATTTTTATAGAAATGTATTTGTGTGTCTCTCTGTGAGTGCTCGTGTATGCACATCTATGTGCAGCCAACTCTGGAGGCCAGCAGAGGGCATTAAATGCCCTGGAGCTAGAAATATAGGCACGAGCTGCCCAGCATGGGTGCTAGGGAACCAAACTTGGGAACCATCTTCTTTCCTCATTTTTCCTAACTGTTTTATGCGTGAGAAAAAAAAAATTCACTTTTGTATATAGCAACTTGCTACATAATTGCAATGCTCTACTTGTGTGTTTAGTTGATTCTTCTGATGTTTCTGCATATCTAATCATATCATGGGTGCCTAGGAATACTTTTTCTCCCCACTTTCCAAATATGTAGACTTTCTTTCTTTCCTTTGATTTTGACTGGCCAGTGTGGTGATTGGTTGATACATGAGCTGTGCTGGTTTGTAAGTATTTTGTCTACCTTCTGAACCTTCTAGAGCATGTTTCTACTTCTCTTTGGAGTAACTGAGTAGAGAACAGATGTGGAACCTGATCAATGCAGTGGGCTTCATGCCATGCTTTAACATCCATTTCTTCCACTTTTGTATGCTGATTCCAACTTGATTGTTCTCTTACCCTGATATCTCATCCATCTGCTTTCTTTGAAGGTAACACAGTAAGAGGTTTTCCTTGGTCTTGCTTCCAGTGATGCCTGCCTATGTGTGCAGAAAGTGTGGTCAAAATCCAACTGTGAGGCTGGTGAGAGGGCTCAGTTGTTAAAGGCTAGGCTCACAACCAAAATCCAACTATGCCTTAACTACAGTGTCACATCTCAGTGTTGGAGCTAAAGGACGGTTAACTAGGCCTTTATCTAGAACTTTTGGTCAATTCTGCATTCTGAAAATTGGTACCTGGAACCTTTAAGAAATACTGTATTCAGTAAAAGATGGGAAGGTTTTGTGCATGCTGTCAGGATTCTTCTCTCTCACACTGAATTCAGTGTAGATGGCAGCTACTTCTCTAACTTGAGGTCTGCATGTGACTGGGTCTTGATTTTATAGCAGTGGAGATGGTTATTTTTTATCTTTTTTATTTATTCCCTTTATTAATATGAGTAAGAGAAATGCAGAAAATGATACTATGAACTTTCTTCCAATGCAGCTGACTTGCTTTATACATTAGTCTCTGACAAGCCCTTTTTTTAATTTTATCTTCTTTGATAAAGTTTATCTTGTCTTATATTTTATGAGCAACACAAAGTGAATTCTTTCTATAATAAACACATTCCTATTTTTCTTTTGTTTTGTTTTCTTAATTACTTTTCTAGATTTGGTTCTTTTTCTTAATCTCACTAGACCATGTTTTGTCATAGTTAAAAAAAAATTTCTTCATCTAGTTTGCTTATAATTAAAAGTGGAGAAAATTTGCCAGAACTTACAAAGTAAGTTATGTGTAGTGTCTGTGCAAGGGTCTTTAATTGATATGGAGATGAGGGGGTTATGGGCTATGCTATTCAGGTTCATGATGGCTGGGTGTCCAGGGTTTCTAGGAAATAAATGCAGCCTAGCTGACATCTATCCAGTGCATCCTGGTTTATATGAGATAAATGGAATTTCATGGTTGAGAGTTGTCTACCTTTTGCATTATTAGCTGGTACTGTAGTTGATGCTAATCACTGGTCCACAGTGATTTTTTTTTAAATTTTCTGAATATTTGAATATTACTTCAGTCCCACTTCAGAGAGTTACTTAGTGTCATGAAAGCTGATTAATTATTTTAATATTTCTATTGTAAATAATTTTACCATCTTCTATATGCTGGGGCTGCTGAAGGACAAAACAGCTATGTGAATTTGAGGGTTCTGTAGGTATAAATGGTTAACTTAAAAAATTCCTTTGTCTTATGGATGATTTAAATCCCATGTTTATAAAATTATTAAAGACTTGAAAAGGTTTCTGACTTTTAACAAGTTTCATGGGGGAAATTACAAATAGAATGGATGCTAAGAATGACTTTTAAGATTCAGATATTTTCCCTCTTATATATTATTTTTTTATTTACTCAGAAGTCAATTATCTACAGTATGTCTTAGCTCAGATTTTTTCTTTCAAGACAGGGTTTCTCTGTGTAGCTTTGAAGCTCTCTCTGTAGACCAGGCTGGCCTCGAACTCACAGAGTTCACCTGCCTCTGCCTCCCGAGTGCTGGGATTAAAGGTGTGTGCCACCACTGCCTGGCTCTTGGCTCAGATTTTTTGCCCATGAATATTACAAGTTCTCCTTGAACTATTTTATTATTCCACAGTTTGAATTTACATCTTAGTCGAGCAAAGGAAGAAAGAAGGGAGGGGTTGTAATAACTACTTTCACATGCTAAGTTATGCACCTGCATTGGTCTTTCTTGCCCACATTTTGAAATACACGCACCTAATTTTGCTACTAAGAATACTAGAGGAGGGGCAGAAGAGACAGTTCAGTGTTCAAGGCTCGTCCTAAGATGTACACAACAGCCTGCAAACACAGCTCCAGGGCATGTAGTGTCCTTTTCCAGTCTTCACTGGTATTCACACACCAGTGGAACTTGTGCACATATGTGCACATGTACAAGAAAATAAGTCTTTAAAAAAGAAGAAAGAAAGTTTCCTCTTACGTTTATGGTTAATATTTCCATTTCTCAACAAGCATTGTACTTTTATCTGGACTTTGCAATGCTGAAATCATCTACAGAAGTGCGAAAACTGATGCTCAGACATATTCAGTGCAACACTTCTTTCAAATGAAAATTTCAGAACAGCTGAGTTGGTGGCAAATCTGACTCTGCTCCAGATGTTTGCGCTTTAAGGTAATCCAGACTAAGGCACTATCTCTACTTTCCTAAATAATCAAAAGCTATTGGAGTGTGTAAGTTAGTCTTGGTGCGCATTCATTTACCGAATTATGATTTCATACTGAGAAACTGTAATAAGGTTGTATATGAAATCACAGCCTCAGGTGGGGTTCCGTGCTGAACATGGAGGTTACAATGAGCTTGGTGATGGTTAGTGGTTCTCAACTCTTAACTGCTAGAACTTAATTGAAGATGAAATGTGCAGTGAATCTGAGGTGTTTCTGGAAGCACTGTGTGGAATCATACAGTGTCACTGCAGCTTTGTTCTGGGCACAGAACACACCCACTTGGCACTAAGCATGTCCCGATACCATGCAAAGCCAAGAAGCACCACCTGAAGTACCACAGTGAAGACTGGAAAATGTTATGGTTGCAGTGCTTTTATTGTCATAGAAATATTCCTGGAATTATGTTATGAATATGAAAATGACACATGTAGATTTTTTTTTTTTTTGGTTTTTCGAGACAGGGTTTCTCTGTGTAGCTTTGCGCCTCTCCTGGAACTCACTTGGTAGCCCAGACTGGCCTTGAACTCACAAAGATCCACCTGGCTCTGCCTCCCGAGTGCTGGGATTAAAGGCGTGCGCCACCACTGCCCGGCGACACATGTAGATTTTCCTATCATTGTTTCTCATCATGTGAAGTGCTGAATGAGTATGTCTCTCGATTGTATTGTCTTAGAATGCTGAATTTTGCTATTTTTTTTTTTTTTTGCTTGAGCTGGTGACTTGATTTTCATAAAAAAAATGTTAAATGAACTTTGTTCTGGAATCAATACACAGTTTTCAGTAATTTTGAAGATAGTCCAAAGCATGTATGTGACTGTACTGTGTATCTATGTGAAGTGGTTTTTTTTTCAGGACTGATGATTATGAAATCAAAATATTGATCTAATTTGAGAAATGGAGAAGATGCTGTATAACCTGCAGTTTCAAATCAAACAATATCCAATTCTTTATGTAAAAAAATATATATGCTTGCAGAAGAGTCAAGTTGGGTTCCAAGCACCCACCTGTGAACACACACACACACACACACACACACACACACACACACACACACGAGAGAGAGAGAGAGAGAGAGAGAGAGAGAGAGAGAGAGAGAGAGAGAGAGTGAGAGTTTTAGAAATGAAATCTTAAAGAAATCATAAGTGGAGAAACATTTAAGAAGCCTTGGTTTAGACAGCATTCTCCAACATTTTCCCAGCTCTGGGAGTGAATCTATGACATCCAACCTCTGTCTACACTATCAGAATGAAGAACTGAACTGATTTATTGGCCAGATATTTCAGTCGAAATGACTCACTATCTGAGGAGGAAACACACGTTAGAAACTAGGATGTTTTGGATAGAATTTAGCAGATAACTAATTGCTCAGTTCACTAGATAATTGGCAGCTCCTGTGTATGTTGATGTCTATGTTTAGTCTTTTGAGTATTAAAAATCCTGGGATAAAACCCCTACTGGAGCTACATTACTCTTATAGAAAAATCCTACTTATTCTTGCTGAATGTAGACATTTCCTACCCTCTTTCTTCTAGATATTACCTAATTTAGCAAGGAGAGCCATGTTAACTCTAAAAATCACAAGACAATAAAGAGTGATTTTTGTTTTAAAGTATGCATTCCTTCCCCTCTCTCTCCCCCTCCCCGCTCTCTTTTTACCAGACTAACTTAGAGAATGAGTGGAACTGATTAATGTGAGCCTTGAAGAGTGGCATTTACAAGGTTAGGGATGTAGTTTATCTGATAGTGGTGTGTGTGTGTGTGTGTGTGTGTGTGTGTGTGTGTGTGTGTTTGTGTGATGTGTGTATGTGTGTATATATATGTGTGTGTATATCTATATATCTATATATCTATATATCTGTGTGGTGTATGTGTATGTAGTGTTGTTTGTATGTGATGTGTGTGTGTATGGTTGTATATCTCTGTGTGATGTGTGTGTGTGTGTGGTGTATATATGTGTATATGATGTGTGTATATTTAGAGTGTCACTGGAAAATGTGAGACAGGAAGATGGCATAAAAAAATCACAGGAAAGTTAGTCTGATTTACTTCTAGGAAAATGAAGGGCTGAGACAAGGAGGTCAGGAAGAGGTACTCTCCTGCCTCTCCCATGGTCTCAGGAGCTTTTCTGGTGGATTTAAAGCACAATTTCCAAAGTGTCCATTGAGCAGCACAATGTTGTCACTCCAAGTTGTTGACAGGAAGAGCTGCAGGTGCTGCAGTAAATTCACAGATCTGGTCATAAATGCCTAGAGGACAATTCCTCAGAGACCATGCTCTTCCTCACTTGGGTCAGTTTGAAA
Organism: Peromyscus eremicus; assembly: GCF_949786415.1. Lineage (NCBI taxonomy): Eukaryota > Metazoa > Chordata > Mammalia > Rodentia > Cricetidae > Peromyscus > Peromyscus eremicus. Next base: position 89,244,437 of record NC_081419.1, on the reverse strand, counting down.
TGAAGATTCCCCATTTTAATTTCTTTGGAGTGTAAAGCTATCAGAAATGGGTATTCTGGAAACTGATTTAAGCCAACAGCTAACGAAACAGCAGGTCTCTTCAAAATACACTCATCTGTGATGCGTGCTTACAGCATCCAACACCCTGGAAGGATAGCAGTGACCAGTGTGCCTCTGTAGAGGTGACAGTTGGCTACCGTCTTTGTATATTAGGTGTCAAAAAGAGAAAATATTATCCTCTATACCAGAAGTGGTAAAACAAGTGATGAAAAAGCAGTCTCCGATTATTGCTATATACAAATACCAAAAAAGAAAAAGGAGATGGTTGCTGAAAAAGCACTACCACACCAGCTTGAGGACCTGAGTTCAGATTCCTAGACTCATGAGGAGGCTGGGCACAGTGGTGTGTGCCAATCCTATTTCAAAAAAAAATATTGAGAAGGACACCCAGCATCAATGTCTGCCTTCCACATATAAGTGCACACAGGTACACACAGATGCATGTATGTATACACACCCTAATGGGCACACACAACATTCATGTATACACACACACACAAAATGAAATGGTATGTTTGAATAGCAGCAACATTATATTTCTATTTTAAACATAATTCTTTATTGATTCTTTGGAAATTTCACATCATGCATCCCAATCCTGCTCTATTGATTCTTTGGAAATTTCACATCATGCATCCCAATCCTGCTCACCTCCCAGTCCCTCCATATCTGCCCTTCACCCCTGTAGCATGATCCCCCCCAAATTAATTAAAGATAAAACAAAACAAACAAACAAAAAGCTCACTTCGCTCCTCCATCTTTCCAGCACCTCTTCCTTCATCTTTGTGGCATCGGGAGCTGAGGTGTGTCACACAGTACACCCTTTCTTCAATCAGCCCCACTTGCAAAACGTTCATTGCAATGCGTCATTGGTCTGGTTCAAGGCTTCTGGTTTCTGGAATACCATCATCACTGGGCCATCATCGAAATGCCTCTCAAATATCCTGTTGCTGCCCTGGGTCATGGAGATCCTACTGGTATCATTCTATAGGACCAGTCCCTTTGCACATTCCAGCAGGTCACAGATGGGCAGCTGTTAGCATGGGCCAACCCAAGGCCCAGGAAGTGGGTCTGAGCCATTGGGACCACCCCTTTAGGCAAGAGGCAGAGCCAGCTCTTCTAGGCCCATCTGTCAGGGCTAGCTCTCCCACCTGGAGTCAGCTCTCCTATGTGGTAGATGCGCCAGCTCTCCTGCTGCAGTATCTAGCGAAGGTCAGGGACAGCTATCCCAGGGCCGAACATGGCCCATGGCAGCAGCTTGGCCCTGACCCCATGTGGCTGTTGCAAGCCACTCAAATTGGCATGGCCCAGTGACAGCAAGGTCCATGAACACCAACATGACCACAGGTGGTGGCCTAGACTCCTGGCATTGGCATTCCCTTCAATGGTATCAGGAGCCATGGACAACAACACAGACCTTGACTATGTTAGGGCCATGGACTTTTATACATGGCCCTCAGAAGCAGCCCTGGCCCAGACACCATGGCCCCAGTAGCAGCACAGCTCTTGGACACCAACATGGCCACAGGATGTTGCCTAGACCCCAGGCATCAATATGGCCTTTGGTGGTACCATGCACCACAGACATCATAAACCCCAACTGTGGTAGGACCATGGACCCAGACATGGTTCCACACAACAGCCAGGGCTGAGATGTCACCATGGTCTCGGGTGGCAGCTTAGACTCCTGGCATCAGCATGGCCTTTGATGGTATCAGGAGCCATGGGTATCAACTTAGACCCTGGCTATAGTAGGGCTATGGACCCAGACATGGTCCTTGGCAGCAGCCCTGACCTGGATGACACTGTGGCTCCAGGTAGCAGCACAGGCCACTGAGATGGCTCTGGTGACATCATGGCCCTCAGGAGCCAACAAGGCCTGTGCTTGTATGTCACCTTGGCCACAGATGGCAATGAGGCCATGCCAATCAATATGGCTCCAGCGGCAATGTAGCACTTGGACATCAACATGGCTCCAGGTGGCAGCTAAGACCTCTGGCATCAGCATAGCCTTTGATGGTACCATGAGCCACAGACATCAAAACAGACCCTGGTTGAAGTAGGGCCATGATGGAAACATGGCCCTTCAGCTACAACCCAGGCCCTGGTGTCACCATGGCATCTTGTGACAGTACAGGCCACTCAGATCTTTATGGCCTTGGCTGCAGCATGACCCTCAGATCCCCACCTGGCCTCAGGTGACAGCCCAGACCCTGGCTGCAGTAGGGCCGTGGACCCAGACATGGTCCTTCACCATAGTTCAGGCTCAGATGTTACCATGCCCCGGAAGGTAGCACAGGGCATCCAGATTAGCTTGGAGCCAGTGGAAGCATAACCCTCAGAGACCAACATGGATTCAGATGTTTGCCCAGACCCTAGTTACCCACACAGCTTTCAGTGGTTACTGAAGCCATGGACACCAACACAGACCCTGGCTGCTGCAGGACCATGGACCTAGACATATCCCCCAGCAGCAGCCCAGGCCCAGATGTCATCTTGTCCACCAGTGGCAGCATAGGCCTGCAGATCAACATGGCCCCAGTAGCAGCACAACCATTAGACACCAAAATGACCACATATGGCTACCACACCCTGGGTATTCCCATGGCCTTGGTGACAGCATGGGTCTTAGATGTCAACATAGATCTCAGCTCTTGCTGATTTAGATATGGCCATAGGCAGCAGCCCAGACCTGGACATCACCCTAGTTCCAGGTGGCAAAAAGGCTACCAATATCAGCCCATACTTCACAGCCCTTGCTTCTTCAGAACTGCCTCTTACCAGAGCACATGAACCATCCCACCTCTCTTTCTCTCCCATTTTACTATTGGCATCTGACAGCTCAGTACCTCAAGGCACCAGGACAGCCTATGGATGCTTTAGGCAGCCTGAGCCATGAGGACCCAGGCTGCCCCATGGGTATCTTTCACCTGCCTAAGTCACATGGCATCTACAACTTTATTTTTTAACAAAATAAAAATATTTTGTTATACCTTGTTATAGTTGGAGTTTTCTCTCTGGGTCCCGCCAAGATATGACTCTGTATAAATAAAATGCTGATTGGCCAGTGGTCAGGCAGGATTTATAGGCGGGACAAGGAGAGAGGAGAATTCTGGGAAGTAAGGCTGAGTTGGGGAGACAATGCCAGCTGCTGCCATGAGAAGCAACATGTGAAGATGCTGGTAGGCCACGAGTCACGTGACAAGGTATAGATTTATAGAAATAGGTTAATTTAAGATATAAGAACAGTCAGCAAAAAGTCTGCCATGGCCATACAGTTTGTAAATAATATAAGCGTCTGTGTGTTTATTTTATAAGTGGGCTGTTGGACTGCCAGGGATTGGCGGGTCCTGGAGAGAAAACTCCAACTACACCTTGGTCCATGCTGCCACCAAAGGCCTGGGGTCTGGGCTGCCACCTGTGGCCTTGTTAGTGCCCATGATGCCACTGGAGCCATACAGCCACTGAAGGCATACGCCATTATCCTGTGCTGCCTCTCAGGAACATGGCAACATCCAGACCCTAGTTGCTCCCCAGGGCCATGTCTGGGACTATGGTCCTGCTGCAGCTGGGTCTGTGTTGATGCCTGTGGCCTGTGGGAACTGTGTGTTTTGAAATTTAAGTGCCATGCTGAGGCAGACCGCCCTTCACTGGCCCTGCCTCTCACTGGCTGTTCCAGGGGGAAAGCTGTCCTTGTTCCACACAGGAGAGCTGGCCCTGATATCCTTGGTCCTCCGAGAGCTCCTCATCATGGGCACAGGAGATCTGGCTCTGTCCCCCTCCCCTGAAGGCCAGTCCCAATGGAGGCCAGGACTGACCAACTCAGCTACCAACCAGGACCACATCAAGTGCTTTGAATTGGCCCAGTCCAACATCTACCCCATCTATGATCTGCAGGAATGTTCAGAGGTCCTGGTCCTTTGGAACCAGAGCTCCAGAATCTTCATGACTTGGGGCAACAGCAGGATATTGGAAAGGAGTTTCCTTGAGGGTCCAGTATTGACCGTGTACCAAAAAACCAGAGGCCTTGAACCAGACCGACAACTCACTGCAATGAACGATTGCAAGTAAAGCTGTTTGGACAAAAGGGTACACTGCGAGACACACCACAGCTCCCAGCACCACTTGATGAATGAAGAGGTGATGGAGAGGCAGGAAGGAGGGAGGAATGAAGTGGATTTAATTGTTTAATTTCTAAAATTTTCTTTTGAGAGGTGATGCTGCAAGGGTGAAGGGCGGATACGGAGGGACTGCAAAAATGAGTGAGGTTGCGGGGGCATAATGTGAATTTCCCAAAGAATTAATAAAAAAATATATGTTTTGTTATTTGGACAAATGGCCAAGATTTAAAGACTGGGTCTTATAAAATAGCCTTAGTTCAGGTTTGTACCTCCAAAATATCCTGAGGGAGAAATTGGTTCTATTCATTTGGTGTACAAAATACATACTACATCTTAAATGCCATGGGAAAATCACCATGAATCACATACAACCTTGTTCTGTGTAGACTTATGTACTAGTAAAGGAAGTCAAAATAGGTAGAAGGTGATTAAGTACTATAAACAAGTACATGGTATCATGTTTAGAGTTCATGACAGGCAATGGTGTCTTTCAACTGGGTAGACTCTGAAAAATCATGAAACAGATCAATTTAAGCTATAATTTAAATACTAAGAAGTCTTTAAAAATTACTGTATTTGAGATTTAATAAGTGTATACAGTGAATTTTGGTTATATTCAGGCCCCAATCCTCCTTCTAACTTCTCCCACATCCATCCCCCACTTTCCCACCTCTCCCCCAATTAGCCTACCCTTTTCTTTTTCTTTCTTTCTTTTTTTTTTTTTTTGATGAGCTTCCAAGTCCAGTTTGTCCTGCGTGTATACTGTAGCATGTAGGGCCATGAACTGAATCAGGGTCAACTTACCAGGAGCCATACCATGAAAACCTGTCAGACCCTCCCTCAGAAGTTATCAACTGTGAATAGCTCTTCAGTCAGGGGTTGGGGCTCTCTAGCCTCCTTGCAGATAGCCATGGCTGCTGTAAATTCATGAAGACAGTGATTCTGCCATGCACAGAAGGCACTGTTTCATTTTGCTCCTCCTTGACCTCTGCCTCTCACAATCTTTCCATCTCTTCTTCTGTAATGGTCCCTGAGACATGGGTGGAGGGAATGTGATATAGACATCCCATTTGTGGCTGAGCAGTTCACTGACACTCATTCTCTACATTTTGACCAATTCAGAATTTCTGCATTAACCACCATCTGCTTCTCTAATGAGGCCTGATAGTTGCACTGATCTATGAGTACAGGGCTATACATTTAGAGGGCAGTTTGATACTATGTACATTTAGCAAAATAATAGTAGATCCTGACCCCTGGAGCCTAAGCTTTCTGATCATTGGTTCCTGGCCAGATTATAGTATCAGACATATGCTTCCTCCTTAAATCCAATCAGAAAGTGATTGGTAGCCCTGTAACATTTGTGGCATTATTGCACCCATTGGCATATATTACCAGCCATTCTAGGGATTCATAAGGTTTACAGCTTGGTAAGACTGTTGATGACATTTCTCCCCTATAATCCTCTACAGCACCCTCAGGTACTGTGAAAGACAGGAAGCAAGATGGAAGCTTGGGCTTTGATTTCTCCACGTCCAGTGACTAAGGTGTGTGGTGTCTTCAGGAATAAAGTCAATTTTTTTTTTAATGGAAAAATCAAGAACAAAAGCAGTAGCTTGTATTGTTTTAGGGATTTTAAAACTGCCACTGGGCTTTTTATTTAGCAACCTATGGTTGCGGAAGGAGCAGTATCACCTTTGTAAGACACAGTGACACGAAACAGAAAGGGAACAGGCAGGGGGGTTTAGTATTGAAAGGGGCGCGAGGGAGGGTATGTCAAAGAAGGACTGTGGGTAGAGCTAACTATCACCAAGGGTACTTGAGAAAGAGTTTAGTTGGAGTTACCCTAAGTAGCTTTGAAACAAACAAATGAAGCATCATTTCTTTTCCGGAGTGAGAGCACAAGCTTGGCCACTGAGCTCCTGTACAAATATTAAACACAAACTGTGTTTAATAAGTATTTGCATACCAGTTGGATGCATAAATAAACTAAATATATACTTACTTAAAATCAAAAGAGAGACAATGTACTGGAAATACAGGCCTCCCATGTCACCTGAAAGTTGATTTTTAGAACCTGTGTTCAAGGTAACACTGAGCCAATATGGTTTTATATTTTGAACTGGTGTCAGGTAAGCAAGAGAAAGCAAGTGGCTGTGATTTTCTGTCTGCCTTACACAGCACGGTATATGTGCAAATTAGGATGGAACCTGGTAGCAAGGACAGAAGAGTCCTGTCTGTGGCTAAACTCTAAACCAACCCTCTGAAGGGTCAAAAGTCATCTACTACAATCTAGAAAAGAGCAGGCATGGGCAGCAGTTTTCAATTTCCCTCTTCCTCATGTGTGCCCATTCCTATCACAGAACTTGGTTTAATTTAGTCTTGGAGAATTCTCAGCACAGACTTCCAAGGCTGCTCATTACTGGTCAGCATTCATACATCCGAGTCTGTCTAACAGACTGCACATTTCCTAAGGACAAGGAACAGGTCTGATTGACTTGTCATCTGTCCCATCTTTACACACTTCACATTGAAGCCCAGAGCATAACTAAGTAAATAGTAGATTCTTCATATTCCAAATTTTGGAGGCTCTGTTTTCTTAGAGAAATCTGCTTGCTAAGTTCCTTAAAGAACTAGTCATGCTGTTGGGAATAGAAGTGCGTTCTATGCCAGACTCAGTTGCTTGGCTTATTTGTGACCTTCTACAGTAGATCTGTCCATCCATCCTCCCCTTGCTGACAAAGCCAGCGTTCTGAGCCTGGCTGACAAGTGTGCCTCAAGGCGAATGGCACTGTGTGTGGAGGGAGTAGTCACTCCAGTCCCACAGTGACCTCATCTTATCTGACTTCGCAAAGTGCCAAGTTAGAGATAGTGACAATTTCTCTTATGTTGGAAGAAGAGTAATGAACCAAGGCACCTGACTTCCCAAAGCAGCACTGTAAGGCTACATCAAAAGGAAGAAGAAATCTCTAATAATTGTCACATCTGAGTACTGCTTTTATGACACTAAGAACTTGTCCCTGGGCCTGTAAGTATTTGAGTATTAAAATGATATTGGAAAGGCTTGGTACATGCCTACATTTTAATCATATGATAGAACCTTTTTTTCTTTTTCTACATGAATTGTTTTTCATGTTTTACCAAAGAAGGAAGGTGAGGTTTATAAATTCAGGGCAACAAAGCAGATGCCAAGGCCAGTAAAGGCTCCATTCACCGTGTCAGTGAAGTTCACACTGAGGAAAGAGACTATTTTATTAAATATCACCTGAAGACAGCAGAACTGAAAGCAGCAGAAAAGACAAATGGCCACAGAAAAATTTAGTGCTCTGGGACACACACTGTATTTTTCACCATTTGCCATATTTACTGAAAAATCAATGGCAGATCTCCTGTCGTGTGACTGTGGTGTGACAAACCCTTATTACAGGTTAACACCCTATTACACCAGTTCATTTGTGTAAAACTTCTGCCAGCTGGGCAAATATTAATCGCCAAGAAGGAACAAAGGGCAGACATTTCCAAGAATAGGAAGAAAGAGAGCTTCTCTGAAAATGGAGATAATGGCTGTTTTTTTGTTTGTTTGTTTGTTTGTTTTCATATCTCTTTTATACCCAACAAAAAAGTTTACCTAAGAAAAGATAGAATCCACAGTTAAAAAAAACAGGTTTAGGATGGGGATAAAGGGCAAGAAAATTAGAATTATAACAAGTTAGAAGTGAGAGGGAACCATGAATCCAGTGGAGTTAGTTTTCAATTCTTGAGTGAATTGGGCCATGGATGTGGCTCTCATGTTTTAACACCCAACTTGAGAAAGATCTGATTAGGTTCATGACTCACAGGGAATCATGAGGCAAAAACCACATCAAATCGGTGTTCATGAATAGTTTAATGTTTTCATTCTGTACCTAGAAATATTCTACTCTTGTAGAGTGTGTGTGTGTGTGTGTGTGTGTGTGTGTGTGAGAGAGAGAGAGAGAGAGAGAGAGAGAGAGAGAGAGACAGAGACAGAGACAGAGAGACAGAGAGAGAGACAGAGAGACAGAGAGAGAGACAGAGAGACAGAGAGACAGAGAGAGAGAGAGAGAGAGAGAGAGAGAGAAAGGGGATGTCAGAGAAACAGAGACAGAGACAGAGAGAGGGAGAGGGACAGACAGAGAGATGCAGAGACCAAAGAAACAGAGAGAAAGACAGAGAGAATAAGGAGACACTACTCTATATACTTTCACAACAAGCTTACCTATTCTTCTACTTGGCCAAGCATAGGCACATCCCTAGAACAATGATATAATGAATCTTTGGGGCAACTGCCAAGCTGTGACAGAGGCATGGTGCCTCTGTTAGAGTAAGATAAGGAAAGGCAGATTTTAATGTACATCAAGGACTGGATGAACTCTGTACATTCTGTAGGATGGTCTCTCTCTGTCTCTGTGCCTCTCTCTTTCCATCTCTGTTTCTGTCTATGTCTCCCTGTGTCTGTCTCTATCTCTTTGTGTCTCTGATTCTATCTCTCTGTTTCTGTCTATCTCTTTCTCTGTTTCTCTTTCTCTGAATGTTTATGTATGTGTCTCTCTTCATCTCCCTCCTCTCTCACTTTTCCTTTTCATTCATGTTTAGGATTTTAAAATACCTTTTCTAGGTACATGATTGGTCTAATTCAGCCATGTGGTTCAACTTGTAGTCCTGCTTACAGTAAGATCGGCATGGTTTCATGAAAACATAGATGTCTGAGAAGAAAATGTACCCAAATAGAAAGCTATTCTGCTTTCCCATGAAGGTCCTTCCAAGATCATCAAAGTTCTCCCAAAGAAGGACCCTTTTCTCAAGGCTTTGGAAGAGCATGTAATATTTAGAAAGACCCAGTTGGTCTGGCATCACTGTGCTGAAAGTGTATATATTACAGGTTAATTTACATTCTTACATGTTTCTCAGTGTGAGTTGACAAAGGAGGTCAAGTAGAAATGACTTGAATCCCTGAAATCTGAGTTTGTACGTTGATAGTACAAATTTCTGCAAGATATGCAGAAGGTAAGAAATTTATCCAAAGGACCTGGGGCAGAACAGATCGTCCATTGTCATTTTTCTGTTCCTCCTTGTGGTCACCACACACTCCTTTCCTTCTCTGCTCACCTCATCTAGTAAGCCTGCACCCCAGTTTCAAATCAGACTCCTGCCTTTTCAGTATTAGAGGTGGCAAATCAATGTTGAGTGAATCAACTGATCTTGCTATTTGTAGATCATGTGCATAAGTGAAAACCACTTTTCCAGTTTAGCAATAACCGAAATTTGTATTTATATACTGGTCAGTTAATGAAATACTATGTTTTTATTATAAATGCAGGAGCTGGCATAAAGAAGGAAGAAAAGTTATGGGGCATGCCTCACCTGATGAAAAGAACCTAGAATCAAAAAAAAGTTGTATATAACCATAATAGTTTTTTTTTCAATTTGCTCCATATATATGTATATTTATGAAACAAAACAGTAACCTCCAAATCATTTTAGTCATACTCTTTTATGACATTGTTATCATATGTACTACATAGCATTTAAGCCTTTGCCAGAGACCATGCTAACAGAAGTGGACATTCTGCTAAGTGTTTGAGGACGTTATGGTCCCTGCCATGCAGTGTTTGCAGAGTGCATGCGGGTGCAGCGGGAAGAGAAACGAGGACTACAAAGGCTGGAGTGGAGACTGAAGCTCCCTCAGTTGCTCCCCAGTGGGGGCAGGGCACGCTCGCCCCGCTCCTCAGCCTGTAAATGGGTACCCTCCTGACAGTTTGAAAGTGGTTCTGGCCGCCTTTAACTTCTCTCCCCGTGGGGGGCTAATCTTAGAAAGATTTCAGCCACACAAGCAACAGTGTCTGGGGTGTAATGATCACTTTGAAGTTTGTTTGCTCGCCAGCGCATTTAAACAGTTTAAATGTTCCAGGAATAGGATTAGATGCCCCAGTGAATTCATTTCATTTACCCCCAGCAGTGGTTCCCCAATACGCAGTGAGGTTTACATGGTATCAATTTAGAGGCATGCTGCTTCTGAAGATTTTCCCCTTCACCCTCTCAGTTTTCTACTTCTCTCAAGGTCTTGCTTAGAAAAATATTAGAGGTCAAGTCTCAGTAGTGAGGAACATTATTATTATTGTTGTCATTATTAGTAGTATTATGCCCTTTGAGCATGCAAAAGATAATTTTCCTAAATTATCTTCTAAAGTGTTGTTAGCTGAATAAGGAGAAGGCAGAAAATGAGAGTAAAATTAAGGGCACTTTTGCCCTTGCTTGAAGATTAAGCAGCATTGACTTTCTGGCTAGCCCCACCTCTCATCAACCATGCAAATATGGAAGCAGGGAGTCCTAATCTCTGATTTGCTATGAGTTGTGCAGTCAGTTAACACCAGATTACATCTTGGAGCTTTGACATATAGATAGTACAGAAGATGTGGATGGATCTCCTTCAGCTAAGTCCACTAGCTGTGTTTGAAAATAGAGGTTTGTAGTCTCTCTCAACACCCAACCATCCTTTTATGTACAATGCTGGTGTAGTAATTCACTATAATCCAAAAGTGGATTGAACTTTGCAATCATTCGGTATGGAAGGAAAAATGTACTCCTGAGCTACCGTGTGCCTTGAAAATGTTCTTTCGCATAAGCAGAGATTAATGTAAAGGACATTTAATATTCTATTTGAAAATTTTCCATGAAAAGAACATAAATATTTTTGACATAAAAATCTACCGGCCAGGAGTGTAACTCGCTGTTAATAGGGCACATGCTTAGCATGAATAAGAGCCTGGGTTTTACATGTTTTAGTTGAATTAAAAGTTCAAATTCAAGAATAATTTTGAGATTTAAAAATAGTGCTCATCACATAGATCCATACTGGGATGTGTGCTCATGCCCACCAGTGGTTAAGAATAAGGCCCAACAGGCCCAACGCCCAGCAGTAAATGGCCAACACAGAATGGACTCATTGGTGGTTTTAGAGGATCTTTGTCTCCTAACGCCCCCTCCCTTTCTTTAATGTTACAGACATTTTGTTTATATTACGGTTTCCAATTTTGTGAGATTTCTGTGCATGAGAGTGCATGTCTTTGTGTCTCTGTGTGTTTCTTGTACCTTTTCTTTGGCTCTCCACGACCCTCCCCCCATTTGCTTGTTTTATTTTTTGTTGTTGTTGTTGCCCATTTGTTTTCTAATGAGAGAGAGGAATAAAGGGGGTACATTTGGGTTTGTAAGGAGGAGCTGGGGAGGAGGTGGGTGGGAGGAGCTGGGGGAGGGAAACCATGGTCAGAGTATATTGTATGAAATAAATATATTTTCAATAAGAAAGTATGATCAGCTATCAAAATCATTAAGCAAAGCATATTACAGGTTTAATTAAAAATATTTAAAAAATGAATAAGGCGCAAGACAGTAAGTTTAAACTTACTTTTTTTTTTAACTTGGTGATGTGGTTCTTGAGTTTGAACATTGTAGATGTGAATGTCATGTCACCATGTTAAATGGGTAAACACACCTCACAGGATTTGTGCATGTCTTGGATATCTATTTTAATCTCTATTCTTAAAATGAAGTCAGAAGTAAGACATCGTCTTTGTAGAGAACTCAGCAAAATCAGGCCATTGTCAAGGATCAGTTACCCACAGTTCTGCAGTGTGGCTTTAACTAATGTTAAGATATTGAAACATTTCATTTTTGTGCTCCTTGTGTATTTTCTACAATTATGTTTACAACATAATAAATGTTTTTCCTCAGGCTTTTTCAGACAGGTCATATCCCAAGCACTTGGCTATGTCACCAGCTTCATATGATATTAATGTCTGCACATAACAGTGTCGGTGTCATAATTTATTTCAATATTCTTTTTTGATAGGATATTTAGAATTTCTCATACCTTGTTCTACATATTGGAAATAGTTGTAGTACTTTCATTAAAATACATTCCGACAGGTGAAATAACTTGGCTAAAGGGTCTGAATAACTTAAGAATTCTGAGAGAATATTTATGTACTCAACTATTTTCATTGATGCCCTATAAAATTATTAAAGAAATTAATGTTTTAAAATATGCTTGTCAGAATTCCAGTTTTTTCATGTTCTTCAACTACATCCCAACAAGTTTTCTATTTTCTTTGAGGATGTTCATGCAATTTTTAGTGTTTTTCCTTTTTTCTCTTTAAAGCTCATTATATGAGGAACAGTCCCTTTCTCTGTATTTATTATACATTTTCCCCCGGACTGAGAATTGCTATTCTGTTTCATTTCAAATCACATCCTTAACTTGCTGCTATGGTATCTGAATAAGCCTGTTTAAATGATCCATTTTAGAGCTCTATAGATTATCACAATAAAATCATTCTTGTGCTCAGAAATTATAAATAATTGTCTCAGTATTAGAGGGGACCAATCACAAAATTGCTAAAGGTTTAGTATATTTTGTAAAGGCAATAGATGGGTATCACTTAGTTTATTCCTCACTGGGTAATCACACTTTTCCTCACATACATGTCCTCTGCACCCCTCACCAAGCCCCTGTCACTCTGCTCTCTCTGTTTCCCCAAAGCAGAAAACTTTCTGTTCTTTGAAGAAGAGTTAGAAGTCAGTTGATCTCCTCTTCCCATTCTGGTTGGATTACCTAGGGATCAGCAGACCATCTCTTAGAATATGGTTTGTTTACCACAAACAAAAGGCTCCACATGCACAAAATGCTAATATCACATATCACTCTCTCTCAGCTCCATCCTATTTTAAGGGACATGTTGCTTCCTACACTTGGCGCACGATGCATAATCAGCCAGGCAATGATGCTTGCCACTCTTCATTCCTTTCACACTTTGTTTAGTTTCCTGACAATGAATTCTTATAACTTCTCACAGTTATTTGATAATTTTTCATTTACTTAAAGACTATCCTGAGCAATGAATGATTTTTATGTTTTTAAAATTCTTTTTTTGTTGATACAGTGAAATATAGCTTGGATCTACTCCTACTTTTTCTTAAAACATTCTTTTTCCCTCACAGTCAATACCATCTTGTGATAAAGATGAATTTTGTTTTTGCTTGGGAACTGAACTTGGTGTTTTGCTAGCCCTTTATAGAAAATTAATAGTATTTAGAAGATGTATGCCCAGATAGCAGGAAAATTATAAATATTTTTGCCTTTGCTGTGCTTATTAATTTTGAATGCCTTTAAAACAATTGTCATAATGCAATTATAGACATGCACACATGTTCTGCTTTAGGCTTGCTCTATGGTGTGACCTATGAGAGTGCTTACTGAAGCCTTCAACTGCACATGATGTAGGAACAAGCGCCACTTAAGCTGGGGCTCTGCTTCCTAAACAAGTATCTAATCTCCTCATTAATGATATATGAAACTAAAAATCAATGAACTCCGGTGGTTAGAGCTTTTTAGTGGAACTAATGGATATACCTTGTCTGACACTGGAAACTTCACTTGTGGTTTACAGATGTACACAAGGAGAAAACACGAATGAGTAGAACAGTAATTGGGCTGTGAGTTCTGGATAAGGAGGTCTCATAAATATATAACATATGGAATAAAGTATCGCCAGTTCACATTCCCTCATATTAAGTAGATATGGTGAACTCTGACTATAAAGCTCAAGATTAAAGACAGTAAAATTTTGCTTGGATACATGCCCTATTGAGCCTCGTTAAAAAGACTCTTAACTGCGATTTTAAGCCTCTGACATGCTGATATCATGAACTATTTAATATAAGCAACATTCCAGAAGACTTGTTTGGAGACATAAAAAAAAAAAAAACACTTCAACAGTCAAATGGAGCCAAAATACTGATATATTTCAGATAAATCGTAAACAAGAATGTGTTGGCCATTTGGACAAACACCTAGAACCTGAAAAGAGTCCCATATATAAACAACTTTATATATGTATATGTACATACACACACACACACACACACACACACACACATCCTACATACATGTAAGAAATCTCTAAGGAAATCACAGGATATTTTAACTCTACTTTCAGGTACTCATTCTGCTGCCTAATTTGGAAGTTTTTTTTTTTTTTTTAAACTATTCTTGTTTAGAATAGTGCAAAAAAATGTGAGCTCACAAGAAAGATAGTAAACCCCATTGAACCAGAAATTATGGTTAGCTTCTTCAAGACATGCCATAAAGCATGTACTTTGTTCTAGTTAAATCAGTGAAGGGCCATGAAGCTGTATATAAAGTTGGGCTGGGTTTCTAATTCGTGGAGCAGTCTACCTGGCTCTAAGGGAATCCTTGGATACCAATGCACAAAGTTCAAACCTACTGTCTTTTCCAAATTTGAGCTTAATTGGTTTCTGCATAGATGAATTACTACACATCTTATTCATGTCTTTGTAGCCCTCACCTAGTAGAAAAAAAAAAAAGTGGCTAATTGAAAAACTCTATGAAAGTTTGAATCTGACCAAACAGACTCATTTTAAAATTCTAAGCACACAGCGAGGTGGCAAATTTCTGGGTCCCACCTCTAGACAAAGAACAGCAGGCATCTATTGACTGCTGGGAGAGGTAACCTCACCCCGGAACAAACCCCTTATTGATTGTCCAATGCAGAGTGATCAGTCTTGATGTCATGTATACACAAACAACAAAAACGGACTCTGTAGGTTCTGTTGGTATGTATTTATTTGCATGCATACATATATGATTGTAACAAATATAATCAAAGAGGCTATCAAGTTGAGAGTATGGGGACATGGGAAGGTAATTCAAGGGAAGGTAATTGGGAGGGGGCTGCAGGAAGAATGGGGGAGGAATGATGCAATTTTAATTAAAAACATTAAAAAGAAATCTTGAAATAAAAATAATTGAAAGAGAACTAGAAGAATTATAGAACAAACATTACTTGTGAAACAAAGTAGGGTATGTACACCACATGGCACTGAAGTCCAGAAGTCCCTTTTCTCTGAAGACTAGGAAGACTGCTACAACTTCAAGTGCAGAAAACCTTACTAGAAATTCTTCAGAGGACATTTTTGAGAAGTCTAAAACAAGGAACCAATTTCTTGCAGCTCTAATGCTATACAAGATATAGAAGTTTATACACCGTTGCATGACATGTAGGCGGTATCGGCTGTGGGGATTTAGCCTCTACCTAAAGCCCTAGTGCACGTGCATTTAAATGGTCCTTGTGTTTGCCAGTCTGAACTTCTATACACAACATTTATGACTTTCTTTCCTTTAGAACAATAGTTAGTCATTTGCATGTGGTTGCTGTCATAGCATATACATCCATCCTCTTAAAGAAATTTTAGGTTGCTGTTATAAAACTCCAATGAAACTACTTGGCCAGGAGAACTGAAGTAGTTGACCCAAATAATAGCTTTGTCATTACCTTGGGGAGTGCAGCTACACCACCTTCTAATATAGTACACTTTTTTGTTTTGATAACTCACTCTATAAAACATTATACTTTTAAATTTAAACCTTACACTTTTTTTTGATAACTTACATGGGGAACTATGTGCCACAATGAAACACCATCCAAAATGGTTCATTACAAAAAAAAAGTTGCCGTGGAGATCATCAGCAGATATTTGGACACAGATATCAACTCAGCCTGAGAGGTGCTTTGTTGTTTAAACTAAAGAACTAAGGAAACATCCTTGAGTTCTAGTTCATGACTGTATCTCAGGGTTGAGCAGGAGCCTAGATTTTTGTTGGGCAGTAATGGATTGAACATTGCTAACAAAGATGCAAAATATGTCTGATATCGCTTTTATTCTTTGAGTTCTAAGGAAGGCAGGAAGCAGAGTCTTCTTGCCAAGAATTTGGCATCCCTTCTGAAAGCCGCCCCACCATCCCCCACCTTAATAACCCTGTCTGCAGGTTTATCATTAGATGAGTGAAAACCAACTTTAACTCTTAGTTTACAGTCCATTTTGTATGTTTGTGTTATTTTTCTGCTGGTAGTTTAAAAATCATCCTGCTCATGAGCAGTTGCTTTTGTTTTATGTACTTTAACCTAGTCAACTCTCTGATTGTCATTTGGATAATTTTTCCTAAGGCCACTCAAGCCAAATATATAAACATTATTGCTATGAGGGCATGCTTGTTGGCATTAAAAAAAGATATAGTGGGTACAGTGAATGATGCATGTATAGTAGAAAGAGAAAATGACTCTCCCAGAGTTTTAAGTGAGGAATCATTGTAAGGTGTAGTGACAGACATTGCTCATCATGAAGTATTGAAAGGAAAAAAAATAAAGTAGCCTTTAAAAGTACTCTGGGGCTACTAACAGTGGGTTTATTGTAAAAGCACATCTACTCCTTTCTCTGTTCTCACTGAGGCTCATCTGAGCTCCTTGATGTTCCTTGACTGTTCAGCATGTGTTTGTACCTGTTACGCTCTCTGTTCTCATATCTCCACTGAAGTCTCAGCTCCCATAGCCTCCAATGAGCAAGGAAGGCCTTTCCCAACCACCTCATAGAGTACAGCAAGAACCTTGTAGATGGTGTGCCTCCCACCTCCTTCTTGCTTTATTTCTGTGCACAGCAGTTTCCTGCCAAATATGTGTCTATTTTTCTGTGGTGTCTGTCACCTCCCACTATAATGAAATAGTGTAAAATAGTGTGATCTTTTTGGTTGTTAAACCTCTGTTTGATGCATAGCTGGTGTTCAATACATTTTGTTGAAAAAATTAAGTTATGGACAGATGTAAATAAAAGATTCTTATGTAAAATCTTATTATTTAAATGATGAGATTAGTTTTTACCTTAAATTAGCATTTTTCTTAATAAAAATAGCTATTTTTGTAGAAAATAAAATAGGTCACAGCCTTCATGTTACTGACAAATACAGAGTGGAAATAAACTTAAGAACTGAATGTTCTTCCTGAACGTAACTACTATTTCTTTAAAAGAAAGCCATATACATCATAGAAATGTTATAACCTATTGAAAAACACTAAAATGTAAATTGCATTTTATATCATATTCAGTGGTGACATTTTAATTTAATATATGCTTTATGTAGGTGTTTTAGATAAGATTTTAAAATATTGGTATTATATTACATCATTATTTGAATTCTTTGAAACTTGCTTATTTTTACTTACTTAGTAATAAATAAAATCTACTCCTTTATTGTTAAAACTGCTTTATAACCATTTTTACCAGCTTCATAATCTTTCACTTTATGGGTGAAAATTATTTACATAGGCATCCTCTCTTGTTGAAAATTTAATTTGATGCTTTCTTATAATTACAGACAACACTGTGAAGAACACCCATAAGACCAAACCACTATCTAACTTATGATTATTTCCAGAGAATGAATGTCTAGAATTGGGAATTTGACATCATAGCAAGTGTGCTTTCCACCCCTGACCTCCCTTGGAATCATTTTCCATAGGTTAGAGTAAGCTTGTCCTCCAACATCAGTGGACTGGAATACACACCTATTCATTTTGTACAATGGGGGAGGGGGATGTTATTTTCAAACTTATGATAAAATTGTCTGTGAAATTCACTTTAATTTGTGTTTTCAGTAAAAGATAAATTACCCGAGTGCTTAGAAGATGTCTGTTCATTTGAGTCCAAGCCTGGAGGAAGTGGGAATAGCTGATTCACCAAAGGTGTGGAAGGAAAAAAAAAAACACATGTTCATTTTTAACTGTATTTGACTGTGTGTTACTTAAACTTCTTGTGCTATTATCCAATGCCTGACAGAGCAATCTAAGAGAGGAATAATTGTCTTGGTTCACAATTTCAGAGAGTTCCATTCATGCTCACTTGGGTCTTTCTTACTGGGCCTGTGGTGAGGCTTTGGTACTGAGGGTGTGTGGCAGCCAAGGCTGTTCATCTTATAGCAGACGGAAAAGAGTAAGCGAGGACGGGGTGGGGATCAGGAACAACCTTAAAAAGCATGCTCCTTTCCCCCATAACTTACCTCCTCCGACTAGGGTCCACCTCTTAACATTTCCAGGAACTCCCCCAAATAGCCCAACCAGCTGGGACCCAACTGTCCAACACATGAGCCTGTGGGGGGTATTTCATACTTAAACCATAACAGATGATGAAAGTCTCGAGTCACTGGAAAGGCTAATAAAGCCAGAGAGTCTACATGTTTCAAAGGTACATATGTATCTGTACTTACACAAAACTAAAATACAATTGTTGAAGTTGTCTATATTACTCTTATAGGAACTGATCTTAACACAAAGTTGAACTTAGTTATTAAACTCTGTGCATAGCTTTCAGCACATGTAGAAAGGCAGGCCAACTAATTTTTTTGAGGACTCAGTGGTACAATATTTGAGTTCATAAACATGGAGATAAGTTCCCAGTCTAGGAAGTGGGATTCATGCATGTTAAGTCCCAGGGAATGTGTGGAATGCCCAAAAGCTTGCTTCTCCTACTTAATTTAGAGAAACGAGAGAGGAGTATCACTGACTCAAGGTCATCGATTACTTTTTAAAAAAATTTGCCTGTGACCTTTCCAGCCATGAGCGTTGACTAGGCTTACAGTGCCAAGTATGAATTCATGTGGATTGGGCCTCAAATCCAACTAGGGATTAGTGGGTTACACTCATAATAGTCAGGTCACTATTGCCCAAGCAATACGCATATTGCCCAGCAAGTTGGCTTTCTAGCTCTTAAAGCTCACAACTGGATAAGACTGATGACTTTTCTCTCCCACCAGTCTCCATAGCACCTTTCAGAACTTACATTTATTTCTTAAAAACTATGTATAACAGTGCATACTGGTAGTGTGTTCACCATGTGCATACAGTGCCCACAGAAGCCAGGAAAGAGCACTGGATCCTGGAACTGGAGTTATATGTGACTTTAAGTGACCTGAGATAGTTGCTTGGAACAAAATTCAGGTACTTTACAAGAGAAGCATATCCTCTTAAGTGCTGAGCCATCTTTCCAGTCCCTAATTTGTTTTTGTTTTAGAGAAACTGAAGCCTCTGCCTAACAAATGGATTTTATTAGCATAAACTTCACATCTTATTTAAAAAGAATACTAAAGATTAGGGAATCCTAGAACATCAAAGTTGTTAGAGGAGATAATATTCATGACCTGTTTTATTATTTTTCAGTAGATGAAAAGTAGTAAGAGATTATGACTTAAATCACATTTTCTGTTTTCCATAGTGAAACAGGACAGAACACACGATGAAAGTACAAATTGATTGACATAAATAAGTTCAAGTCTGGGTGGGGCTGTGAGAACTGTCAGCTGAAAATACTTTAAATTCTCACCACATACTTGCCCATTGTTTCTCTGCAATTTATGTAGCTGCCACCCATTTTTCTTGGTATTCTTAAGTATAAGTTTCTTGCAATGATGAGATGGCCATGATATTTAATGACGAGAGTATGTGAATTTTGTTTAAAGAATGGAAAATATCCAAAATCTAACTGGTGGACTGTAAGCCTGGCAGATGACCTCCTAGGAGATCAGGGTCTAGTGCAGCTGTTGTCTTTATTGAGTAATAAACCAAGCATCATTATTTACATTATATCTAGAAGCCATGATACACTGTTTGTGCTTTATTCAGCAAAAGTCAAGTTCTGAGACCAAGGGGCACAACAATTTTGAAAACAGAACTGGAAGACTCTTGAAATATAAAATGCTAGGCATGCATCAGTTTGCTGCATTCATTTGCTTTAAGAGTAGGAGAGATGAAAACCAAGCCTCAGTAATTTCTCTAATTTAACTGATACCAATTCCTCCCTACATCCCCACCCTCATTTTGTTCAATGTTAAATATTACGCCCTCAATAATATTCAAAAAGATCTATTGACCTTATTCATCATTACTTAGTACTTAAAAGTGAGATGTCTTGAAACATCAAATATGAAACATAATGCACCAGAATACTATATATTCTGTTCATCTCTTTTATTTTAATGCAGTAGATACTGAAAATGGTTTTCTGTATTAAAGGCATGGATTACAGAATTCATTTTGTAATTTCAACTACTAAGGAGTCAATCACATCCCTAATATCTGTCCAACAGAATTGCATTTCTATGTTTCAGCAAACATTCATAGCAATTTAAACAGCAGAACACAAAATCCAGAAACAAACTATCATTTCATAATATATATGTATGTCAAAAATATCCAACTAAAGTTGTGTACCACACCCCTATGAGTGGTATAGACGCAATGTTAAGAGAAAAATAGCCAGGCACATGAAGATATACTATTTAATTCCATTTATATGAAGCAGAAATAGAAAATACACAAAAATAAACTTTTATGGTTAAGGGACATATGCTTAGGTGTAAAAATACAGGAAAAGCAATTATCATAAAGTCCAGGACAATGGGCATCATGGCGGAAGGGGAAAGGGACAGCCTTTGGAAAAGGAAGTGAGAGGCAAAGACAGTGGACTTAATTCTTGGTGCAGCACACTGATGTTTGGTTCATGAGAAATGAATAAACTGTATATCTGTGCTTTGTTTAGCTCTTTTAATATATTTATACCAAAATATTAAAAATTAGAACAAAAACAAAATTCAGAACGTTGAATGAAATGACAGGATCTTTTAAATATGGGAACTCAAATCAACAGCAGTTTTCCAAGTTCTCTTGACTTTAGATTTGCCTGGATTGAATCCTTAGCATCTGAGGATGTGGCAATTCTAGTCACAAACACAGTATGCCTATGGTGGGAAGGCAGTAAAGGGAGCTTAGAAGTATAAGAAAACGACCAGTGAGAATATGACTTGCCTCTGTTTTTTATTTTAAAGCATCTTGTTGGAGCTCTACTTGACAGTCTTCCAGAATAATACTAGATGTCTTGTATGTGGCGATTATTTAGACCCTGAATTTTGTAAAGATACCTTGGTGTAGATTGCTGTTCAGTACTGTTATATGTTTACATCTTGCTCTTTTGAGTACATGTATCAGATGTTTCCTCAGATTTATCTATTAATTGTGGCAGATATACATTTAAATTTTAACTTATCCATTGTTTCTTCTTTCTGATAAGAGATGTTTAACACTTGGTTTGCCAAAGTGAATGAACTGGATTTAAACTCTGCTTCTGTAAATGGTTGTCTGAACAAATGCACTTATTTTGTTCTTTCTCGTCTCCACTATGGAAAATGCTACAGATAGAATATCCGAGGTCTTTGCCACAAACTCAATTGCTGGGACAGTAGTAGTTTTCCATCACCACTTCCTAAATAGAACACCAGTAGCACAGACACTGAGAACAATAATTAATAAATGGACCTCCTGAAACTGAGAAGTTTCTGTAAGGCAAAGGACACTGTAAATAAGATAAAACAACAGCCTATATAGAATGGGAACAAAACTCTAAATCAGTTTACTGCCAGAAAAAGAGACAATGGAGGCCTGACAACCTGAGAACCAAAGAAAAAAGTGTGCTCAGCACATCGCCCTGGATCAATCTTTTTTTTTTTTTTTTTTTTTTTTTTTTGATATGCATCAGTTAAAGTGACAAAGGGCAGGTTTCTGTAAGCCAGAACACCAGGCTTTCAAACACTTTGCATGCAAGTATATTCATGAACCAACAGCTGCATCTCCTTGTCTACCAGCTCTCTGTTGAAATAGCTCTGAGGCTGAGGTGTCAGCATCAATACCACTTGTGCTGAAGCCCAAGCTGGGATGCTTTGACAAAGTAACGTGCAACAAATCAATAATTTGTCTGAGACTACAGCTCCTGACTCTGAGCCAGCAAGGCCATCCCCACATGCAGAAGTAAAGCAACCCCTAGTCCTTATCTCCACAGAGGTTAACACAAATGGACAGGAAACTCCACATTTGGTCTCACACTGTCCAAATGAGACAACATAGTTCCTTCTGATTTATTCTTTTTTCCCTTCGACTCCTCGCCGGCTGTATTGTGTTGGAGAGATCTGAATGACAATGCCAAGGTCAAAAAGGCACTCCAGTTCCAGTACATCAGACAATAAGATACAAACAAAGCTCCTTTTACAGACTTCCACTGACGCATGAAGAAACCCATTATTGGGCCATTTGTATGTTTTCTCTGAAATGGCAACCACTGGCAGTGATGTCATAGTAATGATATGTTACAGTGCCCTGCAAAGAACTCCTGTAGGAAAAGGCAGTGGAAGCCCAGGCTCTCTCCTGTTATGGAGAAAGGTCAAACTCCTGTCGCTCTTGCTGACATGGCACAAGTACTAATCTGTGCACTTTATAGTCAACTAGAAATGGAGTGGGCACATTAGACAGCTTGTTCTGTGATCCCGACTGACTCACTGTAAATCAGCTCCTTCCTACACACTGCACAACTGAAAATCCCAGTTTAGACTTGCTTGCCTAACGTACAGTAATGATAGCTCTGAGAACTGTCATTGCTTCTGAAATTACAGTCAAATGGCTGTGATTTGGCCTATTGGAGGAAAGACTCTTTGTTGGGGCGTTTGGTCTAGATCATTTTGCACCATTGGGGTGCTGATGCAGGTCCTCTTTGCAAGACAGAAACAAGGTGAGAGAAAACAAGCCTGAAGGAAACATCTTCAGAGTTTCTTCCACAATGACTTATAAGGACCAGACTCTTACTAAAATTATGTTTATAATCTTGAGCACATCTTAAGTTGTGCCTAGTTGTGTTTGGTTCATTTTCTTTGATTTTTAATTTACAGATACCTATGAAAATTAGGCACCAACACAGAAAGTGCTTGTTATCCTGCGATGGTTTTATTTGATTGAACTAATGCTTTAGACAGATGAACAATAGCCTCTATTCAAAATGCTCTCTCCTGAGTTTTGAACTGCAAATAGTACTCATACTAAATTATTTATATATATTTATTAGGATTTGCATGTTTTCTAAAATCTTTCTCTTCTTTGTAAGCCAAACAGACAGCGTTTTCTATCCCTTACAATTTTTATTGTCTTGAGTTTTTATTACATATAAGCCCCCTTTAATGAAATACTAATTAGGGGCTGGAGAGATGGGTTAGTGATTAATAGCATTTGTAGTTCTTGCTGAGGACTCTGGTTGAGTTCCCAGAAACCACATGGTCACTCACAACCCTCTGGAACTCTAGTTCCAGGGGATATGATGCCCTTTTCTGGCTGCTGCATGTACCAGGCACACATGTGGTATGCATCCATACATGCTGGTATACATGCATATAGGCAAGACATTCATACACTAAAAAAAAAAAAAAAAAAGTGAAAGTGAAATAGTAAGTTTTGGAGAGCAGCATAGTTCCATATTATTATCATCAATAAATTTACTTTCTCTGACACTTTACTCCTTGTGACATGACGTTCTTGATATTTTTCACTAGTTTGGGTAGAAGTTATTAGCACAGCAATGCAGAAGGACCTCTCAGATCTACCTTGCCCTGCTGTCTGTGTCTAAAATATTATGGTGTGCCTGTGGATGTTACATACCAGGGTTTTTCCAGATCACACATCCCTATGCTTTATCTTAGCGTGGAGGTGAAATGTGACTTCTCTAGCACCGTCACAAGCAGATCCTATGGTATTGAGTGCCCTTTAAGATGCTTACATAGAACAGCCTCAGCATTTCCAGAGAAAGCAGTGTGTAACAAAAGCAGAATATATAGAGAAACATACAGGAACAAATCTGTGGTGAACAGTGATGAGTGGATATATGCTTAAAATCCTATTGGCAGGGTCGGGAGAGAAAGCTCAGAGGTTAAGAGCACTTGTTGCTTTTCCAGAGGACTCAGGTTCATTCCCAGCATCTACATGGAGTAGTCTGCAACTCTAGTTCTAAGGGATCCAATGACCTCTTGAGGCCTTCACAGGCACTAGGCATGCACATAGTATATAGACAAATATGCAGACAAAACACCTCTCTATATATAAAATTAAAGTAAATAAATCTAAAAACAAACAAAAATCCTATTGGCAGTTGGTAGCTGTGAGGGGAGGGAGACTCACTTCTATTTAGGAGTGTGGTGACTAGAAGATTGTCCATATGCTAGTGGATGAACCCACACACATGTACTTATGGGAAATACTAATTGGTCTTGGGGTAAAAACATTACCTAAAAATTATAGAAGAAAGACATGGGGAGATGTGTATGGGAGTCCTTGGGCAGTGGGAGGAAGGCTTTGTGGGGAGAGGATGTGATCAAGATAAATTGTGAATATGCATGACATTTTCAAGGAATAAATTAAAGAATATTAAAAAACAATTCAAATTTAAAAAACTCCTTTAATTCCTGTATGAAGCATGGAAAAGGACTCACTAGTTCCTAGCCTCTGTAATTGAGCCCATCATCTGAGTAATACAGATATTTTTGATGCTTAATATACCCCTTAAAATGTAACAACAAAGTCAGAAAATTGGTGACACTAGTAAATGATAAAAAATAGAAGATGAATTGATTAGATTGATGGATAGAGAAAGAGGAAGACAGGCAGCTTTAATCCTCCATTTATCTTTCTCTTGTCTTATTTTTTATTTATTTATTTATTTTTGATGTGTACCTGGTCTTATGTTACCTTGACATTTACTGGCATCTGTCCATATTTGTCACACACACACACACACACACACACACACACACACACACACACACACACTTCTTCATAAAGCTGCAAGCTATTTGGGGGGAACTTTTACTCTACAACATTCAGACTTTGAGGAAGCTGTGATCATGCTGCTTTTTGCCCTCTGTCTTTAGGGACAGTGTAATAAAATCGCAAGAGGAAATGGAGAAGAGATCACGTGACCAAATGACTTATGGACAAACATGTTTCCCTGGTGTTCCCATTCATTTATCTCTACTGTATAATGCAGTTTTCTTGTTTTACTGGGTAATTAAACCTTCAACACTCCCAAGTTTTCGAAGAATCTGAATCCCATTACAGAGAGATGCCTGAGTTTGATTCCCTGGTATTATTATCAGGAGTTGGCCTCTTTCAAAGGGAATGCTTTTGATAATGCTGGGAGAGGTCTCTAAGGAGAGTCCCCACTCTGAGCAAGTTAAGCGCTGTCATATGTCTTGGCAGGGTTTGCTGAACTTTTAGGTTAACTTCTACAGCTGTTTTTCCCCTCCCACCTAAATTCCATTTTAAACTTATTGCCTTGTCTGCTTCTTAACAGAACAGGATCGTTTTTCAGAGGTAGGGCTAATCTTGTCTTTCAAGTCACATTTTATGTAGAGGAAAAAAAAAAAGAAAAAGAAAAAGAAAAATCCACATCAAAGCCCTCAGAGGAGAGACTGCAGATTTTCTGCATGTGTCTGACCTAGTCCAGCAGTAGTCTCATACAAATGCTGGACATGAATAACTCAAGGCTTACACTAGCTGTGCTGACCCTTTGGGCCTAAAGCCAGCTCTGTGTCATGTGTCTTTCATCTGAAATGCACAACAAGGATCCTGGTTTACACGTGTCTGTCTGTCTGTCTATTTCTCTCTCTCTCTCTCTCTCTCTCTCTCTCTCTCTCTCTCTATATATATATATATATATATATATATATATAAAATCATCTATCTATCTATCTATCTATCTATCTATCTATCTATCTATTATCATATCTATCTATCATATCTATCTATCTAATCTAACATCTATCTTCCTATCTAATCATCAATCTATCAATCTATTATCTATCTACCTATCATCTATCTAACATCTCTTTCTAATCATCAATATATCAATCTATATCTACCTATCATCTATCTATTTATCTATAATCTATCAAATATCTCTATCAATCTATCTATCAATCTATCTATCTATCTATCTATCTATCTATCTATCTATCATATATCAATCATCTATGGTTCTGGAAAAGAAAGCTACAAAGTTATATTTCTATTGTGGCATCTTTTAAATATGCATCCATTGTCATGAACCTTTGTTCAGTTTTGGTTTTTGATTATGAATAAGCAAACTAAAGTTTTATTCATGTTTATGAAAATCAACTCAAATAGTCAACCGTATGCCTGATCTGCCCATGTGTGTACTTTATCTGGAAACTAGGAAATGAGACAAATGTGGCTGGAAGTGTGGAACAAGAATTTTCTATTATTTCACACAGATGCTCTTAGATAGAAGATACATATTTTAGTACCAAGAACAGTTTGCCCTAGTACAACAACCTCACTCCCCTGCAGAAAGCACTGAAAGACCAATAACTGGACAGTTTGTTTCAGCAATCATTTTGAGTTGGAAACAAATTTTAGAGACAACTAAACCCCAAGTCCCACTTCTGGACAGAGTAAACAGTGGCAGAAATTAAGGGGATTCTGACAAGAAAGGTCTTCTCAAAAAGGACTTGAATCTCTCAACTTCTAAAAAGCTGGCTGCATGGTAAAACAAGTAAAGACAGGGTCTTTATAACCTTCATGCTAGCCCAGACATCTGCTCTGATATGGGACCTCTGGCCAGAGCACGCAGTTTGCTTTGTGTATAGCAGCACGACCCATCACTGGGATGATGACGTATGAGGTAGGATGGAAGCTTAGCTAGGACATTTGCTAAAATCTTATCACAAATGTTCAAACATTCCGAGTTTCTTCCCCTCATTTGGAGCTGAGACAAGGACACTGCATGGTAGCATCCTTGTTAGAACTGTATGTAACTTTGCCAAATTATATGCTCAGTAAACAAGAAGTATCAGATGGTGCTAGATGGACTCACTGACTCCATGTGTGCTTTGATAGGGAAAGTGACAATCTTTGGAGACAGCTGAAGAGAGCATCATCACAGGGAGGATGGGAGCATGAGACACCGTGGGAACCACAGCAATCTACAGCAGGAAGCGTAAACTGTGATAGGTGAAGAGATGCTTTAAGAGCAATTAGCAAATTAATTGTAATGACTCTGCTTTTAATTGAAAATGGGTTCCGGGAGACTTCCTGCCTTGGCTAAAGTGGGGAATGTCTTCAGCTCTTTTAGGTACAGGTGCTATTATGAGCCAAAATTTTAGTGTAGTAACTTGATTATTTTTCAGACATTCCAATTATCCTTTGTATTTGTTGACAGGTATTTGTTTATTTGAGGAATGTTTCTTTATTTTCCCCATCTCTTTTGGAAGTATATCATAAGGTATCTTTTGAAAAGCAAACCAGGGGCCTGGAAAGATGGCTTAGAAGTTAAGCACACTGTCTGCTCTTCCAGAGGATCCAGGTTCTATTACCAATACCCACATGTCAGCTCACAACTGTCTGTAACTCTAGTTCTAGGGGATTCTATGTTCTCTTCTGGCTTTGGTGGGCACCAGGCCCATACATACATACAAACAAAACACACATACACATACAATAAAAATAAATAAATCTTTAAAAACAAGCAAGCAAATGAAGTCCCCCTTTCCAGTCCCAGCCATAGTATGTTCATGAGGCTGATACTACACTCACCTCCTAGGAATTCACTGAAGAGTTTACACCAATAAACAAGTTAAATTACATCCTCTGCAGGAATGGTTTTTGGAATGACCACTTGAAATAGCATGTGAGTCTTGTTAAGAGTCTCAATACCTTTGCTTAGAATGCAAGGCATGGATTTACTTTTTAACTCTGAACTTGAAGAAAGAACATGGAGCCTTATGGGATGGCTAGAATCCTCTTGTGTTGGCCAGGATAGAATAGAAAACATGTGAACAGACCAGTCAGTAGTGCCAGAGTAGAGCAAAAGGAGTAGTGAGACGAATCCGTTCCTTCCAGTGTGCCTTAGCTGGCTCACCAAGTACACTCGGACACCACACTCTTGCTCACCATATTGTTTTTATGCTTAGGTACAACATTTCTCCATGTGGAAGAGAGAAAGGAAATTCAGGTTATAAATCCTTACCTGGAACTTCACTCACCTGAACTGCCAATGTATTTTCTTTCTACAAGTTAGCATTGATTATGTTTCCTGAAACTTTGAAGTCACTGGTGGTATATTTGTTAAAAACAGAAAATGAAGAACTATAAGCTGAGAAGAAGATATATAAATTATCCTTATATAGCTTGACATGTTTTAGAATATATAATTTTGTGTTTATTATAATGAGTACAGTGAAATATTTTTAAAAATAAAAGACGACATTGCTTGAGATCTTCCTTTTTGTTAAAATCATAAGCATTTTTATATAGCATGAATATTTTTTCTTATTTTAAGGATTTCAGAATAATAGAATGTATAGGTATGCCATGACTTATTTAAGTAATTTAGTTACCTAAGTTTTAGTTGGATTTCTTTTCTAGATTCAGCTGTTATACAATATTATGTGACCACAGTTGTTGAAAAGGATTGGTACATAATTTTTAAATTTATTTATAATGTATATGAGTGTTTTGCTTATATGTACACAGAGTATATTTCTGATATCCACTGAGGTTGGATCCCCTGGAACTGGAGTTTGAACAACCACAGGTGCTGGGAGCTGAACCTGAGTCTTCTACAAGAGCAACAACTGCTCTTCACCACTCAGCCACATGTCCAGCCTGAATCTTATGTATTTTTGAATGAAAAATTCTGAAAATCAGAGTTATAGAGTCACATGTTTGAAAGTATGTATATATGTATATATATATATTTGCTGATATAATTTCATTTCTTCATTCAAATGGATACCAAATCTTACTTTTAATAGTGACTGAGGACTCATATACTCACTAAGACATCATTGTGCCTACCACTTTCATTAATGTGATAGATCTAAAATGCTCACAGTCAGGCCTATCAGCAATGGACAGATGCAGACACACAGCATCGACTTTTGTATTTAATAAGGAACTTTTTTTTTTCCTTAAGCTGTATTGGAGATGCAAGCGTAACCAAGTTGACCATTTGAGTTGAACAGTGTTACATATTTTGCTGATTTATTGTTTACCTATATTAATGATTTCTAAATGATCAAGGAGTTTAGGAGAAGCCAACACAAGCAGCTAGTAACCTCTCACTGAATGGTGTACCTTGCTAAAATGTAAGGTGTGTGGAAACCTTAGCGGTTGGGTGGATCTCTGTAGCAGGTGACACTCTGGTTTCTGCTGGAGCTACTTTTGTACTGTTGTTATAATTAAGTAAAGATACTGTTAACAATTGTTTTCAAAATCCAGATTGAGCTACCAGAATTACTTTTCCTTTTAAGGCCAGACTAGACACATTTTTAATGATTCTCAGGTACAGGGTAAAAAGAAAAAGAAAGAAAGATGGAGAATACAAGGAGAGGTAAGATCAGAGCAGTATTGAAATATCTGATCTGGCTGGACCCTGATGTCCCTCTGTTTGGCCAGGGAAAGTGTGTGAACCTTGGTTTTCTGGCCACCAAACCTGCCTGTCTCGAAGCTGACTGATGGAGTTTCTGTGACACAACACTTCAGAAATACTCATCTGGGTTATCTGAAATGCCCTCTTGGCAGCCCACTGCTTCTTTCAGGCCAGGGCTAAGGCACACACAGCAGCACTGTTACTGACTAGAGAATCATCAGTTCTCAAGAGACATAATTGCTAACACCGTGAAAGGCTGAAGAGACGATTTTTTAAAAAATCCCTTTTCGCAAATGGCTATACCTTTCTCACCTTGACAGGGAAGTAGATCGTCTGGAAATGCTTCAGCTGGCTTCTTTGTCTGCGTGTGGATGAGCCCTTGAAGACAGAAACCTTCTTGATCCCTACAGCTATTTCCGTTAACCCCTTGCAGACCGCATCATGTGCACACTCGGCTGCTGAACTGTTTTAATGAGGTGCCACTGATTTTAATGGGCCAAAAAAGATGGATGATTCACACCAGATGTCCATAAGGGCCATTCGGGGATTGCTCTGCCGGACGCATAGTACATCATGTTGCTCGTTCAATTCTTAAGGGGTTAACTTGACCTTTCTCTTTTAACACAGCACTAAAAGTAATGCAATTTCCATTTTCGGTGTCTCTTTTATTTATATAGAAAAGCTTCATGACAAACTCACCAGACCTCTGAGAGCAAGTTTCCCATTTATGTCTTTGCCGTCCATAAACCCTTGTGGGTGATTTTGAAAGTGGAGCAGACGGAGGTGGATGCTTCGAAAGTGAACACCACCCAAGCTTTTATGACCAACACTTCCATATCAAAATTTCCCAGAATCAGAGCTTATTTTCTGAGGACTGTTGGCCAGTGCTGCATACCTTGTTCCTCAGAGTTTATTTCAGCCCAGCTAATTGATACTCTTGCCCCTTGAAGTATGAAAATAAAATAAAAAGCGAAAAGCAGGAATCATAATTCTCTTAAATCTAATGTCTTTGACATCATATTATATTATTACTTGATATGTTCTTGATTCTGGTAAAAATGATGCACTATTTCTTAAGTTACTGAATTTAAAGTCATTATAAGAGGGACATCCAGTGACATCTGATTCTCTGTTTCCTTGCACCTCTCCCTGGCCCTCTCTTTCTCTTCACCCTACCCCCTCTCTCTTGCTAGGATTGGACCTGTTTGAGAACAGAGGTATCATATTCTGACTGTTAATACTTTCCTTCTTGATGTTGGCCCAAAGTAGGTGGTGACATTCTATTTACCCTGAGGTCATGCATTTATCTAACTTCTTATGAAAAAAAAAAGGATTGGAATGGCTGATTAGTTATTATGATCTTGAAACCTCAACTTTGCTTTGTTTCCTTGGATGGTCAGATATTATAACTGATTACAAAAGAAGCCCATAAATTCACAGGCTTATAAAAACCAACCAATCATGGAAGCACAAATCTGCATAGCTTCTAAAGAGCAACAAAATGGCAACTCATTATTTCTTTCTTTAGTCCTCTGTGCATTTTACAATTTAACTATAATTATAGTAAGTGAGGAATTTTATTTTACCTTGAAGGTACCATAACAATATCTGTACAATTGCTTAGTACATTTTCTGCTTTTCATTGTAAATTTAAATTTTACATGTTGGGAATTTTTTTAAAGATTTATTTTAATTTTATGTGTTAAGAGTATTTTACCTACATGAACTTCTGTGTATCACATGTGTACACTGTCAGTGAAGGCCAGAAGAGAGCATAGGTCCTCTGGAACTGGAGTTACAGAGGGTTGTGTTAGACAGATCCCTTGTGCAAACAAAGGAGGAAGGGGGAAAGTAAGGAGACAGGAGGGACCATCACACACAGAGTTGGCTTTGTTTTTCTCTGATTGTTTACTTCATTGAATTATTTTTATCTTTTTCTTTTTGGTTCTTTGAGACAGGGTCTTACTATATATCTCAGACTGGCCCACAAATTACCATCTTTCTACTTTATCCTCCCAAATGCTGGGGTTACAGGTGTGTCCATGACCAATCTTTCCTGGTATTGTTCATGATATTTTATTTTTTTGCTTGAGAGATGAAGGAATATTACTTTCTCCTTTTAGCATCAGTGTAATATTTACTTCAGTGTGAGTTCACACATGGATACATGCAAACACACAATACACATGTACACTCTCTCACTGAAATATTTAATTTTCATTAATCATATTCTATCCCTGCTTAAGTACAAAACCTCTTGGTTATGCATTTTGATAATGCTTTCCATCATCACTCAGATGAAAAAGGATACAAACTTTCCTACTAGTTATCCTCAGTGGATTTCATTCAGATTTTATCTCTTCTTTTCCTCATATAGCTCACTCATCTCCACTTACAATGTTGTGATTATGAAAGCTAAAACTTTGCAAAATCTGACTTTATAGAGATATACATCACCTCACGTATTTCCTGGTAATCATTCATTTCGTTATAAGTAGATATTCAAATTGAGAACAAAAATGACTCCCAACACTTATGAAGAGATGAACATCTTTTAAGTCTGGATTGCCCTTGATAGCCTGTGACATGTACAGCTGAATAGAACACAGTGTAACTGAGCATCTAGCTCTGAGTCTCCAGAGGTGTTACATACATGTCTAATCTTGCCCTAGTCCTTTGCAGTCACCAAGAGACCACATCTGGAATTATTTGCTTGGTGAGATGCATGTAGCCCAGTTGTGGGAATGGCCCTTTAGACATGTTAATAAGGGTCAGAGGCACCTCTAGCCTAGCACCTCTCTAACTCACAGGCTCATGCTCTAAATAAATGCTTATTGTTTGTAAACACTGGTCATAATGTGTTATTTTGCTATTCATCAAGACCTTCATATTTTAAAGTAGTTTAGACTCATATAGATTCTTAAGAAAAAGATTGAACATTTATCATATTCAGCACTACGCTAGTAAGTCTACCAGCTTTGAATTTATTTGAGTTTATTGCCTTTCATCAGATGTTGCTCTTAAAGTGACCCTCTAAATCCCATTGTCTTTCTTTTAAGTTCAATATTGTGAAGGTCTCTTATAGGTTACTATAGCACAGTTTACGAGTTTATATAGCACAGTATATAAGTTTATGAGTGCAATGGCCATGTCATATCCAGAGAACATTGTTTCTTAGTATTCCTTCCCAGCTTCTTGCTCTTACATTCTGTCTGCTCTCCTTTCTACAGTGTTCTCTGAGCCTTATAGGGGATGATGCAATTGTCCCCTTGAGGACAAAGCACCTCATAGTCACTTATTCTCCATCCTTTGACCAGTTGTGAGTCTCTGGAGTAACAGCCACTCATTTAAAAAAGAAACTTCTCTGATGAAGTCCGAGAGAAGCACACTCTATGGGTATAAACCTAAGTATTTAAAAGGCAGTTTGATACCATGACCATTCAGCAAAATCACAGGAGTAAGGTTCTCTACAAGAGCCTATGACCTCTTCAGCCACAGGTTCTTGTCCAAGCTTACAATGCCAGCCGTGAATTTCTTCCTATGGAGCAGACTTGAAATCTGATCAGTAAATGGTTGCTTAGCCCCATAATAGTCATGTCACTATTTCATTCATAGGCATGTATTTCCAGCTAGGACATTATTTTAATTTGTGCAGTGCATAGCTGGGTAAGGTCGTTGATGACTTTCCTCCCCAGGATCTTGCATAGCACCTTCAAATACAATGAATGCTGGCCAACATGGAGAAAACTTTTCGCTTAGATCTGCTTGATTTCTCAGTGTCCTGTAACCTAAATATGTCTTGTCTCCAGGAATAGGGTTTTCAAACAAGGACTTTGATAATATCTTGTAATGTTTTTAAGGCCTCTGAGACCTCCATGACCAACAGCTCATAAGGAGGTACCCAACTCCTAGTTCTGAGACAGTTCTAATAGCCTAACGTGGCTTCAGGGAGGACATTATGTACCCATAAAAGGAGATTTATGCTTCATTTTTAAATTGTATTTTTAAATATTTACAAAATTGGTTTCTGTAGGGATTTCATCTACATCTTTAATTATCCTTCCCCATACCTTCTCATCACCCCATTCCCCAATCTCCATCTCCATGGAAACTATTCCACTCCCAGTGTGCTTCCCCCACTTCCGTATCACATGTGATCTGTGATTCCTGCTTCCTTAAGGGCTCTTTGGTCTCCATCATGTAGTTGCCCCTGCTTAGCTTCCTGGTCTTTATAGACCAATTTCATAAAACTAGCATAAGAGTTCAAAGCTAGGATTTGTATATTAGGAGTGAGGACATCCTTCATTATCTGGAAGAAGAACGTTTAACTGTATCATACTTCTATAATATGAATTTACTTCCATTTCTTTTGAAATGCTCTTCCCAAAAGAAGAATTTCTAAATGACAAACAACAAAGAGATGCATTTCTCACTGTTCTTACAACCCAGTACTTCTTTTTCTCTGGACATTCATGCATCCAAGATTTCACTTCAATGGCACAATTTCTTACTTCATAGAGATGTCATAATCTTTCCCCAAAAGAATAATAGATTAAAATCTCAGTATTTATTCAATTAATCCTCAAATCTAAGAGTGTTTGTTAGTCAACTCTTTCAGAACTTGTCACACTCAAATCATAATATCCTACAATTTATGGATCAAAATATGATTGCCAACCACCAGCACATCTTATATTCATTAAAGAAAGCCAAGTAATAACTGACTACAGTACTAAGACATTTCTATAGCTGCTACAAGCTTTTTTTCTAGAGCTTTTTCTTGAATTTTTTTCCCCAGGAGGAACAGTTTATTTTGGATCATGACTTAAGAAGGGATAAACTTTGCTATGGCAGGGAAGATAAGGCAGCAAATTTGAGGTCACTGGTCACCTTGCATCCTTAATCAGGATTGAGATAGGATAGGGGGCTTGGCTATAGAACCTTTAGGACTGTCCCTGGTTACCCATTGCTTCCAGAAAGGGTCTACCTTCCTAAACAGCACTACTAGCTGGAAACCAAGTGTTCAAACACGTGAGCCTATGAGAGACATCTCACATGCAAACCACAGACGAGTTTAACACAAAGGCCAACACTGGACATCTTAACAAGCAAATCTTGATGAAACACAATTCTGGAATCTGTCGACTCCATGATCCTTGTGTAGATTCATTTCTGGAGCTGTTAAAGAAGCCCGAAGCAGTACTCATGACTTTATTTTTCATGTTTTCATTGTTTATGGTCAATTCCTCACCTAGTTGGTCTTTATCCAGTGCAGGACCACAAATCTTTGCTACTGAAGAAACAGAGCCTTTGACAGGATGACTCTATACAGTCCACTCTAGTAGAGATTTTCACACTGCAAAAAATTCTGTATATCTGCACTTTCTTAAATAGTAGCTTCTAAATACACATATTGTTGAACACTTGACATAAGGCCAGTCAGAGAAAGTTTTAAAATTATATTTAATACTAAATATTAACTTTCATTTGTCAGTGTAGTTGTAGAGCTTCAATAATGTTTTAAGACTTCTACTGAGTCCATGTATGTATATCATGTATTATTATCCCATAATTCATGGATGTCTATAGTTTATTATTATGTTGTCTCTTTTCATTTTAGTTTGGGACGTCCTTATTGCTCTCTCAAATTGTCTGGTTCTTTTTTCAGCTGCATCAAACCTGCTGATGAGATGTTGGAAAGCTGTCTGTATTTCTATATTTAGTGTTTTTATTTTGACAACTTTTCTTTGGTCATTTCTTAGATGTTCAGAGTCTGCTAATATTACTCATTTGTTCAACATCTTTATTATAGTTATTTTAAAAATGTACCTGACAATTCTAACATCAGGCTTGTATCTGAGTCTGATTTTGATATTTGCACTTTGTTGCTCTTGACTTTCAAATGTTTTGCCACCTTTTCTCAGAAGCCACACATTTAAATCAAGCATGTAGTCACAGGAAACAGAACTTCAGGGCAGGAATCCTGTTAATCTGAGTGAGACTCGGCTTGTGCTAATGTTCCATGCAGCTGCATGTGTTATGATTCTCAAAATTTCTCCTTCTCTCCTGACTTAAGACTTTCTGAAGTTCTACTCCTCAGAGACACTATGGACTTTGTAGTTTTTTCTGCTTTAAACCACTGTTAGTTTCCTATGTTCTTATTGTAGTGGCTGTCAATTTTGAGAAAGGAACATTGTGTGTTTTTCCAATTTTCGGTGCTTTTATGGGCCAGAGTCAAAGGGCTATAACCTTCATTATATTTTTCTTCAGTAGTATTATTTTATGGCCACCTCTGGCTCTACTTGGTGTCAACAGTATTTCCAATCTATTTCCTTTAAGACTGTTGATTGTGACTTCTTAAGAGTGGGGAGAATCTCTTTCCTTTGGCAGGGAGAAAGAGCCAGCAGATGTTTCCCTCTAGAAAGTCTTAGTCTTAGAGAAAGTTGTGAAAAAAGCCCAGGAAGTACCAAATGAGGAGGGGATGTTTCACACAAGAACCATTTAGAGTTCCTAGTCATAAAAGCTAACAGGTGATCTATCTCCCTTAAAACTAAGACCTCAGAACTTTCTCATCTCTCCCCTGGTATCAAACTCAGCCTCTAGACTCTTGATCGGGTGCCATGGAAGTGTCCTCAGGTAAGCATATCTGTGTTCTATCTGTACCTGCTTCCTGACTTTGGTTTGGCTGTTTGCCTTAAGTCCTCACCTCTCTGACAGATCCAAGAAATGCTATTGATTTCTATTTTCCTGAAGTAAGAGCAAGGTGAAGACTGCTAAGTCTTTTTGTATCAGAACTGAGACCACACCTTTATACTAAGTAAGCACTTATGTTCATTGAAATAATCTCTAAGTACTGTAGACTGAGTCTCCCCGCCTTTTAAGTATCTCTTTTAGAAGACTGAGTTCTGCTTCTTACACACATAGGACCCTTCAAATAGAACAGAAGGCACTTTGATCCTCAGCAGCTAAATAGAAGACTGACCATTAAATCTCTGAGGGCAAAATTTAAAGACTGTTTATTTCCTGAAAGACTATACATACCACTAAATCTACTATTGAATGCCTTGTCTGAGGCATCTCCAAGAATACTTTAAATCATGTCACATTCTAAACTAACATTCATAAGTTGCTTCTCATTGCTCAGGGCACATACTGAGATCCTTCATAAAGTGAACAAGTCATTTCATGACCTGGTCCTGCTCTTTCTCCAGCCTCATTTTATGCTTCTGTCCGTCTCATTCAGTTACTTCATCCAACTGGCCTCCAGTTCCTTAAAGATGCTTTCCACCCCAGGACCTTCACTGTGCATAGTAACTACCTATGACCAAAATCTCCTTCTTTCCCTTGGAAATCAACTTAGAGCTCAACTCACAGGTTGCTGTTGATTCTGTCACAGAACTATTCGTCAGTATGACTTTTAATAAGTATTACAAGTGTAATTGATTATGAAAATTATCATGTAGGTCTTCTAAGATCACCTCACTCAGGGGCCTGGAGACTGCCTGTTTCACTCAGTGTAGTCACCCTTTAGCATCAGAGCTCCTGGACAGCATTTTCAAATGCATTGATTATGGATAAATGAAAATTCCATCTCTGTTTTCATCTTACCAAAAACCAAATTCTTGGTTTGTGGTTAGGTGTCGTGCGAAGTATGGAGAAGCAGTGGACCCAAACAGGGACTCCCAAGATAGAAAGTATGTACAGAAAATTCATTTTAGAGATGAGATGAAAACTCCCCCCTAGGGAAACTCAGAAGTATTTGTAGAGGGACTCTATTTCTTAGTGTTTTGCAGATGTGGAGATGGCTTAATTTCTTTGGTTACTGAAGGAAAGAGTAACCCAGAAGGGCAGAAATCTCAGGGCCACTCGGATTGCAACAGCCCTAAAAATGTGATAATCATTATCAGCTAACTAATCTTTTCCCTTCAAGATTCTCAATGATTAGAGTGAACCATGAAAAATTGCCTCAAAGCCACAGATGACAGAATGATTCCCTGGGCAAGTTTTGTGGTGATCTTGAGACTCCTGAAGTCATTCTAGGAATTTCAGGCTTGAGTTCACTGAATACATCCAAAACAGGCCACACTTCACTCCCTGGTGAGATGAGTTGGTGGATACACAAAATTAAAGACAATTTTGGATAGATATTTTAATCTCTACAATTATCATATGACTCTATTTGTACACAGCATCTTCTCATGTGTTATCACCTTTCATTATCATAAAAATTCACTGCGACAGACATTCTTCTTTCCATTCAAAAAAACAACAGAACTGAAGTTTAAAATGTCTCCACTAGGCAGAAAATGTAAACTGTATTTTCTGAGGTCCCTCAAATGGCAAACCTCATTTAGGACATTGGTCTATCCTTATGAACAGCATCTATAACATTTTGGAAGTTATTTTTTTATCATCTGGCATTGCCACCCTAAATAATTTTAAATATTGATGCCATTTAAGGCGATGAATCCCCTGAGCAGCAACACAATTTCATGTTTGTACTTCCAGTTCCTGTAACTCTCATCCAAACCCAATTCACAGAAAGAATCCTTTGCCCTCCAACCCAAAACTCTTAAAAAATATGCGCATTTAAACAAGAAAAATGGAAGTGTGTGGGCTACGCAGCTCTTGAAGCAGCTGTTACACATAGAAAGTGAGCGTTCTTTATGGCAGTTTTTAGTATCTGTTCCAGCTGTAAATGTGCAATATAATCTGAACATTATACAGAGCAGCATTCATTTCAATGTGTAAACTTTATTGACAAGAAGACAGCTTCAAAAGAAATAGCAGAGCCCATTTTGTCAATTGTGTTTGGAAGGATTTTTTTTTTAAATAAGGACAGATCATAATAGCTTACATGACAATTTGAATTGCAAGTGAAGACATAGCTAGTTTGATAAGATGCATATACAAGAAATCAGTTTGAATAATTAGAACACAGGACAACTGTGAAAAACGTCTTATGCATCGATATTCACATGCGATGTATATGGAATTAGTATACACACTTGTACAGGCTCAGATATTACATATGAACAGCTCATTTAGGTTGTATGAAAAAGCAATGAGGTTGAAAGAGGCTGGAGCAAAAATTCCTGGGACAAGCACAAAGCTCCCTCACCATCCACCCAAGCACGTGGCCCGCATTCCCAACAGGAGTTTACCTGACAGTGGTTAGGAATTTCTCTCCCCGTTGAGAGACTCACAATTTCTTTTCTTTTTGATTTAATAATAGCACGCACCACAGCAGTATATTTTTCACTCTTACAGGAGTTACGTTTTATCCATTTCTTGAAAGGCAAATGAAATTCACCAATAAATCATTTTAATCTGAATTTTGAGGTTATTGATTTGTACTCACTCTTCTCTTTGGGGGGGGGTCACTGTTTTAATTAATCCCATTTATTTATTTATTATTTATTTATTTCCATTTTTTTCATTTCTGCCCTCTTTCTCAAACTACTGTGTATATCTCGTCACCACCAACTCTCAAATTCATGACATATTATCATAGAATTTCTAATTATTACAATACATATTCTCACCGTTATTGTTGGGTCTAGCTTTTAAAAGAGATATATCCATTTCTCTAAGTCTTGAAGCTTA
Organism: Peromyscus eremicus; assembly: GCF_949786415.1. Classification (NCBI taxonomy): domain Eukaryota; kingdom Metazoa; phylum Chordata; class Mammalia; order Rodentia; family Cricetidae; genus Peromyscus; species Peromyscus eremicus. The sequence goes on along the minus strand of NC_081419.1, from coordinate 89,205,474 downwards.
TTAACTAATGGTTTTTTTGAATATTCTTTCTATAATTTGAAAAGTCCTCTTGTGTCCATAATATGATCCTCAATGCAACTGGAATTTCTTTTCTTTTCTTTTTGCTTAATCTGTCTAACTAGAATTTTGTCCTATTTATTTTGTCCAAGTACCAGCTTTGTGTTTTATGATTTTTCCCGGTTGCATTGTTGTTTATCTTACTCACATTTGCTTATAGATCTGTTATTTTTTCTTCTGTTTGAATTTTAGTTTTGTTATGTGTGTATTACTCAAACTTCTTGAGTTGAATGTTCACCTCCATTTTATTTAGTTTTTCTAATTTTTTCTTCTACAATATTTGGTTTGCATAGTTTTGACTATTATTTAATTCCTACTATTTTTAAAATTGTCATTGCTTTCTCATAAAAAAAGCCTTTTAGTTTTATACTTGATACACACAAATCATAAGATCTATTTATTTTTATTTTATGTGGATGAAGTTTCATGTATGTATGTATGTATGTATGTATGTATGTATGTATGTGTATGCATCAAATTCATGGCTGGTGATTGAAGAAGCTAGAAGAAGATGTCAGATCTCTTATAACTGGAGTTAAAGACTATTGTGAGCCCCCCATGTGGGTGCTGGGTCATAAACAAGAGTCGTGTTCTTAACCACTGAGCCAAGTCTCCGGCCCCAATATTAGTTAGACCTTAGTTATTAATTTGTTGTTTTGTTTTCAGAGAACATCTACTATGTGATTTGTTAAGTTTCCTTTGTGGTCAAATACAAAGCCAATATATATATAAATGGTCCATACATATTTTAAATAATGTATATTCTCCACTAACTTGAAGCAAATAATCTTTAGTGAGAAGTAGTGTGAGATAAGTCATTGAATTATTTAGATATTGTGTTCCACTTGCTGTCTGTCTGACTTTATCTTTTTCTGGGGGGGTACAGTAAAACAATAGTTATTGATTTACTTGTGAAACTGGTAGTTTTGAGATATATATATATATATATATATATATATATATATATATTGAGTCTATAGTATCAGTAAGCACCACTATGTATGTTTAAAGACCCTGCTTTATCTTGAGTTCAAATCCTTTAGAAATGAAAATTGCTGCTCCAACCCTGTTTATTTCCATTTACTTCACATGTCATTCTACCCTTGAATTGTCATTGTTGAAATCTACTTTAAGTGTGCACTTTAGAGACCATTGCTCTTCAAGCTGTGGGGAAAAATCAGTTTCCCCACGTTTTTATCTTATTTGTATTGTACTTTACAAAGTACAAAGAATATGGCTTTTCTAGGAAATAAAAGAAATGTATGAACAATACAAATATGTGCTTTCTTTATTAGATTTTTCAGACTAGATTTGCTGTTATCTTCACTTCCTGACTGCTAAATGCTAATATATCCCATTTATTCTAAGAATGGAAACCACTGTCACAAATTCCCAGTTCTGCTCCAGTACTGTCTCACTCCTGCTGGAAACAGTTGTTCTAGAAGGGTATAAAACCCACAGCAGGTCAGCATCCATCTCAAGCAATTTTCTCATTGGTCAGTGTCCATGCTGTGAGAATGGCTGGGGAAACCTTTGAGGAAACTGTCCTTGGCTACAAGAAGTGATTGTGCTACAGTATGATTAGAGAGTGATTAAAACTGAGGCATGGCGAGGATGGACAATAGCTAGATCCTGACTATTCTGACAGTTTCCTGCCTGACCCTGGCTGCAGGATACATTCCACCTTTCAAGTTTTTCTTGTTTGATTGGGTTCCTTGTTGCAAAGAGGATCTGAAAATAATACAGATTCATATTGACAAAATTTTATTTCATGTTACATACAATCAGGTATTGTTAAAGAATCCTACAAACTCCAAATAAAGGAATATGTTCAGTAAGGATCAAAGGTATGAGAATTATATGACAAAAGTAAACTTCCAGGGATACTTACAAGGCAAAATTGAAAGCTTGTCTGTGTATTTCAAAAATGAAAATAGATTAGATAGGATACAGAGAGTCTATGTTAGTCTTAGATATTAAGGAAGAAAGTATGTCCAAAGATAACTGAAATATTAAACCCATTTCTTGTCAATTCCTTCTCAAAATGAAAAGCTTTGGCTTTCTGTAAGAAGCAGTTACTTCTTACATAATCATCACCAGGAGTCATTAAGTGTTCCTTGGCAACATAAATGTTTTCTTTGGAAATAGCTAATAAATGGTAGAAAGTTTCAGGATATCAGTGTCTTTCAATGTTATCTTTGGTCTGACTTTAGCATGGTTGTTATTTGGAAAGTCTATGGGAGATTTCTGTGACAATCACATGTTTAAGTGCATAGAGGTCAACTATGCAATATGATTAGGATAGCTAAGTGAATGGAGCACTGAGATGTCAAAGAATGGTAAACATCACTATGTCTGTCTATGCAGCTTTTTCAGTGGAGTTTGAAGCACAATCACTTCGATAATCAACTGTCAGCAGGGCTGAAAACCCTAGATTTTTAAGATTTCAGAGGAGAATTGACTAAGGCCGATATTGATCATCATAAATGAACATAGGCTTTTTGACAGTTTGAAAACAATCACAAGTTTCAGGAGGCCCAATCACCAAAACTTATTTAAAAAATAAACACATGATGAATCCAAGGCATTAAGTAGTGTCTTCCAGTGTTGTTCTGTGTGACTTCACTGCAGCCCTGGTTCTCAACATATGATGTATGCACTTTGCACTGAATAGAACATCATATCAGCAATGCCGATGACTGCTGACTGAGACATGTGGTGATATTGTGTTCCCCAAAATATTGTGCACCCTAATAAACTTAACTGGGGTCAGAGAACAGAATAGCCACTAGATACAGAGGCCAGAAAATGTTGGCACTCACACCTTTAATCCTAGCATTCCAGAGGCAGAGATCCATCTGGATCTCTGTGAGTTCAAAGTCACACTGGAAACAACTAGCCATGGTAACAAGAGCCTTTAATCCCAGGAAGTGATGGCAGGAAGCAGAAAAGTATTTAAGGCATGAGGACGAGGAACTAGAGCTGGTTAAGCTTTTAGGCTTTTGAGCAGCAGTTCAGCTGAGATCAATTCCAGATTAGGACTCAGAGGCTTCCAGTTTGAGGAAACGGGAATGGCTGAGAAGTTGGCCAGGTGAGGTTAGCTGTGGCCTGTTCTGTCTCTCTGATCTTCCAGCATTCACTCCAATACCTGGCTCCAGGTTTGTTTTTATTAATAAGACCTTTTAAGATTCATGCTACAGAGACATCTAGGCTCAGCTTTGAGACTGTTAGGCATTATGAATTACAATGTTATTTTTTCTATTATTACAAAGGATTGCTTTTTCAGAAACAGAACAAAAATGTTAACGATTTTTCTGTTGTCATTACTCAGGGAGGGGAATAGAAGGATATAGGTGATATGAAGGTGGAGATGGTAATAATGAGGGGGAAGGCTTAAACTGGGCATGGGAAGGGAGGGTACAATGGAAGGAGAAGAGGGATAGGTAATACTAAGGATCTTTGAATTAGCCTTGGGGAATCATATTATGTTTACCTAAAACTATACATAATGAATATATATATATATTTACATACATCGCTTAAATGAAGTTATGCCACTTGGGTTGATAGTGCCCTCTCAAAAGCCTTGGCATATCTAACAAAAATCCTAGTACCAGGCATGAGAAGCCCTTTCTTGGAGTTGTTAGTCAGGAGAGTACAGGAGATTTTCCCAAACAATATAAGTTATTGCTGTTGCCTTGGTTACCTCCCAGAGGTTGACGGTAAGTCCTATTGGTAAAGACACCACACACTTAAGACAGAGGAATCAGAGGATTTGAGCTCAATCTAACTTGAAAGCTTCATTCAAGGGGACTAGTGTTCATAGTGCCGGAAGGTGCTATGCAAGCTGCCAAGGCAGGAAAGCAATCAATAGTTCTAACCAGCTGTGACACCTATGAACCACAAGGGCAAGATACCACTAAAGGTGAAATAGTGGCACTTATACCTTGGTGGTAATAAACAGTTGTCTAATTAGAAATAATGAATACTCAACAGGAGGGAAATAATTCCTGCTATAGCAAACCTAGTCTTGTGGCTAGTGAGGTCATCGAGCAGTGGTTCTCAACCTTCCTAATGCTGTGACCCTTTAATACAGTTCCTCATATTATGATGACTCCACCCATAAAATTATTCTCGTTGCTATTTCAATTTTGTTGCTGTCATGAATTGTAATTTCAATATCTGATATGTAGGATATCTGACATGTGAACCCTAAAGTGGTTGCAACCCCACAGGTTGAGCTTAGAAGAGAACGTACCACCTTCCTAAACCAGCATAATTCCCAACTGCATTCTCAATACTCATCCTTACACTTACAGATTATTGTGTTTCTCATTCTTCACTGAAGAAACTGCCACAGCAAGAAGAGACCATTGCAGAAAGGCACAATTGTTCAAAATGTGGAAAACAACTGATTTTGCCCATGCCCAAATGACAAGTCTACAGCACAGTCCCTACACCTCAGGCTCAGATAACAAAAGAGGGCAGAAAGATTGTAAAGGCAGGAAGATAAGCAACTTCATCACAAGATTGTGTCTGACAAGGAAGCTACACCCATGAAATCTCAGCTGTACTGTGCCTTAAAGAACACAGAACAATGACTGCATCAGTTGACATGCCAACAATGGACAGATGAAGAGCTCCAGGAAACTAGGATGATTGAGAAGGACAGAATTAGTCTAGCAAAGGGGTTACCCTAAATGGCTATCTAATCCAAATTGGTCAGCCCTAAAAGCGTACACATACAAGTAACATTAAACAGACTCAGTGGGTTGTATTTATATACTTATTCACATACGTATGTAAAAATAATAATTAGAGAATAATAGGCAATGAATTTGAAGGGAGTATGGGAGGAGTAGACAAGGGGAGAGCTGGAGGAAATGATACAATTGTGTCTTAATTAACTTTTTAAAATGTAAATAAAGGTAGAAAGATCAAAATTTCTTTGGTATAAAATACTATTCCATTTTTTCTCTTTAAAGTTTCTATTTATATTATTGTTATTTGAAATAATAACAACAACAACAATAATAATAATAATAATAATAATAATAATAATAATAGTGTGTGTGCACGCACACACACACACACACACACACATGCGTGCAAGCATGGGCAGCATGTGGGGAGTACCTGTGGAGATCAGAGACAGCTTCATGAAGTTGATTCTCTCCTTCCACATGTATGTGGATTACAGGTAGGATTGTACTCAGGTTGTCAGGTTTATGTGGCAAGTACTTTTATCCAATGAACCATGTTTTTTCAAATGTATTCTCTGAAAATTTCATAAAGTATATTTTTATCCTATTCTTTCCAGTCCCCAGCTCCTCCCATATTCTTCTCTTCTTGCCCATCCAACTTTGCGTTCTTTCTCTCCCTTGAAAAAAAAACAAACAAACAAAAGAAAAGAGTCATGAAGTAACAGGAAGTCAGGCTTCTGTTGGCAAATCCATCTAAGCATGGGGCCTGCCCTAAAGCGTGTCTTCATATACCCTGTGCCACTCTATTGAAGACAGCAGATTTTGCCTGCCGCAGCAGCTATCAGTAGTGAAAAGTTGCTTGTCAGGGGATGGGACTTTGTGCCCATTTCCCCTCCTTTGTGCTAGCTAGGATTTTGTCTATCTTGAGCTTATGCAGGTCTTGCTTATGCTGCAGTCTCTTTGACAGTCTCTTTGATTTCATATGTGCACCAGTCCTGTGTCTGGAAAACAATGTTTTCTTAAAATTGTTTGCTGTTTTTTGTTATGAAAATCTTTTCACTCTCTCTTCTGCCTAGATTACTGAGTCTTGCAGGAAGACACATGATCACGGCATTCCATTCTGGGATATTCACTTCCAAGTCCCCCATTTTCTGCATGACAAAAACTTGTTGGTCCCTGTGTTACATATGTATGTGAATAAATATATAAATATATAAATGCAATCCCATCTCCTGCAAGAAGAATCTGCTGTGCTGAGAGTTGAGCAACGCACCAATCCATGGGGATAGTAGCACTATGTCATTAGGAGTCATTTTACTGCCATGCTTATTGAGCAGAATAATAGTACTAGGTTTTCCTCTGGGCCCATGACCTATTTGGTGTCAGGTTTTTGGCTTGACTAACAATATCTGGTATGGGCTTCATCTCAAGGAGTGGGCCTTAATTTTAATAAAAAATAGTTGGTTACTCCCATAATATTCATGTTACTATTGTAGCTGTGGGCATATCTTGCAGGAAGGTCTTTATAATAGCTTTCAGGGTTCATAGCTGTGTGAGACGGATGATTACTTTTCTCCTCTGGTAGAAGCATAACAGCTTCTATTACTATGACCACTAGCCAGAAGGGGTGAAGCTTCCAGATGAATATCATCAAGATTTCTCCATGTTCTGTGCCATAAGTATGTGGTGACTTCAGTAATAGGTCAAGTTGTTAGAGAGTAACCAATAGCATTGGCAATAGTTTGTAGTCTTTTCCTTTTGGGGGGGGTGCGTTCTATGGGATACCTTAGGCCAACAACTCAGAAAGATGTAACCTATTCCCAGAATTGGGAACTTCATTGGGTAGAATATTATATCTAGTTGGGTGTTGTCTCTTCTATTATATGGTGATTCCATTTAAATTAATTTTTTATATGTATATTTTAGGAGGTTTTGACAGTTGTAGGCTTCCATATGGCTTTCCCAAAGACTATAGTGTTAGTCATCTCTGCCCATAATCCACCCTCTACTCTGCTTTCCCTTCCCCATCTCCTCTAACCCTTCTATTTTAGTTTCCCGTTCATCATTCATAACATGACACTCTATTTTCCTTCCTTGGAATATCCTTCTCCTCCATTGTCCCTTACTATACTAACCTCTATGGATATTCTAAACTGAACAAATATGTCTAAACCATAAAAGTTGACATCAACATATAAGAGAAAACGTACAACATTTCTAGGTCTGGCTTACCTCACTCAGGATGATTGTTTCTAGTTCCATTCATTTTCTCTGAAAATCTGATTTTCCTTAACAGATGAACAATATTCCTGGAAACAGCCAAGATGTCAATGGATGAATGGATAAAGAAAAAGTTGTACACCTACACAGTGAAATGTTATTCTGCAGAATTATCTTGCTGGCTCTCTTCTCTTTTAACTTTCATTGGCTGTTCAACTATTTATATTATCAAGGAAAATCAGTGATTTCTTCATCGCACATTGCCCAGACTTTAAGGTGTTGTAAATTTGGAATTCATGGATATGAGCTGCAATCTATGATCTAAAACTTAAACTGAGAGCATTTATGTGTTATTATATATTTTAGTATTGCTGACTAACCTGGTTAATTTTATTGCTATTATTAAAAATATTTGGTAATGATTTGTAATACTTAGTTGGAAAGAATTAGGGCCAATAAATTCTTTATAGTGTTTGCATGTTTATTTTTTTTTGAAACAGGGTCTTACTATGTAGCCCTTGTTGGTCTGGAACTTGTAAAGACTAGTCTAGCCTCAAAATGAGAGAATTACCTGCCTCTGCCTCCTGAGTGCTGGGATCAAAGGCATGCACCATCATGCCAAGCATCATGTTCACATAATTAGGATTAATAAATAAAAATTATGACAAGTAAATATATTTATGAAAATTATCTTTTAACAGAGGTTTTGAGAACCTTTTGGATCACATAAAATTATGTTTGAGAATGCTTTAAATGAAATAAATGTAATGAGAAATTAAAAGTATCTCAATGAATTGAATGGCAAAAGACAAACCTGAGCAGTTAAATACTTCACTTTACCTTGTTTACAATATTTTAATTAGTTTGACATATTGAAATTTGAGAGTTAGTATTATAGGTGAACATAAACAGGACACCAGAATTATTACTTTTGACAAGATTATTTAATCTAAAAAAAAGAATGTTTCATATAGCTTTCATATATATCAACAACAGGAAATAGCTATTTGAAAATCTACCCACAGTAGATAACTAATACAAGCCATTAATCTGTATTTTTTAAATCCAAAGTTTCTGCCATATTTTTTCTTGTCAAGTCGTATTTCTACATTATCTAGTTGATTATCTTAACCATCTGTTTTGTTTAAATAAATACTAGCTTAATATTTTTAACAGTATTTTTAATTGCTGTCTGCTTTAGAAAAGTTTATCCATTACTTTTAGATACTCTAAAATTTTATTTTATTTCTCTATCAAAATAATGAGATAAATTGTGGTTTTATGTCATTTATTTAGAATTAGTGGTCATGGGCATGCAGGAAGATTTTCAAAATGATTCTAAAAGCCTTACCACTCCTTTTCTGAAAAGAGCTTTACACCAACTCTTGATTATCCAAATCAATTTGTTCTGCGCCTTTATTATACCACCCTTGTTTCACATACTCAGAATTTTAATTATAATTATGTATTTACGCACACACAAGTGTATGCTTGGCTCTACATGCTTATTGGCCACTATCTTTACTAAACTTTCAGCTTCCCAAGGACACCGATCTCTCTCTTTTACTCAATTTTGTGTACCTAGTATCTTCGTGTCTTTGACATTGGAGTGTGTGGTAAGAAGGTGTGATAGCTTTCCCTGCTAGTTAGCACATGGCTAAGTGGACGGCACACTGATAAACATTGGGTCAATGAATCTTACAGGTTCTCAGTGGAGACTTCATGAGTGGACATTGTAAATTATGACCATGACTGAGATTTTGTTTCTGACTGCTGCACCCTAACTGTGGCATCCTGGAAGCAGCAGTCTGCTCTGACAGTAGCAGTGTGCCTGGTTTGGGAAAGCAGGCCTTCATTCTTGTCCATCATCAGGCTTCCGCAAAGCAGGGCATTTGAGACTATAAAATTCTGACTAGTGTTAGATAATGTCATTTGTGGCCTGTAGAGGTATAAGACATTTTCTGAAGGGAAAAGGAAAACAAACTTTAAATCACCAAACCGGAACTGTCCGTGTTTTGAATGGTTTTGAATGGGGGTCTCTGATATTTTACTCATTGAAGCTAGCTAGATCAAATTTGCTCTATTCACTAACAAGAAAGATAGTTCAAGACGTCTTTACCATTCACTGCCCAATACCTAGAGTGTCTATGCAGTCACTCAGTATTGAGCTGGGAAGTGGATGATTTTGGAATAGTTCTGTTTAACAATTTCTGTGAAGAAGAAAACTCATATTTTGGTGATGAGAGGAGATTAAGTAAATATTCATCCACTGCATGTCCATATTTTGCTAAATCCAGGTTAGAGACTAGAAACCTCACCACCATAAAGTCAACCACTTTTAAAAAAACAAAAAACATTTGTACACGTTGACAGCCATTGCTTCTTTGAATCTTAACAATACCAGATTAGTGATCTTTTGTGGAGGAAAGGAAATCAGAATAGTTGGGGCTAGAATACATTTTGTGTTCCTCCACCTCCCCATGTACTCTGTACTTCCTACCTCTTCTAAGAGATTTTTTTCATTCCTCCCCCATCTACTGCATCTTTAATGACTATTTCCCACTGACACTCCTCTATTCAAAAGAAAAACACGTGAATGGTGGGAAAGAAGAATGAGGGAGAATGAATGGGGAAGGAAGAAAGCCCAGTACTCTTTAAACAGCAACAAATTGGTAATAGGCCATATCAGCTATTTTGCACCTGTAATCTTATCTTTCTTTCTGTCCCCAAATTCACTCACTCTTAGGGCGTGTGTGTGTGTGTGTGTGTGTGTGTGTGTGTGTGTGTGTGTGTGTGTGTGTGTGTTGGGGGAGGAGGAGTGAAAAGTATGTGCTCAATACACGACAGATCCAGTTGTGTGGTTTTTCCTTTCTCCACTTGTGTAACTGATCTTGGCACCTCACTACAATGATGATAGCATACAAATATTTACACAAGAACCAAGCTTGAATTCCTTTTGGAAAGACTTCTCATCTCCGTCACTCCTAAAGCCTCCTTGCAGAGGGCAGAACACAGAAATTTGGCCTTATGTTTCCTATTTTCCAGATCAATCTGTTTTTCTTAATTTTAATTTATAATCAGCACAGCTGAAGCTTCCTAATCATATCAGACATGCCAATCCTCCCAGAAGCAAATCTGATTTAGCATCAAGGAGCCTGGCTTGTGTTCACAGAGGGGGACTTCCTTCCCCCTGCTCTCCAGAAGTTTTTGGCTGAACACATTCATACAGTTGAGATTCAAACCAGTTTCCTAATACTCAGTGGACAGCAATCTCTTTCCATGGACGCATGCAATCCAACAGTATAGCAGAGGTCGTGCTCAGAGAAATAACCTTGGCATTTTCTGTTTATATTTTGGTGGAGAGGAAGAGAAAGAAATACACACAAAAGGAAATCGATCTTGAAAAAGTCGGGAGTGAAACAGAAACTACTGCTCTGAGGGTGGAAATGCATTCTCCTTCAGCTTTCAGAGCGATGTGCTGGAGGAAAGCAGTATAAGCTTGCCATCCTATCTAGGTTTCCATCAAAGAACAGTTTAACCTAATAGACAGATAGGGCTGGTCCTGTCTTAAAGGATATGCAGTTTTCCAGGAAGGCACTTTGCTGGTATTTGGGACCTATAAAACAGAGCCGATGAGCTTCCCTTGCTAGCTGCAAGCTGGAGCTTGTGTCAGGCTTCACTAGGCACACAAGGCTCTGATTTTGTATCATTAAAGACTCATTATCTCTTTTAACTTCTGTTGAAAGCATTCATCCATAGATCTAGCTAGTACTGAAACAATAGACATTCCTAGCACAGTAATAATGCCCCCTCCCTACCCTAGCTTAAAGAGCCTTTAAAGGATGGATTGGCTTTCACAATGCAGAATCAAAAAGCTACTGTGCAGGAAAATATGAAAGGTTATTTCTGTGCATAACTTCAATCTTAAAGAGTAGAGGAAAATCATCTGCTCAGAGTTTATCAGAGCTGGGAGTCTGAGTACACCTGAGTACTCAATCCCTGTAGGGGAAATATTACATTTTCCGAAGGAGAATAGCCATGCCTTACTTATGCTCAGTCTCAAAGAGAAAAATACTTTAATAAGAATGAAACAGTCTGGGTGTATTGATCTTACCAATTTGTCCAGTATTAATATATATTTGGCAGGGAGTTAAACTCTCCATTGAATTCAGCAGCGGGTTATATGAACAGTAATTTCTACATTTACTGGCTTTGTTTACACTTTCATTATACCTCTACTGCATTATCTGATGCCTTCATACCGTTTTCAATCTTATAGCCACTTTAATCTCCTCCCGCACTCAGCATATCTGAGTGTTTGTTGGCATAAGGGAATTTTGAAGGTTATATTGCAGTACATGAATCAACAGAAAATGACATGCGCTGGAGACACCATCAGCCAGTTTTAATTCATTGCAGAAAGTTATAGATACCAAAATGCATAATGTAATCTGATCTCTTTATTCAGCCCCGAATTTATGAGCAATTCACCAGGAGTCAAATGACAACTTTGTTTTAAAAATAGTAGTCTGTGTCGAATGGCATTTTAATATATCTCTGACATATTTACATTTAAAGAGGAGTGAAAAGTGGAATCTTTGAACATCAATTTCTCTTCTCATAGGAAAGCAAAGCCTAAGAAAGATGATACTTGTGTTCATTGTAACATTATCTGTCATTATAACATAGGTCAATTTGGTGATAACAGTTGAATAAATCCATGTCGTCAGTACAGCTGGTAAACAGATTAGAAGCCCCCAAGATTACAGAGTATTTTATTTTCAGAAGGAGGCACCAAGTGTCATTGTGTTAAGCTTTATAAAAGTGTTTATGTCAAGCAGGCCCTGTCTTTGCCTGAAGTGATCAAGGGTCTGTGGTTCAGAATAGTCAGCTAGATGATGTGGAGAGGGGTTCTCACACAATTTCCCCAACAGTAACATGAATAGATGGTTAACATCAATCAGTAGCTGGCCAGCTAGAAGACACGATCCTTCATTCTGGGGCTTAAACTGTTCTAGGGGGTGTTAACCCCATCACAATCACTGGACTTACCTGGCAATAAACGAGGTAAGCCCTCCTCGCTCATATCTGAGAAATCTACCTTTCTCCCATTCACAATACAGGCATTAGGTTGGAGGACAAATGCAGAAATTGTCATGTTTTTCAAGTTAATATACCAAAATCTGAAATCTGTTACAAAGAAAAGAAATATTCTTTTTTTTTTTTGTCCCTGCAAAACCCACATTGCTTTTTATGGATAAAAGTTATGCCTGTCTTATATGTAAGTAAATAACATAATTTGTATAACGTGTTGGTAGTGGTGTAACTTATTAAATGTAGAAATCATTTTATAGATTTGTATTATCCTACAATCCTGAAGAGAATATAAATGTTTTTGTATGGTCATGTGTAATTCATGACTCTACAAATATTCCTTTTGACTAAGTATGTGAGATAAATTTGAACTTTCATCACAAATAGTATGGAATTGCAGCACATGAAGGGAATGTGTTCCATGTCATTGATTAGGAGACGATTTTGGAATTACAACTGAGTACGATATTATTTCACCGTTACATTGTTCAGGCCATTGAGGATCAAATAGCTAATTCTTGTTCAATAATATGAAGTTGCATTTAAAGAACATTCCAAATTAAAACAGCCACTTGCAAATACCATTACTTATTTTGTTCAATTTATGTAGAAAAAAACCCCCAGAGTGCTTTTCCATGTGGCCTTAAGAGATAAAGGACTAGAAAGGAAAGGAAAGAATCTTCACAATAAAACAAAAACAAAAACAAAAACAAAAACAAAACAAAACAAAAACCTAAAGTTTTTGGTTCAAAGCATTGTATTAGAACCATCCTCTGAAATTCTGTCTAAGTAAACCAATAGAACAGAAGCTTGACCTAACCCAGATTCAACAAGGTAATAAAGGGGGTTCACACTTGAATGTCATTTTTCTTTTCCTTTAATTTTGTATTGATTAGATTTATTCTTTGACAATTTCATACACATGTATAGTGACTCTGTTTACTCTTACCCCTTCTCTTCTCTTATTTTCCCTCTCCACAGTCATCCTTACTTCCTGCCCACAGGCCTTCTTCCCACATTTATGCCTTTCTGTTTTTTTAACTCACTGATTTTAACCAGCACCATCATGTGGCCCTGGGTTTGGACTGTCCACTGAATTCTGGTCCAGGCCCAGTATTTTTCAGGTCCAATGCTGGTAACTACAGCTTCCATGAGATCATGTTTGTAATAACTATGGTATTCTTTTGAAGATAGTATTTCTATGTCCTTTGCCTTCCAGCTCTCACTTTCTTTCTGCTTCCTCTTCAGCAATGTTCCCTGAGACTTACAGAGGTGATAAAAATGTTCTATTTAAGGTTGAAAGTGCAACTGTCCTTGCTGTTAAGCACCTTGAGCAGCCATGAGTCTCTCTACCTTTACTGCTGATTGCTACAAAGAGAAACTTCTCTGATTAAGGATGAGATTAGTGCTTGTGCTTGGGAAAAAACATATGTATTTAGACTTCAGTTTGACACTCTGTCAATTTAGCTAAACAACAATAATGAGTTATACCTTAGGGCTGGTGACTTCCCCATTCTGTGGGGAATTTTGGCTTGTATAGTAGGCCTCAAATCCAATACAACAGTTGTTGGATACTACTATGACAGTTATATTACTATTGTATCAGTGGGCACATCTTACCTGACAAGTTGGCACTATAGTTTTTAGGGGTCATAGATTGTAATAGAAAGGTAATTTTTCTTTTTTCCAACAAATCTCTATGTTTTGAAATCCTTTATCACATATAGCTCAAATATTCCTCTGCTCAAATTTTAATCAATCACTCACTTTCTGCTCAGTATATTCTGTGGTTGTTTCTGATTGGCTAGTTAAACTCTCTTTCAGGTAACTTTTACTTTTGTAATATTTTATTATCGCTTGATCAAAGGTATTTGTTATTCTCATTTCAAATTAAGAGTAGGAGTGTTGCCCTTCATCCACATGAGACAGGTGTTCTAACTCAAACAGAAGAATGCAAATTCATTTTTCTATGACTTTTGGCTCCATCCAAGCTGCCATAAGCTTTCACAGTGTCCATTTGTGTTTATAAGAGCAATCTCCTTTACTCAGTCTATCAATTCCAATGCCCATATTTTCTGGAAGTGATTTTGTAGATGCTCATAGCAAAAAAAAAAAAATCATCAGCTGTCTTGGCATCTGTTGGCTTAGTTACATGTGGTAGGTCCATCTAGTCCACCAGGGTTTCAATTGCCTTCCAAGTGTCCAAAAAAATAAGCTGTAACAGGAAGCATATTTTGTAACTGACAGACATGTGATAGAACTGATCTATGTATTTTACACCTGTGACATTAGTTGGCATGCATGAAAATAGGTTCATGTTTTTCCCACAGTGAGAACAATGAAACATTCTAATATTGGTAGAAGATAGAAGAAGAAGAAGAAGAAGAAGAAGAAGAAGAAGAAGAAGAAGAAGAAGAAGAAGAAGGAGGAGGAGGAGGAGGAGGAGGAGGAGGAGGAGGAGGAGGAGAAGAAGAGGAGGGGGAGGGGGAGGGGGAGGGGGAGGGGAAGAGCCATAAGGATTGTTCTAGCTACTTTCTCATCTCTATAGGAAAATAGAAGAGAACGTTTATTTTTGCTCATGATACAAGTGGATATAACTCACCACGGAAGGAAAGGCATGGCATCAGGAGTCAGTTTGTGCAGTGGGCAGATCAGGCAGCAGAGAGATGAGTGTGGCTGGCTTCCTACTTTTCTTATTTTTCTTCAGTGTAGTTCTTCATCCTGGACCCCATCCATTCTCAGTGAACTTCTCCAGAAACATCCTAACAGACATGCCCAGAAGTGACTTTCCTACTTGATTATAAGTCTGGTAAAGTGGATGAGAAAGATTAACTATCATAAGGATCAAAGCTCTTGAGAGATCAGTCATTTTCTTGCCCTTATCATCTTTGTCTTCAACAATTTATGGTTTGCTGTGGCACTCCTTGAATTTGCATCTACTCTGCCATTTATTTTCCTTTTGAAACTATGGGTTTCCTCATCATAAGGAAGTCAAGCACACTGACACTTTTAATTTGAGTGATGATGCAATAGCTCACTGAAGATATTCACAAAAGTAAAAATATCACAAATGTTACAAATGTTAATGCAAACCATGCTTCTTAAACACACTGTGAAATTTGTTTCTGTGATTGGTGGCCAATAGACTACAATAATTATTCCATTATATGTGTATTGATGCAGATTTTATGACTTTATTGTACCTTGAATTTTGCTACTGAAATATATATCCAATACCATTTCAGAGTACAAACAAGAGAAGAAAGTACCTAGAGAGAAGTCAAAGTATCAAGTACTAACTCTGAGTAAAGTTGAACTAGGGGGAATGGTTCAATACAACAGTTAGGCTACAAAATGACATCTGAATTCATATTGCAACAGCAATCATCCATTTGAGAAAATGCAAACACATGATAAAAGTGAAATGACCAAATCCAATTATCAGCATCAATTCTATCTTCTTGTGCAATTATTATCTTTTGTAAATTGTAATTTTGGCCATTTATGTGTACCAACTCTGAACTGTCAGTAATTCTCTAGCTTTCTAGCATTTTGTAATGAGATATTTATCACACAACATGGCTTCTTCCAGCTATTTACATTGCACAATTGAATTATCCACTAGACAGATTTTCAGAAATCATTGTATACAGCCACTTGTGGAAGTCTCAAGTATTTTGCCTTCTACTTGGTGTCTTCAATATGGTGGGCTGTACAGAGAATATGTGTTGATCCCAGGTCTCAGTCCCTGGTTCCTATTTTCCTTTCCACTCCATGACCACCTCAAGAATTATCAAAAGCTATTTCATATGAGACAAATGTAGACAAGGAAAACAATAGGTACATCTGCTGTTTATTTGGGTACTCTGAAACTCTCAGTGTTCCAAGAAAGTGTATATATATATATATATATATATATATATATATATATATATATATATATATGCCTACAAACAATCTTCTGTATATAAAATTGTTTTGTTGCTGTTACTATTTTGAGACAGGGTCTCAAGTAGCCCAGGCTGACCTCTAACTTACTATACAGCTGAGGATAACCTTGAATTCCTGATCCTCCTGACATCCCCTCACTACCACACCTAACTTGTAGGCGCTGGAGACTGAAGACGTTGGACAAGCATTCTACCAGTTGAGTTACATCCTCAGCCCACAAATGAGGTGTTCTGTACAATGAAGTTAGCATTTAGATGACAATGCCTAGAGATTATTAATGCCATAGGAAATTCAGGGCAGTTACTTTGAGAATGATTGGCATCTTCTTTAAAGAAGAAATCAGAACACCTACTCTTCCCAACAAGGCTATTGTCTCCTTCTTATTTTATTTTTTTTTAAATTTTATAATTAATTTTGGCCTCTTAAGAAGGGGGCTGTTCATGGGATCTTAAGTTGGTTAATAAGTGATACTGTTGGCTGGTGGAAGAAGGCTGGACTTGGACACACGGTTTCTCCTGTATCAGTCCTCCAGGTACGAGTAGAGCTGAATAATATGCAAACTTGAAAATGTCATAATGCTACCAATTATTTTATGTGATAACTAAAAGAATTAGTAATAAAATATAAATTTGCTAACAATGAAATCATGACACTGTTAGGAAAATGCCTGTGACTGGGAAGTGTTAAGTAAAATAAGCATGACTGAAAAAGCCAAATACCACATATTTTCTAGGTAGAACATAGATTCACAATCATGTGTATGTATATACATGTGCATATTTCTCTCTGTGTGTGTCTTCCCCCCCCCTTTCTCTCCCCATATGTGTGTAGGCAATAAACATAGAAAGGAGATCTTGAGAAGAGAGGAATAGTCTTTCTTATGGAAAGTGGGAAATAGCTGAATGAAGTGCATGTAATAATACAGAAGAGCCATGAGAAGGGAGCCAGGTGGATGGGGGAAGGCAGTGAGTGAAAACAAAACATAATGACACATAGGTATGAAAATGTCAGGAGTCCCATTGCTTTGCATGCTAACTTGAAACATTAAATAAGTTAAAATTGTTATTAAATTATTACTGTTAAAATTTAAAAATAAATTCATGACATTTTTGATTAAAAAATTGCACACTGCCTAGTGTTTACTTCCTCATCCACTTTATGAAGAAACTGTATTAAATTTGGAGGACGCCATGGTGATTAAATTTTCTTAGCTGCTGGCGATTTGTGAGTTGTGTACTGTCCCAAACATTTCTGTGCTTGTTATTTTCATCCATTTTGATGAGATCTGTTACTGTCTTCTTATTCCTATTTTTGTGTTTGCTGTCTCTTTTGAGTGCATTTAAAAAGCCTTAATATAAGATCTTGTAAAGAGTTTCTTCTTTTATTTCCTTTAATCTTTTTGAACCTTTAATCCTATCATTTTTAGACTACTAAGTAGAAAATATGTTTTAAAAACTCCTTCCACTTCTTAATACCTACATGTTTTCAATGCCTTGTTTTAGATTTGTATCTTATTTCTCTGTTTTCTTCCTGCTTCATTTTGTTCATAGCCTACCCGAGAAAAATCTTTGAGAAATGAACATTTTGTACACTCTACAGTTTTGTACTTTTAGTCAAAGTCTATATTCTTTATTCAGGTTTGGAATCTCTTCCAACTCCTATTGTAGTCCTTATTTATTTTTCAAGTCTAGTTAGCATTTAATATAGTCTATTTCTGCCCATATACTCACTACCTAATGTCCCAAACTAGATGTGTCTCTTTCTCTTTTCTATCTTATCAATTCATGTGTCTTCACGTCTTTCTCAGATCACAATGTCATTACCAGCAAAGTCTTGGCTAGTAGAAACATTGTCAGTGTCCTTGGTCCATGCTTCCCTCTCATTCCTTCTATATCATGTCATTGTCCTTATTGCCATAGCATCAGTTCATACATTTTACTCTAACCTGTATCCCGCCGTTATGTCTAAGGACATAGTCTCTTTAAAGTAATACCATGTGAGAGAAGGTCTAAAAAAATCAAGGGTACTTCTGGGAAGGCAGATTGGCTTCTCTTTTCTCAATTAATCATTTGGCTAGGCTGCTGACTTGTTCGTTTGCTCCACATTTATCAGAGTAGGACACAAGTAGTTGCAAAGAAAGAGATGAGAGCACAAAACATAGAAAGATTAGCAGAATGTATTTTTTATTGGACATCAACAAAGGATTCTAATTCTTCATGTGTCAGTGGGCATTGCAGCAGCCAGGAGGTTGGGACAAAGGATTGAAAAAGGATTTACATGCTATTTTTTTGGAGGAAGCACTAGAAACTTTGGAAGATGTTGAGGTAAGCCTTCTTGTCTTCACACACACAGAGGTGTTAATTCAGGCAGAAATGCACAGGTAATCACATGAGTCATGGCTGTAGAATTAAGTCTTAAATGTGTGAGGGAGGATCTGTAGCAGGGTGGAGTTTGCACCCTACAGCATTCCTCCAACACCCTCCAATCCTCCAAATAAGGTTAAAGGTTAAAATAAGAAGTACCATCGTCCCAATTCTTCCTCATGTCCTCTCAGCCACAAATGTGACCTGAAATGAATAATTGAGGATCTTTAAATGTGGTAGGAAGAATATGTTTTGAACATGAAATAATTGAAAATAAAGAAGTATTTTAACAACAGAAAATGCTTGAAAGATTTAAATATGCCTAAGAAAAAATTTAAAATTAATTGAGTTCATTTTATTTTATGTGTGGAAATGTTTTGTCTGCATGCTTGTCTATGTACTATGTGCATGCCTGGTGCTCACAGAGTTTGGAAGAGAGCATTGTATTCCACAGGACTAGAGTTAGAGATGGTTGTGAGCCACCATATAGGTCCTGAGAATTGAACCTGGGTCCCCTGGAAGAATAGGCATGGCCCTTCTAAAAATATTTTCACATATGTTCACAGGACAGGGAAGTATGACATATTGCAAAGGATAATGATTTAAGAAAAAAAACATATTTTCACTCCACTAGAGACATATGAACTAAGCTATCATCACATTATATATTTTCCATGTGTATTTCCTGTTTCACGGAGAAGTCAGTATACCTGATTCCTTATATTTCACACATGTTTAAATATTTTTGTTGAATGATTGAAAGCATGCATGCACAAATAAGTCAGCATTCAATTTAGTATACAATGATAAAGTGGAAGGCATTAAAAGTGAAAGATATGGGGGAAAACTCCCAAACCTCATAATCCAAATCTCCAAAGAAGCAAATATTTGAATGCTACTGTTTATTCATTGCTAGATTAAATTGATAAGCAGTTACCTGGATAGACTGCATCCATTTCCTTTTTGTCAGATCCTTCTCTCTTTTATTTACCTCCCACCCCTTACTCTATAAAGACACAGGTCACCATGTGCTTTAGAATGCCATTTGTATTCTTTGGCCACTGTCTATTGACTTGTTAGTCTTGTGGGCTAACTAACTACCATTTGGCTACCATGAAGACTATGAAGACAGCATGTAAAACTGAGTTATAAGGAACCATAATTTTTTTCTAGTTCATTTTTTTCCTTTCATGTTTTAAAACTGGCATTCTCAAATCATCTGGTGTAGTTCTCTCATCATGTTTTGAACCTACAGACATGTGCTCTTCATGAGTTTAGACCCACATTCACATAGCTCTTTCAGAAGATCAAGTCTGTGCTACTTTCTTTAAGAAATTGCACTTTTCGCCGGGCGGTGGTGGTGCACGCCTTTAATCCCAGCACTCGGGAGGCAGAGCCAGGCGGATCTCTGTGAGTTCGAGGCCAGCCTGGGCTACCAAGTGAGTTCCAGGAGAGGCGCAAAGCTACACAGAGAAACCCTGTCTCGAAAAAACAAAAAACAAAAAACAAAAAACAACAACAAAAAAAAAAGAAATTGCACTTTTCATTGCTGGCCTTTAGAGCTGCAAACCAACACTGCCATCCACTGTTCCTTTCAATAATCTTTCCCCCATAGCTCTCACCAAGACATTGTGAAGAAAATCTGATGACAAAATCAAGCCTTTGAAAGGATGGGGAGCTTGTTGATTTTAAGTAAGCAGCACACTAAATCAGAAAGAAATCAGAAATAATGACTCATCTTCCTTTTCCAAATGCCTAAATGTGGAAAATAAACTTACAATGTGACCAAGTTGATAAGTAGTATTTAAAGTCAGTGTTAGGCTTGAATGTGAAACATCCTTCACGGGTCTGAACAGGTTCCCACTGATGGTGCAGTTTGAGGAGGTTGTAGAATCTTTAAGAAATGGGGCTTAGCTAGGGGAAACAGGCTGCTGGCAGCAGGGTCTTAAAGGTTATAGCTTGGCCTGGTGCCTAGCCCCATTTCTCTGTGTTTCACAATTTACTTGGATACAAAAGCTGTTTGGGATCTCCTACCAGAGATCCAGTGGATTCAGCTGCCCCGTCTTTTTGGTCATGACCGATAGTATCCTTTAAACCATTAGTCAAAATAGGCCTGTAATCACTTAATTTCCTTCTTTCAGATACTTGATCACAGTGATAAGAAAAGTAGTTAACATAATTTCTTTCTGCACCTTATAGGAAGAGAGAGTCATCAATTTTCTCCTTGATCATGAGTAGGGTTACTTCATAGAGTTCTCTAGGCTCAGGGCTGTTTCTCAATCACAGTGTAATACTTCAGCATCAAAGCCAGTCTTCCCCAAACAAGCAGAGTGTCTGTGTCCTTTGCTGCTGTCAGGAAAGTCCTTCCACACTTAGAGGAAGAAACATACATTCCTAGACTCATCCTCCTCACTTATGCCTTTATATTCTTCCCTATCCCATCTTTATTACATATCAAGTTTTAGCTTTATTCTATTTTCACTTCACCTTTCAAGCTAAGGAAATTTTAACCAAGATTATGAATAATTAAAAAATTCTTCATATCTTTCTCTTATTGATCCTTCACACAATCAAAGGACCAAAATTTGAGGCCAGTAGTGTCATTGCCGAAAGGCCTTCTGGTAACTTAACCCTGCCAATGCAGGTAAAGACACTGAGGCTCAGAAGAAGTAAAACCCACAGGGCATGGAGTTGGCAAGAGAGAAAGCTGGCAGCAGAAGTCAGGTCTTTGAACTGTTGGTGAGAAACAATTTCCTGAAAATGCATCCCCAGAAGTATCATCCACCTCTCTGCCCCATAGTGACAGGACATTGTAAATGGAATTTTCCATAGCTTAACCTCTCCAAGAGTGTCTTTGTTCTCTACTGCTTCTCCTCCTTCCTGTTAGCTTCCTCTCTTGACAAGCAGGGCATTGAGGTTGGGAAAGAGTAGGTAGTATCCACATAGCTCTTCTATTAATCTCAGGAAAGCATGTGAGCTGATCACTTGCAGAGGACAGGCAGGTGAAATGTCAGTCTTTTTGTCCTGGTCTAGTAGAAGGACAATAGAATGTTATTTTACTTACATAGATGTATAGTTCTTCCATTAGGAAACCTTAGTTCTTTCATTTATCTAGGCATCATTCATATTTGAATGGTTCCTGAGATTTATGCAGATCATATCTCCTTTTTATCTCTCTCTCTCTTTTTTTATTTTTATATAAGAGATTTTCTAGTCATTTCACATATCAGCCATGGATTCCCCTGTCCTCCCTCCTCCTACCCCCCAGCCTTCCTCCCAATTCACCCCCCCATTCCCACCCCCTCCAAGGCAAGGTCTCCCCTGGGGAGTCAGCCCAGCCTGGTACATTCAGTTGAGGCAGGTCCAATCCCCTCCTCCCTGCACCAAGGCTGAGCAAAGTGTCTCAGCATAGGCCCTACGTTCCAAAAAGCTGGCTCATGCACCAAGGACAGATTTCAATCCCACTGCCTGGGGGCTTCCTAAACAGTTCAAGTTAATCACCTGTCTCACTTATCCAGAGGGCCTAGTCCAGTTCCAGGGGGGCTCATCAGCTATTCGTTTACAATTCATGTGTTTCTGCTAGTTTGGCTATTTGTCCCTGTGCTTTTTCCAATCATGGTCTTGATATCTCTTGCTCGTATAATCTCTCCTCTCTCTCATCAGTTGGACTCCATCTCTTGAAATGGTCCTAAATCAGGCTGAGTGGATTTGTCACAGAGACAAGAGGCCAACTTGGTGCCTGTTCAAGACTAGTCTTACAGAAATCACAACCTACTTTGGAGATTTGGAAATACCCACCACTATATGATTCCTTAAGTCAATTTCCAAGTTGTTGACTATTTGCATTGTTTTGCTCAATGGGTAGACAATGTGTGGGTGTGGGGTTGAGCTGAACAAAATTTTTCTTCAGAAGATAATAACCCTGGAGTGTTTTAAGAAAAGCCAGTTCATTTTTCTAATAAATTTTTTTTCTAAGTAGATCATTGACTAAAATAAAAGTGATTTGGAGAATTTACTGGAGACTTGGGTATAAAATATACTTTGAAAGAAGGACCACAGTGAGGAGGGAAAGGCCACTAATTGTCCTGGTTATGAGAAAAAAGGTAAGAAGGAATATCGATTTAACCAAGTTACGTTATGTACCAGGCATTATAGTAAGAGTTTCAAACATGCTATTTTATCCTCTGTGAAGTTCTGAAATTAATCATGATTGTACCCATTTTTGGACGAACAAACAAACACCAAGACAAGAAGATACTACACAGAGGCCATGGGTGGATAAAGGCCAATTTGAAAAGTGAATCTAGGTGCATCTTTAAAAAGCTTACAGAAGGCAAGAAGCTGAAGGACTAACTTAGCACTACAAAGCTGATTTAATTACCTGGAATAGAGAATTCATAGGGGATGTTGAAGAAATAGCCGAGAAATTTGGGAACTCTGAAAGCTAGATTAAAGTTGTCAGTGTCAGGGGTGGAGATGTGGCTCAGAAGTTAAGAGCACATACTTGCAGAGGACCCAGGTTCTGTTTCTACCACCCAATGAGATGTCTCACAACCCCCTATAACTCTAGCTCTAAGGGACCTGGTGCCCTCTTCTGGTCTCTCTGGAAACCTGAATGATTGTACTGCACATAAATTCACACGCACATACACACATACACTCACACACATAAATAAAAGTAAATTAATTAGTCATTTTTAAAAAATTATTAATTTAACTATCTACACATGAAGAACAATTAGCAACATAAGAAGGGTATTTAAGTGTGTTTTAGATAAAGTGATTTTGAGTAATGTGTAAAGAGACATCATAGTAATGTGTTCAAAGGAAGAGTTACTTCGACAACCCAGGCATGATAGTACAGACAAGATGCAAAGAAGTAATGTGTATAGGCTGTCTTAGTTTTCTTGGGGTGCTACAACAGAGTACCAAATGTCAAGTGGCTTCTAAATGATGAAAGTCTATCACATTCTAAAGGGTAGAAAGTCCAGCATCAAGTGTACTCTCTGGTAAAGGCCATCTTTCTGTCTCTAACTTCAAATGGCAGAAGGGCATGAAAATCTTTAGGGCTTCTTTTAGAAGTGCATCAATTCCACTCAAGGGTTCCACCTCCAAATACCATCACCTTGTGTGCTACTACTACTTAGCATATGAATTTTGGAGGAGAACAAACATTTGGCCAGTAGCATTTTAAAGCCCATCATTTATTTAATTCACACTAAAATTTCATTCTACTAACATTTACTCTGTGTTAATTGGCATCTTATACTTCAGTAAGGGACACATTTTATTAAATTAAACATTATATTTTCAAATTCAGATTCATATGCATATGCACTTAAGAGAAATAATGCAGAGAAATACTGTTTACCCTTTTCTCAGTCTCCCCCAGTGGAAATACTTTGAAAAACTGTACTACATTATTACAACATTGCTATATTCTAATGATCCTGGTGACATTTCCTCAGGTTTATTTGTGCTCCATTGGTTCAAATAATCTTATTTATTTGGCCAGCCTGGTTATTGTTACTATGCTTAGTCTCATGGCCATGATGATATGTGGATAGGAGAAGCAATTTCAAGAGGTTTGAGGAATGTCAGATGTTTTGAATGTGGAAAGCAAGGTCATTTGAAAAGGGACTGTAAACAGGGCATTCTTAGACACAATGTTTCTTCAAGGAACAATGGCAACAGAATGCCCCTTCCTTCTGGAGTATGCAGAAGGTGTGGTAAGGGTAAACATTGGACCGAGGAATACAGATCAACAAGGGACAGACAAGGTAATCCTTTGCCTCTGTCCTCGAGAAACTCTCCAGCTACAATGCTTAGATTAAGTTTCAATCATACATCCTTCCAAGTCCATCTGAAACACAGTCTAAGAACATGGCTAAGTGTACCATCTACCATGTCTACCTTCATTCAGGTCCCAAATCAATAGTTCCAAACACTCTATTTTCATACAGGGCAGGCATTGCCTGCCAAATTTTCAAAACAATTTCATATCTAAATAAACATGTATTTTGAAGTATTCTATAACATTGCATGATTATCACCACACCAAAGTCCCCACTAAGAATAATTAGAAAGGTAAGTTGATTAAAAATATCATGTTGGTAGTATCCGAGAGTGTTGAAGCAATGGATTATAGGGCCTAAGAAGACAAAGATGGTAAAGTCTTGGAGAAGGAGGATGGTATTTTGAAATTTTTTAAAACTCCAGTGACACTCTCAAAGTTTGGGGATACACAGGAAGGCAAGTGTCTAGGTTTTTCCCAGGCCAACGGTAGTGACTGCCAGACTGAATGTCACCAAAGAAAATGGAGAAGTTTATGTATGACCTCAAATTCATGCTTGATTTTCCCTCTCCAGTGCTTACTGACTCTGAAATCTGGGCGAGGGGAAGATAAGCAGATTAGCTGAAGAAAGAAAAACAGAGCACACTTTATCAATCTTGTGGTCAGGAGACAAAAAAGATTTCATATCCTGTCACAAAAAGTACACTTGCAACATGGGAGGCTTCCATTTGAAATCCCTGGAGGGCTATGCCATTTAAGTAGACATGAACCAAAGTTTGACCATATTCTGTTTACTGTCTACATCCCTGCACTCCAGATGAAGGGACAACAAGCAACACTGAAGGTGAGCACAGCCTCTCTAATATCTTCACGCAAAAACCCCTGGCATTTATTCTAAAATTACTCTGCTTGCTTGAAAGATAAAGTCAGGAGAATCAGTACATTATAAGAATACACGAAGCCTAATCAGGGATTACCCATTGATTAGATATCTATTTTACATTTATAAAATATATTAATCACAGGTTTAAGGACATCGATCAAAAGATGAAGAATTATAGATGAAAAGATGGAAGATTTCATGAAAGAATGTGGACTCTACATAATAAAAGGAAAATTTAAATATGAAGTAACAGTTTAGGAAGTTAACTCAGTAGCTATTTATTCAGCTACCTACTCAACACATCAGAAGGTAAGATTTGTGAACTGGGGGCCAGTTTAATACAAAACATCCATACTGAAGCATAGAGAGTGAAAAGACTAGACATATGGAAAAGAGAATAGGAAACTTATAGTTTGTAGTATATTTGTATACAAATATCATGTAGTGATACACAAAAAGCTGCAAGATGCATTCAGATATTTCCTTGTAATGGAAAAAAGAAAAAGAATAAAGTAGGAGTAAAATTCGAAGATTTATTGGCCTAGGATGTCCCCAAATGCATGAATGATAATGATCCATAAATTCAAGAAGCCTAGTAAAAACCTGTGGTTATACCTCAGTGGTAGATCATTTGCCTAACATACCCAAGACCCTGGTAATCACCAGTGCCATAAATAAATAGAGAAAATTAAACAAAGAAATCTTAACACATAAGCATTCTAGTTAACTTCTTAAAGCAATGATAAAAATCTTTGAAAAAGGGCATTGTATGTAAGCTTTTAACAACTTTCAGATATGAGCTATAAAGTGGATGGAAAACACGATGAAAGAGGAAAGTGTCAATTTTTCTACTGAGAAAGCCTAACTACCTTTGAGTGTGTCCATGAGGCTGTTTCCAGAGATAATTGACCTGTGAGGAAGTCCCATGCTGAATGTGGATGGGTACCAACCCATTAGTAGAGGACCTGGGTGGAATGAAAATGCAGAAGGGGCTCAAGTTATCTCTTTTTCTTCCTTTCTTCCAAAACAAGTATATTTTCCTTCTTCTGCTGTCATCTGGATGTTAGATCCCATGCGTTTTCTCCTTGACTTGAACTTGAACCAGCAGCCCAGAAGAGAGCCTTAGGTTTTGGTCTTCACCTTTCATCTTATTTGAGACAGGTCTCTGTTGTTCACTGCTGCGTACTCCAGGAGAGCTAGCCAATGAGTCTCTGGAGACTCCCCTGTCCCTGCCTTCCTTCTTACCAGAGGAGTACTGGCTTTGAATGGTTCCTGGGATCCAAGACAGGGCCTCACACTTATGCATCAAGTACTTTACTCACGTAGCTGTCTCCACAGCCTGAAAAAATATAAGTCTGGTTCATGACTGGTAACTATGTAAATTGGCAAAATCAAACTGAAAATTTATTTGGCTATTTCTTATAAAATAGCAACATACTAAATTATGTTATCTTGTAAACATGAGCATAATAACTTATAGCTAACCTCCTATGTGATGCTTAGGGACAATGCATATGTTCACCCAGAGAATTGTCTTTTGAGACAAGTTTAACTATGGATTCCTGACTAGACATAGACTCAGTTTTCCTGCTCAGCCTCCTAAGCGCTGGGATTACAGACATTTATCACTATGCCTGGATCAAGACATTCTTAACAAAATCCCAACCAGCCCAAATATCTACAGAATGTATAAATATATTTTGGTAGATTCATTGATTGAAATCATATGTCACTGTAAATGGAAAAATCCATAGCTACACACAACAGCGTGGACTAAAATCATAAACACTTGAATGAAAGAAGCAATTTATGAGAACATACAGTAAGTTCAATTTAACTTTTTTAAAGTCAAAAACTGGTTAAAAACAATCAAAATGGATAAAAATAATCATTGCAATAAAAAGGCAAAATAGTCATTACTCTTGGTAACGATGAGGTGTGGTGACTTACACATTACATAGGCTTTTGGAGTGCTTATAATGTCCTGTCGCTTTGCTTTGCTGCTGGCCACATGTGTGCTCATTTAGTAACCATACATTGAGCTGTGAACTGAAAGCACCCACATGCTTCTGTATGCACGCTCTTCTGCAATTAATAGTCTCCTTATAAATTATTGATGCATACTGAATACACGGGACAGAGTTGTGTAATTCCCCCCTCTGTTTTAGTTTGCTTACTATTGTGGTGATAAAACATTCTTACCAAAGGCAGCTGGGGGTTATTTCGCTTATACTTCTATGTCATAGTCCACCTTTGAGGAAAGGCAATTGGAAACTCAAGCAGGGCAGGAATTTGGAGGCGGGAACTGAAGCAGAAGCCATCCTTTGCTTTCAATAACTTGCTCAGCCTACTTTCTCACAAAATTCAGAACCTCCTCCCCAGAGGTGGTACTGCTCCAAGTGAGCTGATCTTCTTTTATGAATCATTAATAAAGAAAATGCCCCACAAATCTACCTAAAGGCAATTGGATGAAGCATTTTCTCAGTTTGAGGTTCCTCTCCTCAGAGAACTCTAGCCTGTGTCGAATCAACAAAAACCCAACCAAGACACGCTCATACATTGCCTTTCCATTATAAGTACTTTGTTGTAACTGTCCATTGTTATATGCCCTGAAGAACTATAGCCTGGAAAAATAGTAACATGCTGACAGTTTAGGGAGGTCATCATGCCATAGGACCTATACATATCTTAACCTAAAAGCAACAAAGTTTTCATTAATGTTACAGAAAAAAATGTCTTCAGTTAATTAATTGGAAGAAAATAAAATAAATATGACTAACATTTCATAACAATGTTAAACTTCCATTCAAAACTTCAGTGATTCTTCGAAATGAATCTGTCAAATAAACGCAGCACCTACAAATTTGTAAGCCATCCTTTGTGGGGGCAGTTAAGTAATTCAGTTAAAGTGTATTAGAAATTTACTTCATTTGTAGCATTGCTAGAAAATGTGAAAGTTATGAAAGAGAAACCATGCGACCATGGTTCTGTCCTTCAAGAATCAACCCATTTACCCGGGGATGCAAGAGTTAAATCTGCAAAGCAACATAAAGAATTATGTCTTTACTACTAAATTATGTCATGTATTCCATAGGTAGAGTGAAAATGGAAGACGCAGAATGGAGTGATAGGGAGGCTCACTGGAGGAGATGGGGTAGGAACAGGCTTTGTGGAAATGATTGACTAGCGAAGTTTCTTGGAGATCTAATTAACACAGGTTGTGTTGGACAGCTGAAGATTACCTGTTCTGTAATAGTATGAATTGATATCATAAATGGTTCTGATGCCATTATGATGTATCATGTGTAAATAATTCATGCATAGACTAATGGAGCCACACAATGGAACTGCAGGGGTGTTACAAATTAGAATTTATGTGCGTTGACATAGCTGTGGGTAGAAGCTGGTGCGGTGTTTGCCCCTTTCCCTAGTCACAGTTCCACACTGCTGCCAGCACCAGTATTGTGTGAGTGTGTGTGTGTGTGTGTGTGTGTGTGTGTGTGTGTGTATGTGTGATATGTCTGTACCTGCCAATCTTGAATTCTTAGGTAAACAAGATCCATATAAACATTTAACTCACAAAAAAATTTTCTTCAAAATAATTTATACAATAGCCACACAATGTATGCTCCAAGGAAAATTGGAGAATGAGGTAAAAATCCAGGCCAAGTAGAGTCTTAAGTATGACTGACACTCTGAACATTACTTTGTAACCTCTCTTCAGGTGCAATTTTAGTTGAAGATGTAATTTTGTTATTTGAAATATTAAGTATTGTTAGAGGATTTCCTGGGTGGAATCATTGTTTCTCTTAAGTTGCTGTTGGATTTGTATTCTTCTTCTGAAATTATCAAGACTTATGTGATACTGAATTTTGATTGTCATCTTGATGAAATTTAAAATAGCCGTGGAAACAGGTCCCTGAGTATGCATGTGAGGGATAGTTGTGAGCATACCATACCATGAAGTGGAATCGTACTCTAAATAGAAAAGAGAAAGAAAGCCCTGTAGAAGCATTCTTTGCTTTCTTCCTGACCATGGATGCAATGTGACCAGCCATCTCCTCCTCCCATATCCCCGATCTTTAATGCAAAAATAATCCCCCTTATTCATATTGATCTTGTGTATATTGTCATAGCAAAGAGACAAGTAACTGAGGAAACTGGTGTTCTGGTGAGCTTGTCACCTTAACACATGCTAGAATTATGTGGGAAGAGGGACCCTCAAGTGAGAATCATCAGATCGCCTGTAGGGAAGTCTGTGGGGTCATTCTCTTGATTAGCTTTGATGTGGGGAAGCTCAGCCCACAGGGGACAGTGTTACCCGTGGGAAGGAGTAGTGGATTGTAAAAAAGGCAAGCTGAATGAGCCGTGGAGGGCAAGCCAGTAAGCATCCCTCTTCTGTGGCCCCTTCAGTTCCCACCTCTAAGTTCCTGTCATGAGTTTCTATCCTGACTTCCCTTCATGATGGATTTAGATGCTTTTAGATGAAATAAACCCTTTCTTCCCTGTGTTGCTTTTAGCCATGCTATTTACCACAGAAACACAGAAACAAACTGAGATAAGAGGAATGTTAGTTTGCTTGCCTATCATCCCTTCACCCCCAAAGAGGGAGAGAATTTGCACAATGTAACCAATAACTATACAGTACTAAACAATTGGGAATTTTCATATTTTACTCTCATGAACACAAGATTAAGAAAAACGCAATGTTACACCTTACTTACAGTATAGCAGGCTACTATCTGTATACAAACAAGGCCATTCCAACACAGAGTTCATTCTAATTCTAGAGTATTTTGCAGGTGATTTTTCTGATGTTTGATCATCACTATGTCCTGCAAGAAGAACCTAGTTCATACTTTCAGATTGTCATGATCACTCAACAACCTGGATTCTGAGAAAAGACTTTAAAAGTTCAAGAATTTCCTAATGATGGTCATGGTGATCAATAACAAGGATTTGGCCATCCTTTATCAAATAGAAAAAGGGACTTGCCATGTTACCTCCTTATTTAATTTAGCTAGAAGTTTATCTTTTTGAAGCATTGCTTTTTAAATTTTTTTTAGAATGACTGCCTTTAATTAATACATTGGTTTTGCTTATTCTTTTAAAGTTTAAAACACGGTTTATTTTATACAATGATATTTTACGTTGTTTTGGATTGAAAGTTGTTACTAAGCATTTTTGTTGTCTGTCTTGAAGATAATTCTTGGTCTGTAATTTTTTTGTCTGGCAGCAATTAGCCTAATCTGGTGTCCCACATAACATTAAAATTTGCTATATAATATACCTGCAATACTATGGCCTAACATCTCTGCAAAGAAGAAATTCAATCAAAATGATATGGTTGACAGGGTCAGGAGGCTTGCCTCCAAGCCTACCAATCTGAGTTTCATCCCCAGGACCCCAGGGTGTAAGGAAAACACTGATTGCTGCAAGTTTCCTTTTAACCTCTCCACAAACACCGTGGCGCACATGTGCATGCACACACACATATGCACAAATATGTACATGCATGTGCAGATACACAAACACACACAAACATGTGTATACACATATGCACACATGTGCACAATACATGTACACACACAGGCACACACATGTGCATGCACATATGAACACACATGCACATGCATGCATGCATATATGCACACACATGCACATGCACAAACACCTGCCAAAATAAATAAATAATTTGCTCTTAAATACATGACTTTGCATACTCACCTTTATTAGAGAACTTTTTAAAAGTTTGTTAAGGTTTTCTTTAAAATTTCTCTTTTAGTTTATATCTCCAAAACCATGCTAAGAAGTTTAATCCCTGTTCTAAATGCAGTCTTTCAAATATATCAAGAAAAGTCTTTTCCCCTTGACTTCCCCTTGACTGAACAGTGCTATTTTCTTTGTTCCTCACACAAGATCATTGCAAGTCTCTCAATTTCTTCCGTTTCCAGCCTCCAACCTTGCTTTAATTTGTCAGTGATACTCAAATTCCTGACCTGTAGTGTCCCGTTGAAGACTCAACAGATACAGTGTCTAGTAGAAGGGAGCTATCACCACCCGGACTCTTGGATCCTGCATCTGTCAAGGTGTTACCAATCCATCAGCCATCTTGTCAACTACAATTTATCTTCTGTTTTTAATTGAGTGAGTGTTTGATTCTCACTTTTTGAGTCTGGCTTACTGCTTTTACTCAGAAAACAAGAAGACAACATAGAAATTTAAGCTCACTTTTAGGCAGTCAAGGCAAATCACAGAGCTTTTATTAAGGAAAAGATGAAAAAGTCTTTCCTCTTGGAGAGACATCATCTTGTCAAAATCAGTACTCAGTAAAGAAAATGATGCTTATTGATAGTTAACAAGTTGATTATTCCATGGACATATTTACTTCATCCAAAGTCATAGATGTAAACTAAAATAAGATTCAGCATGAAAGTCCAGGGACCAAATTCATCTTGTTGATGTATTCCTGTGAATAAAGTTTTATTGACATAAATCCCATTAATTCTATATTTACTGTTACACTATATTATCAGAATTGACTGCTGTAGCTGCAACAGAGAAAATATGATTGACAAAACCCAAGATTTTTACTATCTGGATTATTAAAAAAAAAAAAAAAACAAAACTAAAAAACATTTATCCATGAACTATGGGACCATTCCTTCTATGGATGCTTCAGGGAAGAAACAGGTCAGAAAGAGTTGAAAAGAAGAACAAGGCCAGGTGAGAACAATATACATAAATACCTAAAATAAAACCTCTTAACCTTCCCACAAGTGGTCCCTACTGGCTGGGAGAAGAAATGAGCAACCCTGAGATAATTATTATAGACATTTTTCCTGAGAAAGTTCTCATTTATATAGAAGGCCAAAATATAGAAGCCCCCATGCTAAGTTGCTGAGGTGGATGCCAGGCTGATCGGCAGCTGTACACATGCTGCCGTTTATGATAAAAGTCACACTGGGACTCTGTTTGTTACAATCCTACTACTGCTCAGATCTCTCTGGTTTGAAAAGAAGGCCGAGTCAAAGAATCCTAAGAGAAAAACTGAAGACTAAAGGGATTCCAAAGGAACCAAATTAACATCCACACATACAGCTTTGGGGATGGGTAAGTAGCATCTGAAGACATACTTGTACTGAGAATGAAGTCAGCTTCTGTTTATCAACTATAGAGCAGCCAGAGGATAATCCTGCAGATGTAATTCATGTCTAGGTGATACTTAAAATGTTCCTTTTACACTACAATGAGAGATTCTAAAGTGAATAAGAAACTGAGAAACCCTTGGTTTCATTCTGTGAAGTGCACTCAATGCCACAAAGAAAATGTAAAAAATATGGAAAGAGAAAGGCAACCAATTGAAATGTTGTTAAAAAATGTATGTGGATTGATTTTTAATTTGCAAATTAATAAGCTAACCCACTAATGAGAAACTGCTTTTTCCATGGAACGAATTTTCATGGAATAGCACAGAGTTTCAAAACTGGGGCATGATTGTTTTCCATATCATCTTCCTCCCTCCATTTCTCAGTGTCTCTGCCTTCTATGCTTCCTAGGGGTTTCAAACCCAGCCCCCTTCAGTTGTGTTCACAGGCCTAGTGGTTCAGACCCCAACTCTTCTCTTTCAGCAGGACTTGCTGTGCTATATTGTATTCTCTAGGACCTAAGAACAAAGTTAGGGCTCCCACCCCAGAGACCTCAAAAGTCTTCCAAGGTAAAGGCTCATCATCTGTGGAACAAGTATGAGGAAAACGTTTACTTGCACAGAATCCAAGATCTCACATCCTATGACACTGCTGACCAGAGAGGTTACTGAGCCACAGTATCCCACTCAGTGTGGCAGAGAGCTGAGACTGTCTATGTACTAATCTAGACAGCTTTTCATAATATGAATCAGAAATCTTTAAAGATGACTTTACAGGGGTTGGAGACACAGCTCAGTATTGGGTCAGTATGCACAAGTCTCTGGGTTCAAAACCTAGCACTGAAAACAACAAAACAAGAAGATATGCAGAGTTCTACATTGTGCAAGCTTACAGAGCATCTTAGTGCTTGTAAGACTGACAGGAGGAGAATGTGACCACACGTGCCAACAGCCTGGAAAGAGCTGTCATCATTGCTTGGTGACATGGGTCATGAGTAGCATCTTGTTTGTGTTTAACATTTTGATGTTTAAAAGTATTACACTGAATCTTTGTTTGCTTTTGTTGCTGAAATTTGTGTTTCTTTTTTAAATGTTTCTGAGACCAATGCTTCAGTATCCTAGTCAGTTAGTTGATTTGGCCTCATGTGTTATTACACTACTTGTGTAAAGGAGAGAGTGGGGGGGTGGAGACACACACACACACACACACACACACACACACAGAGAGAGAGAGAGAGAGAGAGAGAGAGAGAGAGAGAGAGAGAGAGAGAACAATCTTAGTATCTTTTCCATCTTCCCCAAAACATGCTCTAGGCTCAGAGTTTTCCAAATGCTTTAGAAACCCAGAGTTCAAAATAAAAGCATTTTTACCATCAAAGAAGCTTGTGCAGTTGCATGGATTGTCTTTCCTCTGCCTCTTTGTCTCTCTTCATTTCTGCAAACCCAGTTATATTATCATATTAAGGTTGTGCCACGTTTCATTCAAGACAGTATAGTTACTACAATTCCCAGAGTATCTACTATGAATTTTAGTGGACACATGTGTTATTGAGCTATTTCTGTGTAAGGGATAACCCTGAAACTTCCTGGTTAAAAATGACAACAAGTGTGAATTGTTCTTGCGTTGTCTGTGGGTCTGGAACTTTAGCAAAGGGCTTTAGCATACATTTAGCTATGATGCCCAACAGGACCATAGTCATCTGAAAACCTGATTAGGGGAAGAAACAAGCCTCCAAGGTGGTTCCAAGTTGTTGTTCACTGTAGATAGAATTCTTCATCTCAGAAATATTCCCACGTAGCTCTTACAAGAAGGTGCTTCACTTTTTATGAAGTGGCAACTGATTCTTCTGAGAGAAAGAACACACACACACACACACACACACACACACACACACACACAACTTTTCTTTGTGAATTAGTCTCAGAAGTCAAATATCAGTTGCACAACCTTCTGTTCATTTTGCAAGTCAGGAGGTCCAGCCCACACTCAAGCGGACAGAGTTCTGCTTCACTCTTTGGAGGGAAGGGTGTTAACTAAATTGTGAATCTATTTTTAAAAGCCTTCACAGATCATAAAAATGTTGGGAATTTCATTGCAATCTTTCCTTCTGTTTTCTACCAGGATATTTTTCCTTATTGAGGACAGAAATCCTGGGCAGGAGAGATGGCTCGAAACCAAAAATATAAGAGGACAGCAATCCTACCTTAAATTGAGACCTGCAGCGGAACAGTTACTCACTCAGTATGCAACATTACATCTGTGTGATCAGAAGTGATGTCGGTTGCCTATTCAATTTTCCTCTTTGTATTTGAGCAATGTACTTTTCCTTCAGGCAAGCACTTCTCTACACTCCATTGTGGTTGGTGGGAACATCCATCGTGTCCTCACCAGCACCACTCGAAACATAGAGCTGGTCTAGGATTAGGTGGCCAATTGAAGGCTATTTTCATGTTCCTGGTGACTGCTTTTGTGACAGACACACACCCTGACAGAGTAACAGATGCAAATCATGGAGGGGAGGGAGAGATTCCTACTAGATGAGAAGAGAAAAATGAGAAACTAAGAGAATCATCAGCTCTCAGTTCTGAGGACCATCTTATTCTTTTTTTTTTTTTTTTCATTATAGTTTGAGTTATATTTCTTTTGTAGATGAAGGAGCCCTAACAACTCAGGAATGATGTCTCAGCAAGGAAAACCATGATTCTTAAAGTCCGTAACCTCCAAGCACTAGGCAAAAGTTAAGAATAAGTACAACAAAATAAACATAGGAAAAAAGAGTAAGTACAATAAGTTTAAAGAATATAGGGTATATTAAAAACAAATCACCAAAGCCTTTTCTTTCTTTTGTTTATGTTTTGTATTATTCAGGGTTATTTTTTATCCTAAGTTATCTATTATATACCCTCTGGCTTCTCAATTAACTCTTTAGTCAGAAGAAAGTATCATCTGCTTTAATTAAAATACCTACGTACTAATTCAAATTAAGTTGTTTAATCCCATCACCCATGGGATTAACCTTGTTCTTCTTTTAAGTATACTATCAATCACATTCTCACATCTCATAACCAACAAAGAAATGTCTTACTGGACTGGTGTACTTGCTAAAGTGGCATTGGTACCTTTTGCTTCTACTGAATGTTCAGATTCTCATCTTCTGTCACTAGTCTTTTGTGGATCCTTTTGGAAATGAATATATACTTTCACACATCTCCCAAGGTTTTCCACTGGGTTTTAGCAGCATTTGTGATACCTCTCTTGGTTGGTTGCTTATGACTTAATGTCTGATTTCAGGAAGTCTACTCCCACAGATTTTACTTAGGTTAATGATGCCTTGCAAATATTTCCTCCTGGGAGACTCAAGATAACCAGTCTTCTCTGAAGTCACACTATACCAAAGGAACCATGCTTTGTCTTGTTCTCTGTAACTCTAGAGATGCAGATTTTCCCTGGAATGGGTGATGCCTACAAGTCAGTCCGGCTGCTTGGCGTCTCCATCAGTGGATGCCCTTGGCAGTTATTATCATTGATCTTGACTTGCATTTTGTCAAACTCACACGGCGAAGCTATGATAAATAGGTTTCCAGTAACATGAGTGATAGAAATGTTTGCTTATAAACTCAATTATAAAATGTGTTCTTAGTTGAAATGGGGGGGGGATAGAGAATGATAGAAAGTCATTGTCTGAAAAGATCTAAAAGTCTTTGTGGATTAATATAGTCCTATTTGAAATATGTATTCTTAGCCTATCTGGTGAAAAAGATACAGTAGTATGTGTTGCAATTCTTAATATATAGAGACTTTTCTGGAGAAATTAGAACATAATAAAAATATGAGACAATGTGGTTAAACATAACAAAATACATTTTATAATTTTCATATTCACTTTCTTAAAATCAGCTTCCTTCTTTAAAAAGTTGTCTAGACTTGATCACAGATACTTGATTATTTTAGACTCTCAGTTTGTAGTTATTTGACTTCTTTTTTTAAAGACATAGAATGGCCTTCTTTACCTGTGGAAGCAGAAGCTTCTAACCTTTGAACTTAATGAGACGGGCTTTTTTTTTTTTTAAGGTTTCTGCAAGCTGGTTGCTACAAAGCATTTCTTTATTGATTTTGAAGATGCTTTAATCAATAGTGTAAACCCTTCATATCTAATTTAAGCACTCCCCTTATAATTGCTTTCTACTACTTTTGTTTTTTTATTTCTTGCAGAATTTACCTCTAATGTATCCATTTTTACCTGTGGCTATAATTCTGGTTTTTGCATGTAAGTTATTCAATGGTATAAATTTGGCCCAACCAGCAGCTGTTACCTTGGAAGATAGATGACTGTGGGATTCAGGGAGGCTTTCTACATGATATCCAACCGCTGGAGTGGTAGCTCAGTAGTTAGAACACTGATGGCTCTTACAGAGGACTTGGGTTTTGTTCCCAGCACCTACATGGCAGCTGGCTCCTTCCTAATTATCTATTCTAGGAAATTCAGTTCCCTCTTCTGGTCTTCTCAGCCATCATGCATACACATAGTGGATTGACATAGATCCCGGCAAAGCATCCATAGACTTAAAAAACTAAAAACATCCATTCGATAATCAAGGGCTTGCCTACCTGTCTTGCCATGGCTGCTGAAAAATTACAAAGAAAGAAGAGAAGAGAAAATATAGAATTTCCAAATTCCTATAAAATGCCTTTAAAAAAGTATAAACTTTAAAAGTTTTAAAATTTACGATCTAGCTTTACGATATGAATATAAATGTAAAATTCCAAGAATAAGAATTTTATTGGACTCATGTACAAAATCTTTAATGAGGTTCCTCACGTCTTTTGAGCAAAGAAAAGGATGGCTTCTCCTGCCTCGGAATCTTTATTCATATCAAGTGCAGAGACTGTCGCCAGGATGACAGCTAGATTTGAAAGGTACAACGGTGGCGTGGCTGTGGCTTTGGGCTGAGATTGGATTGTGTTG
Organism: Peromyscus eremicus; assembly: GCF_949786415.1. NCBI lineage: Eukaryota > Metazoa > Chordata > Mammalia > Rodentia > Cricetidae > Peromyscus > Peromyscus eremicus. Next base: position 89,168,295 of record NC_081419.1, on the reverse strand, counting down.
GCTGTCAAACAGCATAATGTATGTTCTTCATACTATAGGTAGAAAGATGTCTTCAAAGAATTGTGAACAAGGGTGTGGCGTGAAAAACTATTTGGCTGGCTCAAATCTGGAAGAAACTGACTACAGTGAAAGATGGAAAATAAACAAGCTAGTAAGAAGGCTTCTAAAATGATCCTCCTCCAATATCATAATAGTCACATATCATACCATGGTCAACTGTTACCACCCATTCCTACGACTAAGCCTGCAGATAAAGTATGCCAGACTGTTTTATTGGTAAATCATTAGGTCAAGTGCATTTAGAAACATCTGTGGGCATTTGTGCTGTGTTTTGTCTGATAATAATAGTTCAATGATAATCCACACATGAATCAAGATTTCAATGTTAATTCTGAATACTTTGCTTCCACTCAGCCCCTCATGGTATCTCACGTGATCCAAGTTTCATAATCAGAGATGTTGAAAATGGGAAATATTGAAAGTTGGAGAGTTTGGGAGCTTAAAGCATAATAGCTTTTGGCATTTTACCTAAATGCTGGGAAGTTTGACAATGAGTTTTTCCTTCTAAGGAATGTTTACAATTTTTCAGGTAGGGTTATGATAAATCTCAAAGCTTCGATGATAGAAAGCAAGAATGTTAGCAATAATTGAACACAGTGTCTGAGGGGTTCAAAGGTGACAAATTTTGAACATAGGCTCCTCTCTAGTTTATTTAGGAGATAATGATCTTTGAGTCAGCCTCATGCAGTAGTAATCCAAAGGAATATTTAGAAAAATGGCTGGGACGGGGAGTGTCCTCCAAGGGAGAGAAATAGAGTATGTAGTAATGGAGAGGCAGGAGTGGGAGTATTAAATGAGGAGGAGGATGGATGAAAGGGGTAAGAGAGGGAATATGGACAGGGACAACTGACACTGAGGGATATTTGAGGGGTCATATGGAAACCTTTCACTGTGGAAGCCTCCTAAAATATATACTGATGTAAAAGAAATATAGATGGTGTAATTAAAGAATGCAGATGTGAATGACACAACCAGATATCTTTTTCTGATAGTGAAAACTCCAGTGCCAGCAATGGGCTACATCTAGTTGATTGTTGGCCAAGGGAGCCACATGGAACCTCCAGACATCACAGGCTATTGCCAAGGCTCTTGGTTGCTCTCCACAGACTGACAGTAAGGTCTGATAGCTGTAGAAAATTACTATCTCATTGACCATGGAGAAGTCAAGATGGCGGCTAACTAGAGCCTTCTCCCCTACTGTCTAGTGTTCATTTCTCCTGGAAGGCACTCTTCATATTACCAGAGGAGAAAGGTAAATACCACCCCAGCTACAAACCCTGTGATCTACATCTGTGACCTGCCTTCGAGCTATGCTAGTGTAATAGTGGCAAAAATGTATTGGGAGCAGCCAATCACCCATTGATTGGATTTAAGGGTCCGTTCCACCAGATGGAACTCCAGTTTCCCTCCTATCTCTCCATACCTATATATTCATATGTATTTTGTGTCTCTTCATGGGGGGTCTTCTCACCTCAGTATCTTCCTTAACACTCCTTTGGGTGATTATTTCATGAGGCTGAATAAAAGATCATTGTCTCCTAAATAAACTAGAAAGGAGGCTGTGTTCAAAATGGCTCTTGTGGCCATTAATCTTTGACTGGATAGACTGTGGTCCCATGGGAAATACAAATAGGACTCCTCTGCTAAAAAAAAAAAAAATGCCTACCAGCAATGTTCAACTAGACCTATAGATATCTGCCTTGCTCAGCCATCATCAGAAAAGCTTCCTCTTGCAATAGATGAAAACTCACAACTGGACAAGATGCATAGGTTAAGAGATTTTGGAATACTCAGTCTTAAATGGGATGCCTTCAACAAACCTCACTCCTCAGGGCTCAGGGAACTGTGCTGAGGAGGAAGCAGAATGATTGCAAGAGTCAGAAGGGATGGAAACACCTTTTTCTACGCACAACAGGTCTGATGCACACGTGAACTCACAGAGATTGTGGCAACATACACAGAGCCTGCAGAGGTTCGAGCCAGATGGGATCCCACCACTGAGAAGGGAAGGTATACACAGGCTCCCAGTCTAACCAAGAAGCGATCTGTAATTTACACTTATTTACAAAGAAAAAAGTTAGTTTTCTCCAATGGATTTTCATTAGATATATTAGTCACACTTGAGGATAGGCACCATGTCTAGCAATACACGGTAAAACCAAAATTAAAACAGTGGTATTTTTGTAGACTTATTGTCTCATGTCTCATATTGCTTTGTTTGGGGATTTTTTTTTGTCTTATGGGTCTTTTCACTGAATATTACAGTTTTTGATTTTTTTTTTAGTTTTATGTGTGTTTCTTGTGCCCCTTCCTCCCTCCTTCCCTCTCTCCCTCCCTCCCTTCCTTCCTCCCCCCTCTCTCCTTGTTTCTTTGCTTTCTAAAGAGAAAGAGAAATAAAGGCCATGGAGTTAGGTGGGTATGGAGGTGGGAAAGATCGGGGAGGAGTTAAGGGAAACAGTGATTAGAATATCTTGTTTAAAATAATTTTAATAAAATAAAATAGCATAATTGTTGGAACAGACAATGGCTGTGACTTTTAGTCACAAAGCCTATGGAGCTTGGTATTTTAATAGGAAGGAAAGCTTTAGAGAGACTTGTGTGGAATGATTCTGTGTGTGTGTGTGTGTGTGTGTGTGTGTGTGTGTGTGTGTTAGCTGTTAGTTGGCAAGGTACTGATTTTTGATGAGAGAAAACCAAAATCTTTTTCAAATGACATGTCACAGACCTCAATTGCCCTGCAGTACTGTTTCCATCTGGGCGAGAGTCTTCTTCCTTGACTCCTGTTTATGCTTCCAGTCCAGCTAGGGAAAATGAAATGGATCCTTTTCAGCTACCCTCCTCTCCTCGGTCTTGTGAACTTAGTGGCTGTTTCTCAGACTGCTAACACAATGCCAACTAGTTTTTCTGCTGGAGAACTCTAAAGCAGGCCTCCATCTCAGTTCTGTGTACCTCAGCACCCACGTGCATGTTGAAGGAGCGTAGATTTTATAACGGCAGCTTGAATGCAGCTGTGTCTTTTCCAATCTAGGTCCAAGAGACAAAATTCAACATGAGATTTTTAGACATTCCAAGGCCCATCTGCCATGTAACCCACTTATCTTTGTGGCTGCAAGTTCTTTATTGATCCAAAATGGTGAGGGGTCGGGGGAGGCAACAAAGGGGAAAATGCAGGGGGAGAGAGAAGCCATAAATCCATTCTTTTGTTGTTCATCCAGCAGCATCTGCGAGCAATTGTCACAATTACTAGTCAAACTGTATTTGACTTTTTGCCAACATGAATTTTCCAAAAACCCAATGTAAACAAACTCTGCAAGTACTTCCTCATTTGCCAAGCCAGTAATTATTTACTTTGTTTGGGCCTAGCATTAATGTCAGTTCAGCTTTACAGCCTGTAATGTGTTTGTTAATGAAACTGTGAGGTCTAAAGCTACATATTAACCTTGCCACCCTTCAATTTTGAGCTCAATAAAGTTGCACCATGGTTTTGTAAACTAGTGTTGGGGGACAGGCAAATGATTAATTATATTTTTTCCCTTTTCTTTTATCCAAGCAAATTGTTAATCTTTAAACCTGCCTTGCATTTTAAAGTTAACAAATTGAAATGCAGCCTCTGAAAGATATGATATGTAGACAAGTTACCCTGACTATTTGAATACTGTGTTTGGAAGTGGTCCTTGCATTGATGTGTGTTAATCTTGAAGGCTCTATGTGTTTCTGGAGAGCTTGGGAAACACCTTAGGAAACTGGGAAGCCTCTGTTGGATAGTAAAGCTATAGAATGCATGACTGGAATCTAGAATTCACTTTGTGGACACTAAATCAATGTCAGGTGACTTGGGGACATTTGAGTAGTTCAGCTAGAAGGACAGCTCTTGCTCAGGGTAAGAAAGCCAAAAAGGGGGAAAGGAGACTGAGAAGCCTAAGAATATAATGACATCTATCTATCTATCTATCTATCTATCTGTCTGTCTGTCTGTCTGTCTGTCTGTCTATGTTGGGCACATTGCAATTGGCTGCAATCTGTGGTCCATAAAATACATACTGTGCACTGACTAAGGTCAGGTCAAAGCCCAGTTCTCATAGGACATAGGTACTGATGGAGAATGAGAAGGGCAGAGAGTAATCAGGGAATAAACAGCCAAGTTAGTTCCAGATAAGAGTGAGTCTGAGACAGAAGGCTGAGACATGTGGTCATAGATGAAGCCATGTCTGTTTAGGTGACCAAAGAAGGTCTGTTCGAGAGGTAGACACATGAACTAAGACCTAAATAGTGTGCAGAGCTCCTATAAGAATGCTTGGCCCCTGTTTTCCAGCGAACAGGAACAGCTCTTTGCTGTTCATCAAAAGGAAGAAAGCTGCGCTGGTATACCTCAGGAGCCTGGAGGACAAGTAGGGGCAGGTGAATGGCTATGTGGGAGAGTATGAACTTATGTATTCCCCAAAGCATGCTGGGTATAAAAGGAAAGAGATGACAGGCTTTAGAACCACACCTTCTAGGAACAGGAATTCTTCTGAGCATTAATGAGACATCTTGAGGTCTTGATGTGCTTAGGCTAGGAAGGAGAAAATACTAGACCAAAGTTGAAAATTCCCTGGAAAAATATCATTTTTGATAAATGTCTTCATGATCACTGAATTTTCTCCTTTGGGGAAGTATCTGTAGACTTAAACATCTCAGAAACTCTCTTAACTCTGGTTGATATGAAATGTAGCTCTGGGTTGTGGAGTTGTGACTGACTGACCTGGATTGAAACTATGTCACGGCAGCATGGCTGCTTTACCTGATACAGTGCTGTAGAGGTAGGAAGGTGGGTGATTATTTTCTCCTTTATCTCCAGGAAGGTGAGAGTACCCTCCAACCCCCACTACCAAAGGGATCATTTTGTTTAACATCAAAAACTGATGGTTGTATTTGATTATGAAGCCCTGAGCTCAGAATGGTTGTTTTATTCAAAAATCAATATGAATTATGGAGAGAATCTAGCCTTTTAGTTACACAGTGTAAGGATTTTATAGTTAGCTACAGTAAGGAAGGAAACCACAGAAGGCAATTTCAAGAAATCTTTCAGGAATTCTTTTTCTGGGGAAACACTTTACACTTAGCCATAGGAGCTGATGAAAAAAAAATGCACACATTGGACATTCTCGAAATAAATGGTGAGAAGGGAAATGTAAAGAATCTTATGAAAAATGTCAATTCCTTATGAAAAATTGTATCTTAACTGTCTTGTGTGCCTGGAGTCCTTACATTTGCATCTTGTGGATCTTATTTAACATATTTATTTTGAGGTAATCTTAGCTTATGAGCTAAAATTTTCAACTTGTCACACCAAAAATATTTTTTTTAAAACAACAATTCTCCAACCCTGCTATACATGAATCATGAGCAGATCCTCAATGAGTGAATAATTGGATTGGACTCTGAGCTTAAAGATGAAGGGAATAAACACATGCCCCAAATAAGCATTTGATACTCTCAGTCTTATGTGTGGATGTTTTGTGCCTGGAGTGCATGCAGTATTTGTTTACAGTGATTTGTGTTATCTGCAGGGACATTTTATTTGAGCTGGTATCCTGAATTCAAGCCAGAACATCTGTGTGTGAGGGCCTGTTCTCGAGTTGGCCCAATGATGTGCCTTTTGGAGGCCTTACTGGCTAAAAGGAGATTGGTGCTGATGTAAGCACACGGTCCATACAGGGAGGATGATAAAAAAGGACAATAGCATGATTGACATGATGTGGGGGCAAAACAACAGCTGTGGCCTTTATGGTGCCTGATAGGACTCTCTCTCTTCCAGCAAGCTTTGCTGAGATAGAAAACCTAAAAAATTAAACTCCCTGGATTTGGGAGTAATCACAAGCAAGCTTCCCTATGGCTTTTGTTTCTTAAGCAAACTCTGAAAATTCTTAGCAATAGCTAAGTTTTTAGAGTCAACCTTTGTGATAGTGATCACGGGAACATATGCAGAGCTGTTTCATATGATTTATGTCTGGGAGTTTGGACAGCTGCTACATGGAAAAGTGAAGTGGGCTTCCATATTATTGAGCCTACGCGCCACACATTTTCATGCATAAAAATGAACTATGCTACCCAGAGGCATGGGTAACGCTCAAGGCATCTCCATTTTCTTTCTTGCTCTAGCCTCGAAATCTCCCACCATTGTTTGTAGAAAGTTCTCTTCTAAGTCGGCGCTGACAATCAAGGTCGAAACTAAACTCAGCAGATTGTGAAGCTAAACGGTAAATGAATTTGAGTTCTTGTGAAAATTTACTTCATGTTGACAACTGTGAATTTTTTTTAAAAAATGATTTTAATTTGAAGTTCTTCCCATCTTTGTGAAGTTAGAAATATAAAAAAGAGAGAAAGTTAAAAAAAATCTAAGGAAGAAAAACAGAGTTAATGTTAAAATCTGTTTAACACAAGAAGTGTGTTTGTTTTTAAAATGCCATATAGAAACTAGTATGTCTATTATGAGAAAATCAGTAGAGATAAAAATTAAAACTGACAAACTGGGGAGATGGTTCCATTGGTAAAGTGCTTGCTGAGCAAGCATGAGATCCCACTCAACAAAACCTGAGCACACTGGGCCTGGAGAGATGGCTCAGCAGCTTAGAGCACTTGCTGTCTTCCAAAGGACTCAGGTGTGAGTGGCTCACAACCATCTGTAATTTCAGATCCAGGAGAGCCAAAGACCTCTTCTAGCCTCTGTAGGGACCAGGCATACATGTGGCGCACAGACATACATTCAGGAGAAACATCCATAGACATAAAATAAAATAATTTAAAGGAATGCTTAGTGTGGAAGCATAGTAGCCTTCATCTGTAATGCTAATGCTGGGGACTCAGACAGTAGAATTCCTCGGCTCGCTGGCCAACTGGTCTAGCTGAATTGATGAGTTCCAGGTTCAGTGCAAGACCTTGTCTCCTAAAAGAAAGTAGAGACACTAGAGTAAGGCATTCCTCATTGACCTCTGCACTCTACATTCGTGAGCTTATGTACCTGCACACACACATGCATACACAGAAACGTTCACATACATATGAATGAACACACATACACATACACACATGCATATAGGCACACACACATGCATACAGGTACACACACCAGACTCAAGCTGTGCCTGTGAGAAGTTCTTTATTTGGTCATGTCTATATGCACACACACACACACACTTGCATACACACATAGAATATGATATGTGCCAAAAGATGACAATGTTATTTATTTTCTGGTCAAACTGTGAAAATAAAGCCAATATCAGCCAAAAGAGTAGCATACTTTTCTGCTGAATATGAAGTGGTAGGGACTAAGGAATGAATTTTTAATTCTCTTTGGGTAAACTATCATGAATTTTGTGGGTTAAATAATAATCTTAGGCTTGTGCATTCTTAACTATCTGTTTCTCAAAATAACCTTAAATTGTCGATGTTGGTAATCTGTTATGTTGCACCTGTTCCTAAAGATTCTGATTCTCTGTACCAGGCTCTGCTGACTCCCTATGGGAGGAGGTGGGAATGGGGGGTGGATTTGGAGGGAAGGCTGGGGGGGCAGAGGAGGGAGGAGATGGGGATCTGTGGTTGGTATGTAAAATGAATAGAAAATTTCTTAATGAAAGAAAAGATTCTGATTCTCTAACATCCAAGGGGAGTGAAAAGAGCAACGTCTCAAAGGCAGCAATTGTTCTCATGGATTCTTGGTGCTTTTCATAATCTTCTTACTTATAACTTTTTCAATTACAAACAAAACAAAAAAAACAAAGATACAAACAAAAACCTAGTTGTTTTCAGTACCAGTGATTCAATGTCCTTGACATAAATATTTTTTGATTTATTGGGTAATAAATTAATTTATTTTGAAATTTACGAGAAATGCCAGTTGAAAACAGTCAGATGAGTCTAAGTTCTAGCTCACTCGCAGCCCATGCTTTTGTATGTGCACACATTGACTCTGCCATGTATATTCTTATAGGATGACTTGTGTTTAAAAGCCAGTACATCAGATCCAATCTGTAAGATGCATAGCCTTGCTATCACATCCCCTATGGTGCACAATAGCTTTGTTTTTATCATCAACATGAGAGTGGGCTCCACTTTATTCTTCTCTACAGCTCCAGTGTAGCTGGAGAATTTCTCTCCAGCTCCCACCGCCAAGTCCCGCCAGTCCTAGAGCCCACTTATAAAATAAACACACAGACTCTTACATTATTTAAACTGCTTGGCCATTCGCTCAGGCCTATCATTGTCTAGCTCTCACTCTTATATTCAGCCCATTTTTATTAATCTTTACTTTGCCACGTGGCTCGTGGCTTACCGGTACTTTACATCTTTCTTGTTTTGGTGGTGGCTCCAGCCAGTCTCTCTTTCCTTTTTCCTTCCTCAATTCTCCTCCTTCTCCCGCCTATACTTCCTGCCTGGTCACTGGCCAATCAGTGCTTTATTTATAGAGCAATATCTACAGCACTCCAGGATCTAACTTTACTGAAAGACATGAAAGCCTTGAAGAAAAAGGACCGAAAATGAAAACTACAGGGTCAGTCATGAAGATGGTAGCAACGTAGGAACTCCAACATAAAGCGTATTTTTGAAATGGAAGCAAACAGTTTCAGGTTCTAAGAAGAGTCAATATGGACAATAGAATCTACTGAACAGACAGAATTCAAGTATGAGATGCTATTTATTGAGCTCTTAATTTGGATTGACATCTGTGTGTCAAATGCTTTTTATATAGTCTTTCATTTACTATGCCTAACCACTGGGATGATACAAAGGACAAAATACTAAAATAGAAGAATACAAACACTGTGGGGACAGGACTTTTTTGTGTTTTACTCTGTTCCTTGTTTGTGTTTCTGGTACTTTGAATGATGACTGACACCAGAGTAGAATTTGCCAAGAATGAAAAGACCACACTACAAGTTTCAGGGCAATTAGAAATGGGTAAGACAAGGTCTTTACCTGTATTAGTCTGTTCTCCATTAGTGTAATAAAAAGCTGAAGCCTAGCAAGTTGAAATGGGGAACAATGGGTTTATTTAGTTCATTGTTTAGAGGCTACAAGTATCAAACAACTTAGCTGAGGCTCAGCTGGCAGTCCCTGACCATGGCCTGCTGACAGCAATGGTGGGAACATGTGTGTGTTGTATGTTGGCAGGTGGAGTCACGTGAAGCCTGAGAGGGACTCGGGTAGCACACTCTCTTCTGAGGGTCTGATCCTCTTTGAGAAGAGGACCTCACAGGGAAGCACTTGTTAACAGTCCAACTCCCATCATCACACAGATAACGAAGCTAACTCCTGAACCACTGGAGAACAAACAACATTCAAAGAACAGCATTGTTCTCAAGGCCGTAAAAGAGAACATCTCACTTATAAGATCTAGGTTAGTCAGAAACTACATCAGCTTATTAGAGAATAAGCCAGCTTTTAGTGAACCAAGGAGGAACATAAGCCAAGGAGAAGAACAGAAGGTTCTGTGTGTTCTAAGAATTATGGAAACAGAAAACTACCAACCAACCGATCAGCCAAACAAACAAACAAACAATCACCAAACAAGCAATCAAGCAAACAAAAAAAATGAAAAAGAAGGGCAATGTATGACTTGGTGACAATCAGAATTGCATGAAGATTTTTTTTACCTTTTTTTCTTTTTCTTTTTTTTAAAAAAATCATCTATTTATTTTACATCCCAGCCACAGTTTCCCCTCCCTCCTTTTCTTCCAGTCTCCTCCCCCACTCCTCTACCCCATCACCTTCTCTTCCATCTTCATCCAGGAAAGGGCAGATCTCCCATGAGTATCAATAAAACATGGCATATCATGTTGCAGTAAGACTAAGCACCTCCCCATGTATTAAGGCTGGACAAGGCAACCCAGTATGAGGAGTAGGGTCCCAAATGCCAGCAAAAGAGTCAGAGATAGCCCCTGTCCCACAGGTGGACCAAGTTACACAACTATAACATATATGCAGACTACCTAGGTCAGTCCCATGCAGGCTCCTGGTTTTTGGTTCAGTCTCTGCAAGCCCCTATGAGCCCAGGTTAGTTGATTGTGTGAGCCTTCCAGTGGTGTCCTTGATCTTTCTGGCTCCTACACTCCTTTCTACTCCTCCTCCTCCTCCCCCCTCCCCCTCCAGATTCTGGAACTCTGCCTAATGTTTGGTCATGAGTCTCTTGCATCTGCTTCCGTCAGTTGCTGGATGGCACTTCTGTGATGATGACTGGGCCAATCTGGTCACAGGAGGTGGCCAGTTCAAGCTACTTATCTGTCATTGCTATTAGTCTAAGTGGAGGCTCTCCCTGTAGACTCCTGGGAGATTCCCCTGCACCAGGCTTCCACTCAACTCAGAAATGCCACCCTCTAACTGTCCCCCTCAACACTCTCTGCCTCTGTGCCCCTCAACCTGATCACTCATGTTCCCATCCCCACCCACCTTCACAAAGTCTCTTCTATTTCCCCTTCCCAGGGAGATCTGGGTGTCCTCCCATGAACCCTCCTTGTTAGCTAGTCTCTCTGGGTCTGTGGATTGTAGCATAGTTATTCTTTATTTTACAGCTAATAGCTACTTATGAGTGAGTAGCTATTCCATGTTTATCTTTCTCAGTCTGGGTTATCTCACTCAGGATGATTTTTTCTTCTACTTTTCTTTTCAATGAGAAAATTGAATTCATTATAAACTGATAACCTGAGAGTAGAGAAGTAGCAATCAGAAATACATAAAAACACAGCTAAGACAAAAGCCATGTTCAAGAACTGAAAGAGATGAAAAGATGTGCATCCCTTAGATTTTCTGAAAACAAATTGAGCCCGATTGATTTACATATCTGTTGGTACTCCATGAGACATCCAGTGGAAGGCTTTGCTTACAGACTAATCCAGCACCCATTAAACTGAAAATTTGTTGCTATTTCACTCACTTTTCTAAAAGAATATACATATTAATCATCTTTCAGCATGAATTATAGCTATTGATGAAATATGTCTTGCTGTAGAAGACTGAGATTAGCTGAATGATTTTGTACATGAATTGAATTCTGAATGTCGTCATTCATTGTCTTTCTACTATGATTATATAACCGTATCAAAGCAGTCCTTCCTGCCACTTACATATGTCTTGAAAGTTGTACTTCGGTTCCTAAAGCAAATTTCAGATCAGATAACACTTGTTACTCTCGTTCTTTGTCATAATGAGGTTGTGAATGAACATCCTGGTTGATGCTCTCAAGAGTATCACCAGCACTGAAGAGATAATGAGGTTGTGAATGAACATCCTGGTTGATGCTCTCAAGAGTATCACCAGCACTGAAGAGAGGCAAACCCCAGTCCCTAGTGATGCTGTCCTCCAAAGCCATTGTCCCATTTCTAACAGTGAAGACAAAGCCGAGTCAGTTGCTGAATTTGAAATCATTAGTAGTCGCTGAGCTGGGGACATTTTTAGCCTCACAGGCAGGTAAACAGGTGTGCCGTGATGGCCCCAGAGCTGATGTGCAGCTTTAACACCTGGTAAATGGCAGGACAATCTGCTCTCATTGCCTCGGTTTGGTTCCACTGTACTGACAACCTCCGCGAACACCATGGGCTATGAAGAAGATGAAAATACACAGGAAGGAAAATCCTGAGATTCTTTTGGTAAGGATGTAAACACAAGTACAGATAAAAATGTCACTGTGGACTAAATAATCTTGCAGAAAAACTACTGCACTATCTGCTTTTGAAACTCATTGATTTATTTGTTTATTGATTGATTGATTCAGTGAATGAGGGGCATGTGAGTAGCAGGCATGTGTCTAGAAGCCAGAAGACAACTGTTGGTTGTCTCCCTCTGATATGTGGTTCCCAGCGATCAAACTTGGGTCACTGGGACTTGTGGCAAGAATCTTTATTGGGTGAGTCCTCTTGCTATCCCCCAAAAATCTACTTTTTAAGATAATTTCTTCATATGTGTGCTCATGGAGCCTAGAGGTTGACACAGATGTCTCTTTAATCCCTCACCACCTTGTTTTGAGTAGGGTCTCCCACTGAACCAACTGCTCATCTAGAACTCACCCATGCTCCTAGACTTAAGGTAGCAATCACCGGGAAGCCTCCTGCTTCCACCTGGTTCCAGCAGGTATTACAGAGGTATGAGACGACAACCATGTATCACATTCAGGTCCTCACACTTGGGTAGCAAGAACTTTATTGACTAGATCATTTCCCTCACCCTAAAATCAGTGTTTCTTAATGCATATTTCTTTTCATGCAATTTTATGATTTGATCTTAGGGAGAAAGACAATAAGGTTGATGGATTAATTATATTTTATTGAATAATACACTACTATTAGATACCTTGGTAATTCTAGATTTTTATATTATAAATGATTATACAGCCTATCCTTAAAATACTAGGGGTGAATTGCTGAGACAGAATGTCTACCACATTTTGTGGCCTTGGTGAATTGTTCCTGACAGGTTTCTTTGGGTGTACTGATGCACACTGCCACCAGTAGAACGTAAACCTCATTGTTGTTTGTGTCCAGGCTAGTATGCAGGATACACATTCTAAAAGTTCTTTTCAGTATCAAGTTACATTCACACCCATTTATTTAGGGTCCAGTTTTGAACCTTTTTTACAGTTAGGCAAAATTCCTTCTCTGGGCTCTTTCTGTACCCTATGTTGGTCATATTCATGTGTGCCTGTGTGTGTGCATATGTGTGTACATGTATGTGAGTATGCATGCATGTATGTGTGTGTTTGTGTATGCATGTGTGTGTGTGTGTGTGTGTGTGTGTGTTGTAGCCTAGAGATTTGCTGCTCAGAGTCTTATAAACATGAGCCATTTATGAAGTGATTAAATTCTGTAATATTTTCCTTTTTTCACTCACAATATACTTTACAATGACTTTGGTCACATATACGTTTAGCATTTTGATGATTCTAGCCTTTTCATTAGGTTTCTACCTTGTCTACATATACATATATATAAACTACATATAAACCAGTATATTTGTGGTTTCACTGCTTACTTTGGAATCCTGAAAGTCTGCAGGATTAATTCTGCTGTTTGTTGTAAGGCTAGAGAATGAATTTCAGTTTACTTTTAAACCTGACCATTTGCCAATATGCCTCCTTTAAAAAATGAATTATTTTTGGTCCTGGAACCCCCACCCATCACTGCCCCAGTTGCAGGCCAGTAGGGAAGACTCCTGTGGGTAGGCTTCCCTACCAACACACTCCCTCTGATTCTGCAATCTACAAGACCCACCCCTACCCCAAACCCACCCATCACTCTGTGATCTCAGCAGTTTTCTGAGACACATAATCCACCTGCTGTGATTGGACCAAGAGCTACAATTGGACCAAGAATAACCCCCTGAGATATAGACACAGCAAGCACAGACTGGACCAAGAGAAGCTCCTGCAGACATAGACACCACTTGTACCTATTGGAGGAAGAGATATGTAGACACCAGTGCAAAAATACATACAACAACATAAAGAGCAATATGGCACCACCAGAACCTAATACTTCTACAATAGCAAGACTTGAACAACACAATGTAGAAGAAGCATAAGAAAATGACCTTAAAATTAACTTTATGAAGATGATAGAGGCCTTTAAAGAAGAAAAATTCCCTTAAAGAAATTGAGGAAAAGACAAACAAAAAATTGGAAGATTTTACCTTAAAGAAACCTGAGAAAACCAAGGAAAAGCAATTAAATAGGTGAAGGAAACAGTTCAAGACCTGAAAATTGAAATAGAAACAATGAAGAAGACACAAACTGAGGGAATGCTGGAAATAGAAAATCTGAGTGAGCGAATGGGAACTACAAATGCAAGCATAGCCAACAGAACACAAGAGATGGAAGAGAGGATCTCTGGTGTGGAGGATACAATAAAAGAAATAGATTCGTCAAACAAAACACTAAAGTCAAAAAAGTCATAATACAAAATGTTCAGGAAATCTGGGACATCATGAAAAGGCCAAATCTAAGAATAATAGGGACTGAAGAAGGAGAAGAATACCAACTCAAAGGCACAGAACATATATTCAACAAAATCATAGAAGAAAATTTTCCCAACTTAAAGGAGGAAATACCTATGAAGATACAGGAAGCTTATAGAACATCAAATAGATTACCCAAAAAAGTCCCCTCGCCACATAACAATTACATCACTAAATATATAGAATAAAGAAAGAATATTAAGAGGAGCGAAGGAAAAAGGCCAAGTGACCTAAAAGGTAAACTCCTCAGATTAACACTCAACTTCTCAATGGAGACTGAAAGCCAGAAGGTCTCAGGCAGACATAATGTAGACACTAAGAGATCATGGATGCCAGCCCAGACTACTATACCCAGAAAAACTTTCAATCACCATAGACAGAGTGCACAAGACATTCCAACACAAAATCAGATTTAAATAATTCCTATCCACAAATCCAGCCCTACAGAAAGCACTAGAAGGAAAACTCCAACCTATGGAAGTTAGATGTGCCCACAAAAACACAGGCAATAGATAACCTCCCAGGAGACAAACCCAAAGAAGGGAAATACACACACACTACCACCAAAAGATAACAGGAATTAACAATCACTGGTCATTAATGCCCATAATATCAATGGACTCAATTCCATAAAAATACACAAGGCTAAAAGAATGGATATGAAAACAGGATCTATCCTGTTGCATACAAGAAACATACCTCAGCCGGGTGGTGGTGGCACACACCTTTAATCCCAGAACTCGGAAGGTAGAGCCAGGAGGATCTCTGTGAGTTCCAGGCCAGCATGGTCTACAGAGTGAGTTCCAGGAAAGGTGCAAAGCTACACAGAGAAACCCCGTTTTGAAAAACCCAAACCCAAACCAAACCAAACCAAACCAAAACAAAACAAAACAAAACAAAACAAAAAACAAAGAAACAAACAAACAAAAACTACACCACAACTTCAAAGCTGGAAAGTATTTCAGAGTAAAAGGCTGGGAAAAGTCTTTCCAATCAAATGGATTTAAGAAGCAACCTGGTGTAGCTTTCCTAACATCTAATAAAATAGACTTCAAACTAAAATCAGTCAAAAGAGATCAGGAAGGACATTACATATTTATCATAGGAAAAATTCACCAAGATGAAGTCTCAATTCTGAACAATGATCCCCCCCCAAAAAAAAATGACATGCACAAATGTAAAAGAAACTTGCTACAGCATAAATCACGCATCAAACCCCACACACTGGTAGTGGGAGACTTCAACACCCCACTCTCACCAATGGACAGGTCTGACAGACAGAAACTTAACAGAGAAATAAGGGATCTAACAGACATGATGACTCAAATGGACTTAGTAGATACTTACAAAACATTCCACCCTAACACAAAATAATATACTTTCTTCTCAGCACCCCATGTGAGGTGGGTAAGGTCGAAAGCATTGGGCCATGCCTTAAGTAAAAAAAGAGCTGTGACATGTGCAGAGGGTACTCTGGCCAGAGGAAACCTGATCCATAAGATCCAAACACAAAGATGATGATATGCAGCCTAGAGACAACCAAGAAATGCCACAGCAGGTAGGAACAATAGCCTGCCAAAAAGCCACATATATAAACCTCAGCCCTTTATTTAATAAATGAAAGTTTATTTGTAACTCTCAGAATCTGTGCCATTGATTCTGTGTCTTCTCATCCCCTCTTCCCAAGGGTACTCGGGCCAGTAGAGCCAGAATAGCAATACCCATGGGACCTTCTCTAAAGTCAACCACATTCTCAGTCACAAAGCAAATCTCACCAGATAGAAAAAAATTGGAATAACCTCCTGTATTTTATTGGACCATCATGGCTTAAAGTTAGATTTCAACAACAACAAAAATTACAGAAAGCCTACAATGTCATGGAAACTAAATAATGCTCAACTGAATCATCACTGGGTCAAGGAAGAAATAAAGAAAGAAATTAAGGTATTGCTAGAACTCAATGAAAATGAATGTACAACATACACAAACTTATGGGACACTATGAAAGCAGTGCTAAGAGGAAAATTCATAGCACTAAATGCCCATATAAAGAATTTGGAGAAATCTCACACTAGCAATTAGCAGCATATCTTAAAGCTCTAGCACAAAAAGAAGCAAACTCACCCAGGAGTAATAGACTCCCGGAAGTATTCAAATTGAGGGTTGAAATCAGTAAAATAGAAACAAAGAGAACAATACAAAGAATCAATGAAACTAAGAGTTGGTTCTTTGAGAAAATCAACAAATAGACAAAGCCTTATCCAAACTAACCAAAAGGCAGAGAGAGAACATCCAAATTAACAAAATCAGAAATGAAAAGGGAGACATAATGACAGACAAGGAAATCCAGAGAAGCATTAGGTCATACTTCAAAAATCTGTACCCCCAAAAATTGGAAAATCTAAAAGAAATGGACAATTTTCTGGATAGATACCACATACCAAAATTAAATCAAGACCAGATAAACAATCTAAATAGACCTATATCCCCTAAGGAAATAGAAACTGTCATTAAAATATCTCAACCAAAAAAAGCCCAGGACCAGATGGTTTCAGTGCAGAATTCTACCAGATTTTCAAAGAAGAGCTAATACAAGTACAAATCGTTCCACACAATAGAAACAGAAGGAACATTACCAAACTCTTTTTATGAGGCTATAGTTACCCTGATACCCAAACCACACAAAGATGCAACAAAGAAAGAGAATTACAGACCAATCTCCCTCATGAACATTGATGCAAAAATACTTAATACTGGTAAACTAAATTCAGTAACACATCAAAAAAATTACCCACCATGACCAAGTAGTCTTCATCCCAGAGATCTAAGGATGGTTCAACACGTGAAAATCTGTCAATGTAACACATCATATAAACACTGAAAGAAAAAACAAAACAAAACAAAACACATAATCATCTCATTAGATGCTAAAAAAGCCTTTGACAAAATCCAATACCCCTTCATGATAAAGGTCCTGGAGAGATCAGGAAAACAAAGAAGATACCTAAACATAATGAAGGCAATTTACAGCAAGCAGGCAGTTGCTGTGGGATGTTCTGTATGGCAAATGTGTTGCTCTGATTGGTCAATAAATAAATCACTGATTGGCCAGTGGCCAGGCAGGAAGTATAGGCGGGACAAGGAGGAGAATAAAGCTAGGAAGAGGAAGGCTGAGTCAGGGAGACACTGCCAGCCGTCATGATGACAAACAGCATGTAAAGATGCCGGTAAGCCACAAGCCACGTGGCAAGGTATAGATTTATAGAAATGGATTAATTTAAGATATAAGAACAGTTAGCAAGAAGCCTGCAACGGCCATACAGTTTGTAACCAATATAAGTCTCTGTGTTTACTTGGTCGGGTCTGAGTGGCTGTGGGACTGGCAGGTGAGGGAGATTTGCCCTGACCATGGGCCAGGCAGGAAAACTCAAGCTACAGGCAGCCAACTTCAAAATAAATGGAGAGAAACTCAAAGCAATTCCACTAAAATCAGGAACAGGACAAAGTTGTCCACTCTTCCCATACCTGCTCAATATAGTACTTGAAGTTCTAGCTAGAGGAATAAGAAAACAAAAGGAGATCAAGGGAATGCAAGTTGGAAAGGAAGATGTCAAACTTTCACTATTTGCAGACAATATGATAGTATACTTAAGTGACCCCAAAAATTCTACCAGGAAACTCCTATGGCTGATAAACACCTTCAGTAATGTGGCAGGATACAAGATTAATTAAAAGAAAAAAAAATCAGTAGATCTCCTGTATACAAATGATAAAGGAGCTGAGAAAGAAATCAAAGAAACATCACCCTTTACAATAGCCATAAATAATATAAAATACCTTGGGATAACTCTAACTAAGCAAGTGAAAGACCTGTATAACAAGAACTTTAAGACCTTGAAGAAACAAATTGAAGAAGATATCAGAAAATGGAAAGATCTCCCATGCTCTTGGATAGGTAGGATCAACATAGTGAAAATGGCAATCTTAAGAAAAAGCAATCTACAGACTCAATGCAATCTCCATCAAAATCCTAACATAATTCTTCACAGACCTGGAAAGAACAATACTCAACTTCATGTGAAAAACTAAAAACCCAGGATAGCTAAAATAATCCTATACAATAAAGCAGCTTCTGGAGGCATCACCGTCCCTGACCTCAAGCTCTGCTATAGAGCTATAGTAATAAAAACAGCTTGGTATTGGCATGAAAATGGACATGTGGACCAATGGAATGAAATTGAAGACACTGATGTTAATCCACACACCTACGAACAACTGATTTTTGACAAAGAAGCCAAAACTGCACAATGGAAAAATGAAAGCATCTTCAACAAATGGTGCTGGCATAACTCAGTGTCAACATGTAGAAGATTTTGAATAGATCCATATATATCATCATGCACAAACTCAAGTCCAAGTGAATCAAAGACCTCAACATAAATCCAAATACACTGAACCTGATAGAAGAGAAAGTAGGAAGTAGCCTTGAACATATTGACACAGGAGATTACTTCCTAAATATTACACGAGGAGCACAGACACTGAGAGCAACAATTAATAAATGGAACCTCCTGAAACTGAGAAGCTTTTATAAAGCAAAGGACACAGTCAATAAGACAAAACAACAGCCTACGGAATGGGAAAAAATCTTCACCAACACCACATCTGACAGAGGACTGATCTCCAACATATATAAAGAATTCAAGAAACTAGACAACAAAATAACAAACAATCCATTTATAAAATGGGTTACAGAGTTAAACAGAGCATTCTCAACAGAAGAATCTCAAATGGCTGAAACACATTTAAGGAATTGCTCAACATTCTTAGTCATTAGGGAAATGCAAATCAACTCTGAGATACCATTTTCTACTTGTCAGAATGGCTAACATCAAAAACACTGATAAGAGCTTATGTTGGAGAGGATGTGGAGCAAGGGGAACACTTCTCCACTGTTGCTGGGAGTGCAAACTTGTACAGCCACTTTGGAAATCCCTATGGAGGTTTCTCAGAAAATTGGGACTCAATCTACCTCAAGACCCAGCTATACCACTCTTGGATATATATACCCAAGGAATGCTCAATCATACCACAAGGACGCATGCTCAACTATGTTCATAGCAGCATTATTCATAATAGTCAGAACCTGGAAACAGCCTAGATACCCCTCAACCAAAGAATGGATAAAGAAAATGTGGTACATATACACAATGGATTACTATTCAGCAGTAAAATTGAATGAAATCATGAAGTTTGCAGGCAAATGGTTGGAACTAGAAAATATCATCCTGAGTGAGGTAATCCAGACTCAGAAGGACCAACATGGTATGTACTCACTCATAAGTGGATACTAGTTGTAAAGCAAAGGATACCCAGACTACAACCCACAGCTCCAGAGAGGAGCTAAGAGAGGACCCTAAGAGAGATGCATGGATCCAAGTACACTGGGAAGGAGAATAGATGAGATCTTCATGAGTAAACTAGGGGTGAAGGGGGCAACAGAGAGTAGGGACTGGGGGATGAGAACATAAGGGAACGGGATGGCCCAGCTGGAACAAAGACAGAGTGGAAAAGCAAGGAAAGATATACCATGATAGAGGGAGACACCATAGGGATGGGGAGAAACTGGTTGCTAGGGAAGTTCCCAGGAATCCATAAGGATGACCCCAGCTTAGACTACTAGCAGTAGTGGAGAGGGTGCTTGAATGGGCTTATCCCAGTAATCAGATCAGTGAATACCCTAACTGTTATAGAATGTTCATCCAGTAACTGATGGAAGCAGATGCAGAGATCCACAGCCAAGCACCAGGCTGAGCTCCAGGAGTCCAGTTGAAGAGACAGAAGAGAGATTCTATGAGCAAGGGGCATCAAGATCATGATGGGAAAACCTACAGAGATAACCAAACCAAACTAGTGGGAACTTATGAACTTTAGGCCAACAGCTGTGGAGCCTTCATGGGACTGGACTAGGCCCTCTGCATGTGCAAGATAGTCATGTAGCTTGATTTACCTAAGGGGCCCCCTGGCAGTAAGATCAGCATCCATTTCTGATGCATGAGATGGCTTTTTGGAGCCCACTATCCATGGTGGGACACCTTGAATAGCCTTGATGCAGGGATAGGGGCTTGGGCCTGCCCCAACTAAATGTACCAGGCTCTGTTGACTTCCCATGTGAGGCCTTACTGTGTTGGAGGAGGGACTGGGGGATGGCTTGTGGGGGGAAGGCTTAGGGGCAGGAGGAGGGAAGAAAGAGGGATCTGTGGTTGATATGTAAAATGAAAAAAATGTTCAAAAAAAAGAGCATATGATGTCATGGGAACATTTGAGATGTTCTTGCAGGTGAAAAAGGGAGAATGCAAGATTATTCAACTTAGAAATATAATAAGACAGTTTGAAAATTAGAAAATACAATTAAATGTTAACAAAATGATGTTTTGAAAACATGATTAAAAATGAGAGATTTTTATTGCTTTCAAGAAAAATGAATTATCTTCTTTTTATTAGAATCTGTTCTTATGAATTGTTCTGGTTCTAAATATTTATTTTTTAAGAATTGTGTCCACTGGTTTTTTTTTTTCCAAAATAGAATTCATCTGTATAGTTCTGGATGTCCTGGAACTCACTATGTAGATACAAACTGGCCTTAGACCTGGAGATCAGCCTGCCTCTGCCTCCCAAGTGCTGAGATTAAAGGCATGTGCCACCATCGCCAGGTGTATCTGCTATTTCTTATAACAATGCTACATATGTTTTATTGTAGATTTACCATGTCATATCAACAAGATTTCTCACGTGCAATTTCAGAAGTTTTGAGACATTTAACATGTTCACAGCATGAACCATCTCACAGCTGTCTTGGTTGTCATATCAATGCAGTGGGATAGTATTTACCAATAAGAAGAAACAAGTTACTGATACATGACAGATGATCCTCCAGGCAGTGGTTCTCAACATTCCTAATTCTGTGACCCTTAAATACAGCTCCTTATATTGTGGTGACCCCCTAATCATAAAATTATTTTCATTGTTACTTCATAATTGTAGTTTTGCTAATGTAAATGTCTGTGTTTTTTTCAAATGGTCTTAGGGGACCCCCTGTGAAAGTTTTGTTTTGACCTTCAAAGGAATCATGACGCACAGGTTGAGAACTGCTGCTTCAGAGTATTCTGTAAAGTAGAAAAGCCAGGCACAAGCATGTGATGATGTGATGATGCTTGATTACAGTTTTATCAAAGTGCAAACATATGGTGACAGAAAGATAAAGGAAGCCAGTTGTTTTATGTAGGGAATAAAGTATGGAAATGCGAACTGTGAGGATGAGGTATCTTCATGGAATATGCGTGGAAACATTCTAAAGGTGATATAAATAATGACTGTACCACCTTAAGAGTGGTAACAGTCAATTCACCCCACCAAGTAAGTGATTTTTATGATACATGATCAACATGTCAGTGCTGTGGATGATTGACTAATAAATAAAACACTGATTGGCCAGTAGTCAGACAGGAAGTATAGGTGGGACAAAGAGAGAGGAGAGGTCAGGGAAGTGGAAGGCTGAGGTCAGGAGACGCTGCCAGCTGCCGCCATGAGTACCAACATGTAAGATACTGGTAAGCCACGAGCCATGTGGCAAGGTATAGATTTATAAAAATGGGTTAATTTAAGATGTAAGAACTAGATAGCAAGAAGCCTGAGCCATTAGGCCAAACAGTTTAAGTAATATAAGTCTCTGTGTGTTTGATTGGGTTCAAGCGGCTGCAGGACTGGTGGGTGAGAGAGATTTGTCCTGACAGTAGGCCAGGCAGGACCAGGAAAACTCCAGCTACATGTCAGTAAAGTTGCTATTGAAATGGAAAATAAAGCAAAATTATTCCTGTGCTGAAGCGTGAATCTAATCAGTCTTATCAGTAAAAGCCTGGAGTCAGATATCGATGGTGAAAACTGAAAAAATCAGAGAAGCAGAGCAGCCAGCCATCAAAGACTTCTTACCTTCTTACTTCTATGAAGTCTCAGACCAAATTGGGGGAGGGGTGCTGTGACTCCATCTCCACCAGCCTTATATTCCTGTCTCCACCTCCCAATGCTGGAATTAAAGGCATACAGCACTACCAGGCTCTGTTTCTGTTTTAGAATGGTTCCATATCATGTAGACCAGAGTGGCCTTAAACTCCTGATCCTCCTGCTTCCTCCTCTCAAGTGCTGGCATTAAAGGTGTGTGCCACCACTGTCTAGCCTCTAGTTAACTAGTGGCTAGCTCTGCCCTCTGACCTCCAGGCAAGCTTTATTTGTCAGAACAAAATAAAATACCATACAACACTCTGCTATGTTAGTAATTGTGTTATATATTAATTTCAGAATCAACATCTGATAAAGTCATAGTTTCTTTCTTTAAATATAGTATTTATTTCCCAGGAAATTTTTATGTCCTTTTTCTACAAATCTTACCATCTTCCTATTAATGCCTTATACTACTATGTTTTTACTGTTCTACTTTTGTGTAGTTCCCATTGTTGATGTTTCCCCTATAAATTAGAGTAATTGATTATTGATGATGCAAACATGAGTGTGCCTGATTTCTAAGTAGTCTGTTTCTAACAGTCCTGCTAATGAAATCGTTATTAGTTCCAACCTGGAATGTGCCAAGTGGTAAAAGTTATGTTAGCAATCTGACTGACTTCTGACCCATAGACTTCTGGATGACAGGTTATGGATGTACCACAAGTTGAATAACACCATTGTGTGTTTTACTTTCCAAAGTTGTTAAATAGAGGTCACTGGATCCTGGGGACTTATGAACATAGTGGGAGGTCCCAGCTGGATCAGGAACAGAGTGGGAGAACAAGGAATAAGAGACAATGATAAATGAAGACCCCATGGGAATAGGAAGAAGCAGAGTGCTAAAGAGGTCCCCAGAAATCCACAAAGATACCTCCACTATAGACTACTGGCAATGGTCAAGAGAGCTGACCTACTCTGGTGATCAGATGGCCGAACACCCTAACTGTCATGATAGAACTCTCATCCAGTGAACAGTGGAAGTGGATGCAGAGATCCACGGCCAAAGCCCAGGTGGAGCTCCGGGAGTCCAATCGGCAAGAGAGAGGAGGGATGATATGAGCAAGAGATATTGAGACCATAATTGGAAAAAACACAGGGACAAATAGCCAAACTAGTGGAAACACATAAATTGTGAACCAATAGCTGAGGAACCCCCATGGAATTGGACCAGGCCTTCTGGATAAGTGAGACAGTTGATGAGCTTGAACTGTTTGGGAGGCCCCCAGGCAATGGGACCAGGACCTGTCCTTGGTGCATGAGCTGGCTTTTTGGAGCCTGGGGGCCTATGCTGAGACACTTTGCTCAGCCATGGTGCAGGGAGGAGAAGATTGGACCTGCCTCAACTGAATGTACCAGGCTGGGCTGACTCCCCAAAGGCGACCTTGACTTGGAGGAAGTGGGAATGGGGGGTGGATTGGTAGGGAAGGTTGGGGATGGGAGGAGGGAGGACAAGGGAACCCGTGGCTGAATTAAAATTAAATCAATTATAAAATATTTATAAAACATGTAGAATATTTATTATGAATATTAGAACTTAAACCTTTGACTGATCAACGTGGAAATCAAGTTCTAGAGTGGAGATTTTTCTAACAGCATGCTTAGAAAATTAGCTCTCTAATGGGCAGTGATTAGCCTTTCACAGAATCAGAGTGTATGTCAAGGGATCATAAACAGAACCCTAACCATCAAGTGAATTAACAAACCATTTGTTAGGCATGGACTGACTAGCACAGAGTCATCTACCATGTTGCAGATTATTGGCATGAGACAGATATTTCAGGAAATAAAGATTTTGGTTGCTACTACTCAGTTGATGACATATTTTACAGTTAGAAACCACTGTTTGCCTGAATGTATACTCTAATTACCAGATCATGGCACATGGGCAAAAGTTAGAGAGAAATGTTGTAGTAAACTCACAAATAAAGAAGGAAGGGGGTGGAGTTAACTTGGATATGTGAAGCAGTGTGAGAATCAAAGTCAACACATACAGAAATTGGTAAAGCTTTGCAGAGCACATCTTTACTGCAGAAAAATTATGCCCAACAAAGTCAAAATGGCCATCTTAACTCAGCACTTCTGTCATATCTAATATATATTTAGAAAAAGAATTCTATGAATTAAGTAGGAGGTCTATCTTATTACCATATTTTGAGCCCAGTAAATTGTGTTATCTTGCAGCATATGTACTCTTGTATCTTCCAAAGTTCCAAACAATAAAAAAAGATTCTGTAATATTTGTACTGAGATGACATTTATTAAAAGGATATTGGAACAGGCTAACCTGGTTTGTTTACAAATGTGGTAGCTTGGACTGGTGAGACGACTCAGTGAGTAAAGTGCTCACCTCACAAGTGTGAAGACCTGAGTTCAAGTCTTCAGCACCCAGGTAAATTCCAGGAGGGCTTGGTGGCTTCTTCATAATCCCAGTACTTGGAAGGTGGAGATAAGGGACCCTCAGAGGAATCTGGATAGCTAGACTAGCGGAATCAATTGCTCTGGGTTCAAGTGGGAGACCTTGCCTCAATATATAATATAAAGAACAATTGAAGAAGACACCCAGATGTCAACCTCCTGTAGACACCTACACCCACACCAACACTCATTCCCCCTACACACACACAAGGACATGTAGTGTTCTTAACTAACTTTGAATCACTAGGTATGATAATGAAAGCAGACATCTTAGAATTTTACTAGATCTACCTAGATACCTCTCATTGTATGATAGTTCCAAAATGCTTCCCTGGTTAATTAGGAATATATCTCTGGTTAGTATTGTAATCCTTAATATATGCCACTTCCTTTTTGGCACAAGGAATTTGTGGAACATATTAAATATGTGGATCAAACTATGGGATTTGTGAGACAGTGAAGGTGTGTAGAGGTACAAAACCCTAAAACAATAGAATGAAAGCCAATTGGTATGTGTTGCATTGGCACAGACACAAAGGTCATATGTAGCCTTGTCAGTCATTTTTAGGAGCTTGAAAGACTCAAATTAATCTAGGCTTGGGGTTGGTGGTGGTAGCAGATGGTCTCAGCAGGTAAAAGTAAACTTGCTTACCATACAATCATGGAAACCTGAGTTTCTGAACTCATATAATGGTAGAAGGAGAGAACTGACTGCATAGAGTCCTCCTCTAACCTGTGATGTATGTATGCTATGGCATGCACAGCCCCACACATCAGAATAATAAAGAGTTTTTTAATCCGTGCATCACCTCTTCTCTGTTTCCTGGACCTGTTCTTCACACTCTTCTAGAAGGCCACCCTTTCATCTATGTGGTTATCAAAGTCTTTCTCAGTAACATAGACCTGTAGGTGAAAACTTTCATGAGACCAAATATTCTCATGTTTGGGGGTCTACCTGGTGAGATATTTCTCAAATCTGTTTGCCCCAACTGTTTACTTTTAGTCTAATCATGAGGAATGCTCATGAGTTTGGGTGTGTTGGAGGAAGTAGCTGATCAGTAGAATTACATACCCACTGTGAGGAGGAGCATTCTGGAACATTTTGGAAAATTGAGTACTGCTTAGTTATACTGTCCATCACAATCACATTCAAAGCCCTGAATGAAGGAGAGAAACTTGGTCATAGCAATTAAGATACATCGTAAAGATCTGAAGAATGCCTTCCTTCAATGCTTTGTTTTGGTGCAGGAGGAGGTACTAATTTTGCCTTCAAGGGTATTTTATTCATAAACCTTTCTCAAGATAGACAATAAATGTCAATCAATACTTAAACACTAATTCAAGAGATTCACTGAGAACTGTTGCACAATAATGAATTATCATTTTATATAATGATGGACTGAATGTTAATATTCTTAGAAATCTATTCTCATATTTGTGATTGATCAGTACTTGTAGCATGAATCTTAAAGAGTCATATTAATAAAATCAAACTTGGAGCAAAGTATTAGGGTGAAATGCTGGAAGATCAGGAAGACAGAACAAACCACAGCTAACCTTACCTGGCCAACTTCTCAGCTGGTCTTGTTTCCTCAGACTGGAAGCTTTTGTCTCCTCATCCCAATGGCTCTCAGCTGAACTGCTGCTCGAAAGCCTAAATGCTTAACCAGCTAAAAGCTTAACCTGCCAAAATGCTTCTTGTTTCTGGTCTTCACGCCTTAGATATCTTTCCTTTCTACCATCACTCCCTGGGATTAAAGGCTCGCTTTCTGGGATTAAAGGCGTGTGTCACCATGTCCTGGCTGTTTCCAATGTGGCCTTGAACTCACAGAGATCCAGAGGGATTTCTACCTCTGAAATGCTAGGATTAAAGGTGTAAGTGCCACCATTTTCTAGACTTTGTATTTAGTGGCTGTTCTGTCTCTAACCCCAGATAAATTTATTAGGGTGCACAATATTTTGGGGAACACAATACCACAAGTACTTCTTTCTTCTCATGTTTAGTCAAGTTTTAGAGACAAACTGCATCAACATCATAGAATCATCTAAGAGCACGCTCTGGTGTCATTTTCTAGAAACATTTGCAAAACATTGGTACTGTTCCTTTTAAACTATACCATTTATGCCATCAAATCTTGGTGTTAGTTAGGAAAATTTGACAATACATGTTCTATTCATGAGACAGTTAATTCTTCAACTTTTCTTGATCTTTTTTCCTTGTGCAAATTTTGGTAAATGTATGTCTACAAATTTGTCAAAATTTGAAATTATTAAATATACTGACAATAATGGATATAGAATTTATGCATCTACTTTTCATTCTGTGATTTCATTCTAAAATTTTGTTTTGCTCAGGTATAGGTACTTTGCTAAAACATTTAAAGAACCAGCTCAGGTGCCCGGCAGCGGTGGCACACGACTTTAATTCCAGCACTTGGGAGGCAGAGGCAGGTGGATCTCTGTGAGTTTGAGGCCAGCCTGGGCTGCAGAGCGAGTTCCAGGAAAGGATCAAAGCTACAGAGAGAAACCCTGTCTCAAAAAACAAAAAACAAAAACAAAAAACAAAACAAAACAAAACAAAAACCAGCTCAGGGTATAGGTGATCCTATTTATTTATTTTGGCTTTTGCTGTTTCCTTTACTCTTCTTTCTTAGTTTTACTTTGTTGTGCTTTTTCTAATTTCTTGAAATGGGCATGTAAATCACTGACATTCATGCATAATTTTAAAAGTTTAAACTCAATTAAGATTTTAAAGTTTAGGTACAAATACCATAAGCAGCAGAGCATGAATTTTGCTATGCAATGTTTTTATTATCACTAAGTTGGAAATCAGATGTGTTTTATTTTCTATTTCATGTAACATTAAAAAAAATGTAATGATTACACAGCTATCTGCTGATCTTTCTAGCTTAATCATGTCATGATAAGAAGAACAATCTGAAGTATTTTGTGGTCATTGAGTTCAAAAATTCTAGTGATCCTATTAAGTTAATGCTTTTGAACATGGTGTTCAGATTTTCTATATTGATATTGGATGATTTTCCTGTTTCTCTTATCCATTATCCCAAGGAGATTAGCTCTATTTTTCTTTTTCTTTCCTCTTTTACCTCTTTTAGTCATTTGTACATTTTATTAATAGATGTAGAAACTGTAGATCTATCCATCTTCCTATTACAGTGGACACTTGTCATCATGAGGTAGATATTTATCATTTTTGAAGTGATACATCTTGCTTTTCCTCAATCTTTGTAGGTATTCTGTTTTCTGATGCTGACACTATGACAACTTGTATATGTACATATTTGTGATATATATACTTATAATTTTAATATGTCATTGTAAACATGCCTTAATTTATACAGCCCACTCCAAGTGTCCTGAAATTTGCTCATGTATCTATATGTTTTTATATATTTTAATCTAATTTCAATCAGCCAAGCCACAGTCTTTTTACAATCTGATTTTCTCTTCATTGTCATATTTCTGGATTTACAGAATTTAGATTAGAGACACTAGAGGTTTTTTAAAGTTTGAAAACAACCTGATTTGTTCTACTATGAAGAAATAGGCTATAGAAGTGAAGGAAAATAATCCAGGCTATGTATATCACGAGTCTGTTTGGATTAAAGTGAAATTATCTTTACCTTTTCGATTTCTCATTGAATAAGCTTCACATAATCTTCAAAGCTTAAAGTTCTCTTTTGTTCAAACATCTTGGAGGGATCCTGAGATGCTGGCCAGTGTTATTGCATTAGCAAACTATAAGACAATAATTCTGGGAATTTTAAGACAGAATTCTTTATAGGACTAATTACTTGTGTAGCAATAAATATGAGCAGATGCTTATGTTCATTCATTATAGAGAAACAAAGATGTTCATTGTTTCACTCATATTTAAATGCCTATGAGTACCTACTTGTTGTCAGCTTGCTACTAGAAATAGAAGAATTAAAAATATCCATGCTATGAGGTGTAATCATGAGAAAAGTATTTAGCCCAAGTTACTTAAAAATAAATGTGTAGGGCTGGAGAGATGGCTCAGAGGTTAAGAGCACCGACTGCTCTTCCAGAGGTCCTGAGTTCAATTCCCAGCACCCACATGGTGGATCACAACCATCTGTAATGAGATCTGGCACCCTCTTCTGTATACATAATAAATAAATAAATCTATAAAAAAAGAGTGTAGAGCCATCCAGTAGTACATTCATGGGCATCAAAATACTCAAAGACAGCACAGCCTAAATTTTTAACCAAATAAAATAGTCTATAATATTTGTAGCTCAGGTATTTATAAAAACAAATGAACAAACAAACAAACAAACAGCCCAAATTGGGCATCATTGTATGTGCCTGAAATCCCAGCTCCTGGATAATAAGAGTAGAATTTAAGAAGTTCAATGTCATCATCAGCACCTTAGTGAGTTTGAGCCCATCCTGGGTTACATAAAACCATGTCTCAAAAGACAAAACAAACACTGGACCAGCAAATGAGATGCAATTGGGTCCTCTTTTCCCTATCATGTACAAAATAAAAGACCAAAATGATTAGATAGCCAAATGTGAATGAGAAAACAATGCAAACTTGCAAAGTATTGTAAAGGAACAGGTCATGTATTTTGCTTCATTAAAAAAATGTGAAGTTCAGAAGTTTGAGCATCATGGCAGTAGAAACTGCTTGTTAGACCATAAGCTGGAGTACAGTTTGTTGACTGCAGTAGTTTGTTATATGTCTACCCTGTACACCCCACAACCCAATGGTTACATCTTCAGTGGAACTTATAGTAGGTGAACATTAGAAGCACTGAAATCCTACTTATGGGAGAATGACTAAATTTATTACAGGCTAGTCACACACAATGAAATATTACGTAGTGGAAAAAAAAACCTGGAATTGTGCACAACAACGTGGGTTTGTTTTTAAAATATAACAGTAACCCTGTTATATGCAAGAAACACTGCATGAAAGAAAATGTGCCATATATCTTTGTTTCTGGAAGGAGAAGAAGAAGAAGAAGAAGAAGAAGAAGAAGAAGAGGAAGAGGAAGAGGAAGAGGAAGAGGAAGAGGAAGAGGAAGAGGAAGAGGAAGAGGAAGAGGAAGAGGAAGAGGAAGAGGAAGAGGGGGAAGAAGAGGAAGAGGAGGAGGAGGAGGAGGAGGAGGAGGAGGAGGAGGAGGAAGAAGAAGAAGAAGAAGAAGAAGAAGAAGAAGAAGAAGAAGAAGAAGAAGAAGAAGAAAGACTTGATTCTGCAGGGAGAGGAAGGATATTTTTGTGGAGTTTGTAATGTCCTATGCCAATTTGACAGGGATTGTGACTTTGAAATTATATTTTTGTCATGCTGAGTATTGAACTCTGAGCATTGTACATACTAGGACCACTGAGCCACATCTCCAGCTCATGGCTAATGTCTCCCCATCATTTGTAACTCAGTCTGTAGATACTATCTCCTAATGTCTCCCCATCATTTGTAACTCAGTTTGTAGATACTATCTCCTTTGTGTTCTTTTCCTCTATTGTCCTCAGTACAATGTGCATTTACTCTGGACAGGCATTCTGATAACTGTTATTTGCTTCACACTGGAAAATAAGCACAGATGCTATAATTTTTAAACATTTTATTCATTATTATTTAGTGTGTTGATATGTGTGCACACACACTTTCCATGGTGCATGTGTGGAGGTTAGACGATAACTTTCTGAGGTCCCTTTTTACTTTCCACCACATGGGTCTTGGGGATTGAACTCAGATCATCAGGCTTGAAGGCAAGCAACATTACCCACCAAGTCATCTCACTGGGCCTTAGAATTATTTTTAACTTGTGCAACTACTTGGTGATTTTTTTTCTTTAAGCAAAATATATTTTACTTAAACAGACTTGAGACACAAACAAAATAAACTTGGTGAACTGACATACCCATCTTACTTTTCCACCCTTTGGGGATGGAAAAGGAAGAGGACAGGAATGACCTCTGGCTATGGAGTCTTTCCAGAAAGTGTGTATCATGGGCAGTTACTGAGCCTGACTGGTCAGAGCTGTGACACAGGAGAGACTCTATGCTGAGCACACACTTGTGCACACTTCCACCCCAGCATAGAGAAATTTCTCAGTAGACACTTTCTGTGATATTTGAATGAGAATGGCTCCTATGGGCTCTTGTATTTGAATGTTTAGTCACCAGGGAGTGGGAATTTGAAAGGATTAGAAGAATTTGGATGTGTAACTTTGTTAGAATATGTAAACGTGTCATAGGGAATGGGACTTGAAGTTTCAAAAGTCCACAGCAGGCCCAGTCTCTCCATCTGGCTGCCTGTGGATTAGGATGTAAAGATCTCAACAGGTGCTCAGGCACCTGTCCACATGCTACCATGCTCCCCATCACAATGGTAATGGACTAAGCAAGCTCCCAGTTAAATGCTTTATTTTATAAGACTTTCTTTGGTCATGGCGCCTCATTTTGTTCACAGCAAAAGAACATCGAATAAGACAATATTTGAGCAAGTGACTCAATAAACGAAGTAGGAAATTCGTCCACAGTGCCGCTCCCTGAGACTGCTAACTCACTGAAAATCCCACGGAGCTGTCTTGACTTCCCCCATACCTTCCTCGTTATTAAAACACAATAAACACGAAGGAACAATAGCTCTCACCTCTGTGGATTTTGGAATGACTCGTTCATCTTTTATGTGTAAGCATGTGTGCATGTTACTGTGACGGATCACCTGTATCGGGGTCACCACACACTTGTGTAAGTCTGAGGACAAGCTCAGGTGTTGGTTCTCACCACCTCGCTTGAGATGGGGTCTCTTGAACTGCTGTGTATGCTGGGCCCTAGCTGGCCATGGAACTTCCCTAGTCTTCTTTCTCAACTTCCTGTCTCTGATGCAAGCACTGGGATTGTGTATATATGCTACTGCATTGGTTTTATGTGGTTTCTGGGGATCCAGACTCAGGTCCTCAGATTTGTGTAGCAACCTGAACTGTCTCCCAACTTAGCCCCCTAAAAAGCTTTAAAAATCATCTATGGATTTGGAAAAAAAACATCAGGAAAACAATTCATATCCAGAAATGACTGCATCCATGCACTGATGTGAGGCCCTCTGTGGTGTTTTACTGTATAGTTTGCTGTATTACTCCAGCCACAATTGCTGAATAAACACTTAGTAGCTATGCTGAAGCATCATGCGTGCTGAACACAGCATCACACAGACACGTGGGAGTGCCTTTTCTGTTTCCACATACTTCTGATCGGTTCCTGTAAGATACTGTGCATCCACCCACTTTCCACAGCTTGTCAATTACAAATTCCCGTTCAGAGTGAAATGGCTCTTCGTGGCAAGCAAATACATAATTAAGATTTACTTTGGTTCAGTGAAAATATGCTTTCTTTCTCAAGGAGTCCCCAAGGCTAGGCTCAAAGTAGACAAGTTTAGATATGGTGGATTTATCAGTAAATTTAGCCCAATTTAAGAGGCATGCCTTCAAATTTATAAAAGATGGTGCTTATGGGAGAGTCTGTAATGCCTTCAGCCTTAGGATTTTGGCAATCCATGCAGTTTACTCTAGCCTTGAACGTGAATTTATGTGAGAGAAAAGGAAAGGGTTGAGATTTTTTTTTCTGAGTTTAACATCCTCCCTTTGACCGCAGAATAGTCCAGAAACTCACACAAGCAATTCCATATGGAGAGGAGGGATGTCTAGCCAAAACAAGTTGTTCGGCTTATTAGCATTGGGCTGAATAAGTCACTCGGAATATCTGGCACGACTACCCCACTTAGAAAGGAGAGATGCAAGGCTAACATTTGCCCTTTCGTTCTTCCCCTAGAGTTTCAGACAGGAAAACAAATGGTTAGTTAGGAGGCACTGGAGGCCACGCCCCACAGTCAACTGTTTTCTCTGAACATTTGAAGAGGATCCCACAAGCAGCAACACAGATTTCTTTGCTCTTGACTGACTGTAGAGAGACAGGCACATCACACAATCTTCATTGTCATCTATTTTCACATCCCATCCTTCTTGGACAAGACTATCAAGTTGCCTTGGTGTGAATCTTGGCAGAAAACATCTCTTCTCCCTAAAGAATGTGAAATGCTGTGAACGGCAAAATAAATCGGCTTCCATGCCAAGCTCTATCATGGAGGAGAAAGAAGATTTGCAGGAGGAGAATAACAATACATTTTAAAGACCTCTTTATGATTAAATTAACTTGCAAAGTATAAGGAGTGAGAAACTGCATTCAGATTTAGTTGTCTTACATCTTTAGGTCCCCCCTGCAATGAGGCAGGTAGAGTAATCTCCTGTTTCTAGTTCAACTACTTATTGCCCCAACATGCAGTTATTTTGACTGCTTTTTTTGTCATCATCCAGACACATCCATGGCTATCATCATAACAGACAAATCCATTATGGTCAATTTTTCCCACCAACTTTTTCTTATGTATTTTCTGCTGTCCTCCCCTCCCTCCCTCCCTCCTTTCCTCCCTCCCTCCTTGCATCCACTCTTTCTTTCTTTCTTTCTTTCTTTCTTTCTTTCTTTCTTTCTTTCTTTCTTTCTTTTATCTTTCCTATCCCCTTTCATTAACACACACACACACACACACACACACACACACACACACACACACTTTCAAATAGGCTTTAATAGGATCTTTAAAATTATTTCTGAACAATGTTAAAGACATGTGATATAAGACTCCAACAAAAACATAGTCTATGAAATAATAGATTTACTTCCCCTTGAAAAAAAATCTTGACTACTAAAAATGTCTAACTCTCCCCCTTTTCTCCTAAAAGTATTATTAACTGTCTTTTAAGAAAGATCCTCTAGCAAATACTTGTGTGATTGCTGCAGCTTTTAAAGTGAACCCAGCAGTGGGACCACATGAAGACCCCTGCGGAAGTGCATGTGTTAAAACACACATCCAGAAATGTTAAGTGACATCCATCCAACCCACCAAAACCCAGGATGCTGGATGACACTTTCAGGCAGCAGGAAAGAGAGCTTGTGGCAACCACCCACAACACAGCTTATTTCGCTTGGTTGCAAAACACTTGCATGGTATGCAATTTGCCAATAATTACCCAGATATTTTGACGGGGCCTGGCTTGCATATTTGTAAATATTTGTGGTTGCTAAGTTACCAGCTATAGTTATTTGTGTTTATGTACCATGTCATTTTGTGGCAAAAGGAGCTGCCGTAGACTTCGCAGCAAGAGACTCCTACTTTCTAATGTGCCTTCTTAGCATTTTCTAACAGCCATCTTTTAAAATGCATCTACACTGAAAATTCCAAACTGCTAAAAAGGTGGTGTGTTTTTGGTTTATTATGCTACTTTTTGTAGTATATTGACTGCTTGTATGCATCAGATATCTATTATTCTTTCATTTATTTGGTCTTTGATTCAGCATACATTTTTGCAAGACCTGGTCACAGGTCCTATTCTCCTTTTGAGAATGTGTCCTAACCGCTTAGAGTCTAATAGGAGAGATCAGATCTATCAAAATAACTCAAGTTCATGTATAACTGAATTGTCCACAACTAGTGGGGACTGAAATCTCCTATCCATTCACATTGGAAATTGATATAGGGAACATTGCCTCCTCCCAAGCATTTCTAGGAGAACATAAGAAGTGCTTCCCATATGCTCAGATGCCCAGTTGTCAGCTCTACTCATTAAACAGATGCTAGCATTCCTATTTTTCTCTATACGGCTTTTCCCTTATCACTTTACTTTGCTTCCTCCCCTGCTTTCCTTTTGCTCTTATTTTCCTTTCTCTTTTTTCTTTCTAATAAAGCCTTTTCACAGTCATCATATTTACATACCCCTCAGATATTCATTAACTTCCAGAATCCAAGAAAACATGCTCCATCTTTCTTGCATTGTTAAGTAAGAACAGGATGCAATGCTCTGGGCAGTGTGTGTGTGTGTGTGTGTGTGTGTGTGTGTGTGTGTGTGTGTGTGTGTGTAAGAGGTAAGAGATGATGGTGAGGAAAAGAATACACAGTGACAAATGAAGGTAATAAGGTATCCCAGTTAGATTGTTGTTGCTGTGACAGAACATTCCTACCCATAGCAACTTGGGGAGAAACAGATCACAGTCCATTACTGACTGAAGTCAGGGTAGGAACTCAAGGCAAGAACCTGGAGGCAGGAAATGAAGCAGACGTCACAGACAAACACTTCTCATTGGCTTTCACTCCATGGCTTGCTCAGCTTGATTCCTTACACAACCCAGGACCATCTGCCTAGTCTGGCAGGGCCCACAGTAGGCTAGATTCTCCCACATCAACCAATATTTAGTAAAATGTCCCCATGGATTTCCCTATAGGCCAACCTGACAGAGGCATTTTTCTCAAGTGAATTTCCTTTTACTGAGATGACCCGAGCTTGTGCCAAGTTGACAAAAACTTGATCAAAGTACAAGACAAACACATTTCAGTAGGTTTAGATGTGATGACTGTGAGCTTTTTGCAAAGGATGCACTTGACTTGATAAGAAATTGCTACTCAAGTCAGGATTATAAAGACATTATCTACATGGCTAGGACTCTGTGGTCTATGTGTGTCCTCTCCTTTCATATCCTCACACAACCAAAACAACTGTGGATATATCCTCACTGTTTGACTCACTCTGCTGTACAGATGCACATTTATATCCAGTTCTGTGATGCCCAGCACCTATAGTTCTGGATTAGTGTGGACATCATCACAGTCTCACCAATATCTTCTTCTCTGTCCTGCCCAGGTGGTGATCAGGGTTTGTGGAACCCAACACTTATGTAGCTACGATGTTTTTCTTGAGAAAAAGTATGGTTACAAAATTATATACACAGAATTAGAAAAATATGGAACTTAGTCTCCCTTCCATCTGAAACGGTGTACCTCATAAGAACACACACACACACACACACACACACACACACACACACACACACACACACACACAAGTTAGCAAGGCTGTTCCATCTTTTATTTCTATCCATGTCATCGTCTGCATCTCAATTTGTGGCCTTGTGCTACACAAAGGAGATACATTTACCACATGACAGATAAAGACAAAGATGAGAATTCAAACACAGTATTGCATCCCAGGACTGGTAATAAGAGTTTAAATGGCATCAAGGTAGTTGCTCTTTATTATTTTTAATTCCATAAATGAAAAACACAATGACACAGGACCAACTTCCATCATATTCCTCTCCCTATGTGTGAAGAGTAAGGGCAGATGGCAGCAAAAACAGTTTATATATGCTTTCCAAAAAGGTTGTTCATGTGGGAGTTCAGATATATTGAAAACTACTGCCCACTATGTCACTGATGTCTGATGTGTGGTGATATACAATTCATCTGCTACCCCATCACACTCTTCCCCTGAAAGAGGCAAACATGAGTGTAATAGAGATTATTGTTTGCATCTTTCCAGAGAACAGATTTAGAGAAGCCAGAAGCAAGGAAGAGAAGGATGAGCTAAGGAGGTCCGTGTTTTGTACTACTTGTACCTTTTGATCATGTTTTGGTTTGTGCCTTTGCTGTATTTAGAGAAGGAAGACGATATGGCAGCTACCGCCATGGGAGACAGAGGTGGGTCTTGAGTTAGGACGGCCATGTTATTCTTTTGTTGTAGTCCCCTTTAGGATGAACCCCAGAGCAGAGAAACAACATGACAAACAGAGGGAGAAGTGGCCTCCTGGTAGCAGCCCGTCCTGCAGCCCAGCCTGCAGTCTCATTGCTGGTGGTCTGTCAGCATCCTTCCAGCTGCTCTTAGTGCCTCCTGCTAGGCGTTCTTGGGAAACTTCATATCCTTTGATTCAAATTGCAGTGTGCTGTGTTTTTTGAGTCTCATCTGGGACTCTATGAGGGCACTGACAGAGGCATGTGGTTCTATTTTGAAAACTACAATAGAAGTTGAAAACATGTTTAAGGAAACACATAGTCCATGCATGCATCATTCCAGAGAGAACTCTTTGGTCTATATGGAACCTGTAAACAGTGGTTACCTTGACTAGCGTTTCACTAAGTCAGACAGGGTGTTGAAGGGTTGTGCTTCACAGACTCACTAAAAGTGACAGAGAGGGTACATCACTGAGAGCATAATTGGACTTTTGTTAACTGGAGCAATAGGGAAGGCTGTATATCTTTGTATCAGGCCTGACGCTATTGTAATGTTTCCATTTAAACTTGTAGAATGAAATGAATTTGATGTGATCTTTTTGAAATTAATATTGGTGCATGGCTTTTCTGCAAATGCCCTTATCTGTGGTGATGTAAATCTAGGAAGCTTGATTATGTACAGAACAAAGAAACGCACCTTTAAAAGGATATGATGCATAGACTATGATTCGGGGTTGTGCTTGTAAGAGAAGACAAGAGTTAGACATGGTGACTAGAGTGCCAGACACCTGCCATTACAAGTGGAACACATGTGCTGAAATGATCTTGTGACTGTCACTGGTGCTGTTTATCTGCTCGAAAGTTTCAGTTGTTCCTCCATCAGCTTGCACATGATCTGGAAAACTCTAAACACATTGGTTAGACTCTTACGATCCTCTCAGTGTTAACTTTCCACTTCCAAAGCAAAATGTTCAGTTAAACAGAAGTTCATATTCCAGCTTTGCCTACCTCCCAGGTATGCAACCCTAGGTAATTCCACTTTTATGTTCTAAGCTCTAGTGTCTTTATCTGAAATGACTGGAAGAAAAGTAGCCATTTATTATTATCAGCAATTTTATCTTGAAAGCTTTTCCATAACAAAGCTGGGAATAAAGGAACATTTTCAAAAATATTATCTAAACTCATATAACTTAAAACTCACCTCATAACCATTGTCATCTTTGTTCATTTGACACTCAGGAAGGATCATGTATAACTAATGACCTGGACTTCATACTAGTGTTCACCAAAAATTCTTGTGGCGAAGCCTAATTCTCACTATGATGATGCTTGGAGACAGGGCCTGTGGATGTAAGTAGATGTGGGTGAGGCCTTGAAGGTGGAACCTCATTATTCCATCAGCATCCTTAGTTTTTAAAGATGGGAGAAAGGGACAAGGTCAATTTTTGTCTATATCCACCAAAAAAGAGATCAAATGATAGAGAGGATGAATATTAACAAAGTACATCATGTGCATGTGTGGAATCATCATAAGGAAACCCATTTCTTTGTAAAGTTAGACTCTAGCAAAAACTGAAAACATAAGAGACTATGTGAAGTCATAAGCATAAAGAGAGGTCTCTTACTCTATTTGTGCTACTATTAATAGTCTACTTAGATTTAGTTTTTGTTTTATGTTTTTTATTGTTTTGAGGTAGTTTCTAGTCCATACTACCCTTGAACTTGGTATGTGACCCAGGATAAAGTTGAACTTCTGATCCTCCTGCCTCCCTATCCCAAGTCCTAGAATTATAAGCACGTGCCTTCACAGCCAGTCTATGTAGTCATGGGGATCAATCAAACTCAGGGCCTTGGGAGTGGCAATCACTCTACCACTGGGCTACATCTCTATCCATGGACAATTTACAAAGAAAATTAATGCAACAGTTACATTTCTGGAGCTTGGGGAACCTAAATCAAGGCACTGACATCTGAGGAGGAGGGCAAATTTGCTTCATTTTTTTCACATGCAAGTGGAATGGGAAAGGGGAAAACATTGTGTCCACGTGTGACCAGTGCCATTACATCACTATGAAAAGCTCATCTTACAGTGATTTGATCCACTCTTAAGGATGGAATCTCTCTACCTAAATACCAATATGCTTCATCTCCCAACAATGCCAAACTGGAGATCAAGTTTCCAACACACAAATTTTGGAGGACATATTCATAGTGTAGTAAGAACCCTGACCACCCCCAAAATGACCATGAGAGCATTATGATCTTATATTTTCAGCCTCTGAGCACTAAAGAATATTTGTTGTTTAATCCACTCAGTCTATGGTATTTATATTATTCTGAACTGTAGAACTAAGTGTGCTGTTCACAAGTACCATACCAAAGCTCTGTACCATGGGCATTTGCTTTATAATACTGAGTGCCTAACTTTCACTGGGAAGATGAGGAGTTGAAAACATAATGGTTGTTTTATTCATAGAAAGTGCTTAGAACAGTTTCACATACATAGTAAATGTTCAGTAAATGTTAACTACTATTATCAAATATTCATTATATATCAAGAATTATGCTTTATGTACTTTATTTACTATCCCAACATCCCAACAGTGTATACATTACTAGTCTCATTAAATATTTAAACAAAACAGAAGTATATTTTACAGAAATTATGTAACTTGTCAAGAATACCCTTATTAAATGGTAGAAACAGAGTTGAAGACCAGAGAATTTCAATGCCTAATTCAGATTCTGAACCATCATGATTTTATTGGTTTGAAGTAAGGCCAGAACAATGCTATATTTAAATTATTGTTTCTCTGGCAATTTTAAATGTAGCTGGGATTGAAAACTACCATTCTAGATATTTTTAGCCTTTACCATTTCAGATCTACCACCTAAAGTATCAAAGAAGAATCTCTGAGTAATCCCTGGAAAACTATTTCAAATTTCCATCCCTGGTAAGCCTGGCTAGACAACTGACTTATCTTTGTGTTTCTCTCTTTTACTAGATTACTAGTTGTTTAAGATCATGTATGCTTTCTCTCTCTGGAGGAATCACTTTGACGTTTAGTTCAGTGATACATATCCTTAGTAAAAATAAACTTGCATTGATTGTTGAATAGTTGAGAACATTGCATGAATCAGGTGTTGAGCCTGGTTTCGAGTTTGGATTATAGCTGACAGCATAACTTCAGTGTCACATACAGGTAAACGATACAAATAAACTGTAAGGTAACTGTACTTTGTGGAAGAGAGGTACAGATATGTAGTGTATGTTCTGTTGCAATGTGTTCAGTTCAGACAGGATCATTCTGGAGTAAGGTAGGTCTCTAATACAATTAGACTGGCTTTTTATTGAGAGACAGGGATTGGTACACAGACGTAAACTCAGAAGATGTCCTGTGAGGATGAAGGCAGGCATTGGTGACATAGTATAAGCAATTTTGTTCTTTCCATGGTTCATGTTGAATGTGTTCCACAACACAGAAGTGTCACGAGGTGTGGCCTCTAAGAAATGACTGAATCATATTGGGGGGGGGT
Organism: Peromyscus eremicus; assembly: GCF_949786415.1. Lineage (NCBI taxonomy): Eukaryota > Metazoa > Chordata > Mammalia > Rodentia > Cricetidae > Peromyscus > Peromyscus eremicus. Next base: position 89,128,634 of record NC_081419.1, on the reverse strand, counting down.
CCCCTTTCATAAGCAGAATTAGCCACCCACCCGTATGAAGGGATTAATAGGGGAAACTTTGTCCCTTTTGCTCTGTTTTCTTACATGTGAGAACATGGAGTTCTTGCTTGGGAAATACCATATCCAACACACCATCTTGAAAGCAGAGCTCAGCCTTCACTAAGTTCTGAACCTGCCAGAGCCTTGATTTTGGATTTCCTAGCTTCCAGTTTTAGACATTTGCTAGAGAGATATAGAGACTGAGTTAAAACACAATTAAAATGATGTTTCTAGAGCAAAAGAACACTCAAAATTGCCAGAAAGTCTCCTCAGAATGAAACCTTGTAGAAGAGAGTGTAGAAAGGATGTAAAAGATGAAGGAGGAGGAGGTTATCTGTGAAATACTTTCTTCAATATGTGGTGTGGTAATCACACACATGAGATCACAGCAACTGTGATTATTCACAAAAGAACTGCAGAAGGTCAAACTAATCAAATTCCAGCATAGATGGCAAGGGCCTCCTGAGGCTCCATTCTTAGCTGAGTAGCTATTAGGGCTGATGACTGCTTAGTGAGTAAGCATCATTTTTGGGGTATATGACTGGTGTGCATTACTTACACCTCACTGGATGTCCTTCTACTTGTGGGCATATACATAATGCTAAATGGACTCAGTGATTATTAGTTAGGAATATAAATAGGACATGAATTTGGGAGGGAAGTAGTTTGGAGGATTCTGGAAGAGATAGAGGGAGGTAGTTCAGGGAAAGGAGATACGATCAAAATACATTGAATACAGATATGGGATTTTCAAAGAATAAGTAAAAAAGTATTTTTATTAAAAAGGTAAATTGGATATCTGCCTCAATCTTCATTGTAGCCAGAAGTTTTCCTGTATCCCACCTGGTCCACAGCCACTCAGACACAAGTAAACACACAGAGGCTTATATTGATTAAAACTGCTCGCCATTAGCTTAGAAATTCATCTACACTTCATGATGAATTTTACTCAAGATTTTCAGGGTTTAATGCTAAGGGAAGTATCAGAAGAAATACTGGTAAAGATATGTCATAGTCTTAGCGTGAAGAGATGTTTTATCTTTATACGAACTCTAACAATTGTAAGATACTAACAGCTCTCACATTTTTACTTTCAAAATGCTAAATGTTTGAAAATTGATAAGTTTTGGAAATGACACTTTAATACATGAAGGATCTAATGGCATAAAATATAGAAACAGATAGCATGTGTTATGTTTGGTATATATTCTTTAGCTCAGTGAACATACGTACATTCTATAACTCAGTCAGTCAATGAATAATTTATTGCAAAGACAGGAGAGGCCAAATAACTGAAAATGTGTCTGTGTGCATTATGAATCAGAACTGATCATCCTTGAGATGGGTTAAATAATCTTCCATTTCTACAATGAAAATATATAATCATTAAAGAGCTACAATGGAATTATGCCAGCATTAAAGAGATGCTGCATCTCTGTTCAAGGTGGAATGGTTTCTGTGAGTCACTTTTCTATTGCTCTGAAGAGACATCATGACCAAGGCAACTTATAAGAGAAAGCATTTAATTTGGGGCACAGAGTTCAATATGGTTAGAGCCCATGGTTATTCTGAGGAGAAACATGGCAATATGCAGGTATCAACAAGGCCATACCTCTTCAGTTCCACCAACTCAGGACCACATATTTCAATATATGAGCCTATTAGGGCCATGTAGTCAAACCACCACAGTCTCCATGGCTAATTTGGGGGTGAAAAAAGTAAAGGAAAAAATTGCACACACAGTATGATTCCATGTGCATCCATCCACACATGTCAGGAAGTTACCATCTGAGCCTTGGAAACATTAACAAAACTATAAAAGTGAACACAAATAATGGTGGTGCAATTTAAAGTGACTTTTAGTTTAATTTTTAAACTTATAATGCATCCATTTATCATAATTCTAAAACTATTTTCATTACTTATTAAATTATAAATATAAATGTTTAAACAACTACTATGTTTTTCTCAGTCATTTTATTCTCTAATATTTCTTAAATAGTCAGAGATGTGCCCATGGATTTCTATTCAAGAATGACACTTATAATATAAATTATGACATATGATTTATGTAAATAATATGCAGATACTAAATACAGGATTTTTGCTCAATAGTGCATACTATATGTTTGAAACTTTTAGAGAACCTGTATATTTATACATACATGAAATTGTCTTTAGAAGTCATGATAAAATGTTAAGTGATCTTGTTTCTCTGAAGTAGATTAATACTACTAATATTTATCTGTAATTCATTTTATATGACAATAAAATAATATAGTATGGACAAGTTGGGTTTTGTTCTCTGGGCTTTCATCCCATTAACATTAATACATCTATTGTGGTTGTCTTTGTTTAGCTCATGTGTAGGCAGTCATGTTGATGAAAATTTATGGGTGTTAGCTTTTGACATTCCTAGGAGACATACTCCTACAGCAAACTCCCTGATTCTCTGGCTCTTGCAATCTTTCTAGCCCCTCTTCTGAAATGATCCCTGAGCCGTGAGTGCAGGAGTTGTACTGTAGATGTATCCTCTGGGAATGGGCTCCAGAACTCTGCATTTTGATCAGTTACAATTTCTGTAATGTTCTCCATCTGTTGCAAAGTGAAGTTTCTTCAATGAGTTCTGAGGACTACACTTATCTGTGAATTTAAAGACAATATTTAGAATGTAGTTAGGAATTATAGGCTAGTTTAGTACAAAGTGGTGGTTGTAAGTCCTCTCCAAGACCCAGGATTTACACACAAACAATTTATAGACTGAGCAGGTTACATTTATCTATTTAGGAATACATGCATAAATATATACCTAAATATATGTATGGAACAATTAATGAAAACAGAGGCCATGAATTTGAGCAAGGAGAGGTATATGGGTATATGGAAGGGTTCGGAAAATAAAGGGGAAATGATGTAATTATTTTAAAATTTCAAAAAATAAAAGAAATAATTTAAAAAAATACAAAAGGTTTTTTTTTTCTTTTCTAATCCATCTTCCTCTTTCCCTGATTCACTTATATAGTACAGGTCTTCCTGGGGCTCCTCTACTCAGAGCATAGTGATAATGTCCTTATTTACAACAAGAATTGAAGAAGAGTATCATCAAAGAGACAGTCCTTTCCGAGAAAGCAGTATCTATCTTCGTCTGTTCTCCTCCCCCTTCTTATTTTAGTACTTGCAGAGATTAGAGAATTTAATTGTACGACTTGTGGAATGCAGTTTTCCTTCCAACAGCTGTGTTTATGGTATATAATCTATTAGCTGCTTATATGCCAACGTTTAAAAGCATCCTGATGGATAATACTTAGCAAAGGATTAATCTTTTCCAGCGTCACCCTCTTGACCCACAAATGTACATTAGTGAGATGAGGGGAGGTATAATGCCTGCTCTGACATTTGTTTGTAATGCTTCCAAACATCTTCTGGGATGTGGATTCAGGTTTCCTGGCATTGACACAGACTGGCAAGTCAGCACGAGATGTACTGTTCCCATATGCCAAGGCCAGGATAACTGAGACTGGCTGAGCATTTATGCTGAGCTGGGCCTGTGACATTTTCATGGTGTCCCTCCTTGGAACTGCTTGTGTTGCCCATCAGCCATGCCATTGGAAGTGCGATGGTACTCACAAGCTGCATACAATGCAATAAAGAGAACAGGTTTTGATTCCCCTCTCCTGGGTCCCCTGTCCATCACTTGGTCAGCACTACCTTAACAATACAAGGAAGTAGAGGGTCCTTTAAAACTTTAACACTTTACTCATTGGTTTTGCTCATAATGCTTGAAATTGGGGTTTCAGATCTGGCTTTCTCATTCATTTAATATGAATTTGAGTAGATGCCCTTATTTTATGAAGTGTGTGTGTGGGTACTTGGAGGAGTGAAGGGGTATGAAACTCTGGTCAGAATGTAATGCATGAAAGAAGAATAATTTAAAAATAAAATTCAGAAAATGAATATAGCATATATAATATTAAGAAATTAGCTAAAAATAAAATGTCCTTTCCTATCCTTAGTTAATTTAGGAATTTAAGTTTGACGTTTCTAGATATGAGACAGGAAGGAAGAATGGGAAAAGTCAGTCCTCAAGATCAGTTAGATCTCTATCAAATCTTCTTTGCCTCTTTTTAACATAAACTCTTTGGAACAAGTCATTCTTCAGTTTTGTGGTATACCTTTAACACAAAGTGAATCCTACAGGCTTGTGCATTGAATACCTACTTCTTAGCTAACTATTTTGGAATTGTTTGGAAACTTTGGAAGGTAGGGCCTAGCTGGAGGCAGTAGGTTGTTGAGAGGAGAATCTTCTGCTCTCTCTCTCTCTCTCTCTCTCTCTCTCTCTCTCTCTCTCTCTCTCTCCCTCAATAAAAACTTCTTCCAGCACACACTTTAACTTCCATGGTATTCTACCCACATGCAGGGACCAAATAACCGTGCACCAAAACCTCTAAAATTATAAGTCCAAATAAACATTTGGGTAGTTCTCATAGGCATTTTAGTCAAAGTTATGCAAAAGCAATTATTTTACCTTGACTCCTGTGTGTTCAATGGAGATATTTCAAAGGATGATGCACAAGGATAATACGATTCTTGAGAATATATCTATCACAGGGTTTGATATGTTGACAGAAATAACATGGTAAGGATTATAATAGCCATTATTACTCTTGTGTCTGCAGCTACTGTCATATCATTTGCATTCTCAACTGAAATACCTTGAGTGGGAGAAGAAACTGACACAGGTTGGGCACACAGTGTACAAGACTCATTCTGAAGAAGTATTTCAAGTAAAAGACTGTCCAAAGGAAATTGTAATTGTATTGACTATAGTTATTAGAGATTATTTTTCTGCTTAGAGATAATTACAAGTAGTAGTACTTTTGTTCTGAAAAGCGTTTAATAGTCTTTACTATCTCCATGCTTGCTATAAGTCATTGCTTTCCCATCACTGAACTCTGGGGATACAGCTGTAACTAAACAAAGTTGGCTTTATGATTTCATTGCAATGGAGGCATATGTGTCATGGAGATCCTTGGGGCTTCTGACAACAATTTGGTTAGAAAGTAGAGTGGAGACATTGCATTGTATTAGATGACATGGCAGCAGGATCAAGAAAGCAGGGCTTTGTTGGACTGATTGCTGGAAAAAGATACAGAGCCTATTCTATGATTAGGTGGCTTAATAAATTGATTTGCAAGGTGGAAGGACTAAAGAAAGGCTTGTGCAGCTGTCACTGTATTAGTCAGAGTAAGGAGGCATTTACTTTTTTTTGGTCTTGATATACTATGGTCACAGAGTAGTCCATCTGTAATTATTACCTCTGAAGTCCCATGGATATCACTTATGCAGAAAGGGAAATTTTTTCCAGCAATTATTTCAAGGTGTATTTTTGCCTATAACTTTTGATAAAATTGTATCCAAATCAGGATTTCCCAAAATTTATTCAGTATAGCATGATTAATCACCTACTTAATATTTTATGCCAGGTCCTTTAAAAATTGAATGAATACATATTATGAGTAAAATTTATTTCAGCAAGCTAATGTTGACATTGCAAAACCAGGAAGGGACATGTAATGACAGTTATATGGAGGCAAAAGAATCAATCTAATTGAAAATGTCTATTGATGACTCCGAGACTGAAGTCTGGTCTGCAATGCTCTATCCTGAGCTCAATCTAGAAAGAGACAGACAGACAGATAGAATAAATCTTGGACATATAAAGAGATGTAAAACATATAGCCAAATGGAGACACTGCATTCTATATAGGGTGAAATATTAAAAGAAATAAAAAGGAACTGAATTTGTTACTTTGATAAGCAATACCTTTTGGTATCAATTCTTTATGCCATCTAAAGTAACCACACTTGCTTATTTGGTTATTATGCACCTCTCGTATTGTGGAAAACACCAACCTGCTGGATCTGGCCTTAAGAGTAGCTCTTTTAGCTGAAAATATCTTAAAAACCATTTAGGCTCTCGATGATTCATTCCAGCTGTTTTATTGAAAACAGTGTGCATATGTGGCTTGGTGCAGTGAGCAAGAGTCTCTCTTATTTATTTTAGTAACTGTTTAGTACATGTTATTTTGCCCAGAGAGCGAAGGACCTTCTGCACTATGTGGGGACTTATATCAAACCTAGTTTTTTAAATAAACATCATTCTGCAAGTGTTCTTCATTGCTTCCAATTGTTCATACTTCCTTTCATTTCTAAAGCAGCAAGATCAAAAAGTGTAGAAGAAAACGGAGCCAAGACCCAGGGTCTCTGAGTCCTTCCTTTTCAATAACACTGCACCAGCAGGCAAATCACTCGCCTCGCTTTTCTCATTTCGGAGAGAGCAGGAACGTTTCGATCTAACTCAGGAGAGGAAGCAAAGATAACATAAAGTGATAGAAGAGCAATACTGTTATTTCAAACGAGACTCAAAAGACCCTGTTCAGCTAACTCCAGGCAGCACATGTTGAACTCATAGGCTTCTAACCCCCCAAAAGCATTCTTTCCATGAAAAGCTCCACATAACAGTTTGATCGCAAAATAGTTAATCTTAAGCATGCAACTTTCCGTGATCATCTAAACTTTAGTTGTGGATTGAATGCTAAGTTGTTTTCCTTCTTTTGAACTTCCAAGGCCTTTTTCCAGATGGTGTCAGGAGGCACACTGCTTGTGTGTAATTCCTGATGACTTTGAAAGCTCACTCCATCAGGGATGCCTCACACCCCACCGGGACCCTGAGTAGCCTGCCTCCCCATATGTTCCTCACTCCCTGCACTCTGAGTTCTATGGCTGCCCTGCCTGCATAACAAACACAAATGTGACTCTGGACCTGGATTTCTCCCAGATGAGCAGACTTCAAAGTAGCTGCAGAGCCTCTAGGAGAAGGCCTGTCCTTCCCCATCTGTGTGACCACTGCCAGCTCCTGTGTCTGGTTTCCTTACTGACAGAGTGATTAAAAGAGGTGCCAAAGGTAGTGAGGAAGCAAGGAATCCAAAGAGGTTTGCGGTGAGCCCGAGCTGGAAATGAGTGGGGGAAACGAGGCAAATTTAAATTTTCCATCTGGAACAACAAATTAGGTCGGGAATGACAAATTCAGTGCAAGTAGCAGGTTAGCAGTGACAGCGTCAACACATCTACTGCAACTTTGCATGCCATTATTTAACATGCTAATATATCACTATTATGTGCTCATTACTGACGGCAGCCCCATGGAGAAGAAGAGATCATTATTTACTTGAGGGCCGTGGCATTGACTGATGAGGATCGTATAACGCGTCAGACACCCTAGCTTTCTCATGATGGAAATGAAGTGAGACTTGTTCTTTTATGCTTGCATGTAAGTAGAACTTGAGATATAATGGGCTGAGGTGCTGTGGTCCTGCAATCTTTAATGGAGCCTTCCATATCACTCCCAGGTATAGTATACAAGATATACCTGAGTATATATTTTCTGGTTATACCTTTTCCCTTTCACTTTTGAAAGTACTTTTGTATCCCCGCCCCCTTTCTTGGCTCTTGCTTAATCCTTCAAATTCAAGATGTTTCCCTACAAGTGGATTTTTTTTCTATTCTTAAACAGCCCATGAATTTATTTTCTTGAGTATTTTTTGGTTCCTAGTGCTTGCCCGTTGATCCAAATTTGAAGGGCACAGGCCCAACTGTAGTTCTATTTCAGAAATGGCAATTGAAGCCAGATGGCCTCTCTCCAGAGCATGGCATGGAACTGACATCATGGGATTCAAGACCTACTTCCTGCTATGTTGCTGCTTGGTGGGAGGGAAAACAGAAAGCACAAAGTACCAGGTGATAGGGGGCAGAGTCCATCGGACTATGACCTCCTTCCAAGCTGGACACATTGGACTTTTCATCCTATACTCTTCTGAAGCAAGATGCCCAACAGATGAACAACATGTTCAATAAATGTTTTTTTAATTAAGTAATTTTTTAATTCATTTTTGATGCCAGCCACAGATTCCCCTCTTTTTCCTCCTCCCACCCCTCCAGCCCCCCCCCCCCCACAACCCACCCCTTATTTTCTCCTCTAGCAAGGTAAGGCCTCCCATGGGGAGTCAGCAGAGCCTGGTACATTCAGTAGAGGCAGGTCCAAGTCCCTTTCCCTGCATCAAGTCTGTGCAAGATGTCCTACCAGTGGGCTCCAAAAAGCCAGCTCATGCACCAGGGATGGATCCCAATCTCAGTGCCAGGGGGCCCCTCAAGCAGATCAAGCTACACAACTGTCTCACTTATGCAGAGGGCCTAGTCCACTCCCATGGAGGCTCAACTGTCAGTCCAAAGTTTATGAGTTCCCACTAGTTTGGTTTGGTTGTCTCTGTAGGTTTCCCCTTCATGATCTTGATGTCCCTTGTTCAGAGAATCCTTCTTCCCTCTCTTTGACTTGACTCCCGGAGCTTGGCCTGGTGCCTGACTATGGATCACTGCATTTGCTTCCATCAGTTACTGGATGAAGGCTCTATGATGACAGTTAGGTATTCACTGATCTGATTACTGGGGTAATCCAGTTCCGGCACCCTCTCCACCATTGCTAGTAGTCTAAGCTGGGGTCATCCTTGTGGATTCCTGGGGACTTCCCTAGCACCAGGTTTCTCCCTATCTCTATGATGTCTGCCTCTGTCATGGCATATCTTTCATTGCTCTCCCATTCTGTCCCTGTTCCAGCTGGGCCATTCAGTTCCCTTATGTTCTCATTCCCCATCCCCTACCCTCCATTGCTCCCCCAACTCCAGTTTACTCGTGGAGATCTCATGTATTTCCCCTTTCCAGGGTGATCCATCTGTCTCTCCTTGTTGGCTAACTCCTCTGGAGCTGTGGGCTGTAGTCTAGTTATCTTTTGCTTTACATCTAGTATCCACTTAAGAGTGAGTACATACCATGTTTGTCCTTCTGCATGCTCAATAAATTAACAACAACAACAAAATCACTCTTCATGGAAGATGTTCTCTACCATTTTGTAGAACGAAAAATGAGTAAATGAATGGAATGAATATATTAATACAGTTTCTTTGTTTATAATTTCCACCCTTGTTCGAACTCTGTATTCTTTTATTTACCAGAGGTGACAGAAAGAAGCTGAGGAGCTTTGTTGCTGTTGATGCCGAAACAATCTTTTCCTTGCTACCATCCCTTAATTGATAGGATGAGAAGGCAGTCTGTGGATTGCTTCAGGCTGGGATAGAGTACCACAGTCAGGTTTCAGAGCAGGTGAGCTATTATCAGCGATTCAGGAAATCTTATTTTCTCTTTTACTTTTCATCCTGTTGAGTACATTTGGCCATAAGCAAAAAAAAATTAGAATTATCTATAAAAACATATTTCTAGGCCAATATTTCTTTTTAGTTTTCATGCTGTGTTGTGTCAAAAACACATAGTCAACAGGTTTTCTATTAGGACTAAGGATTTTGTTGTGTTGTATATAAGGTTGCTTGGATCATTTGTGCAAAATCAGAATCCATGGACTTCCTCACCTTGCTCATGTCTACTAATTTCTAATAAACTATCTAATTTTAGAATTTGATTTTATACACTGAAGTAGAAAACTGTTTGGATTACTTTGCTGTGATACACTGTTATCTTTGACATATTTAACTTTTTATTTTCCCTTTCATTATTCATATCCTTTTGTCATGCTTGAAGTTTATTACTAATATATAACCATTTCTATATTTCACTGTATTTTTAGCCACATTATTGGATCATCTCCATAGTCAAATTGGCTCAGTATTTACAAATCAAAATTTTTACTTGTATTACTACTCTCTAAGTCAAAGGAAATGCTTTATTATTCTATTTATAGAAGGATGTGTAATTAGATGTGTCTGATGAAATACTATGCCGATAATTACAAACCTCTGAAAAGTTAAAGAAGCAAATTATTTATTTTGAAAATCCAAATTTGTAGAGTTCTGTATGGGTTTACTGAAAAGACTTCCTGGTCAAACCATAACACCAACACAGAACATTTTTTGCTATACTTAGGAGTGAAGTAAAATTTTTAGCCATATCTGGAGAAGCATTCTCACTAAATATTAAATTAAGATATAAAATCCATTTTTACTGCATGTCAAAAGAACTGTATGCAGTTTTCCACCCATACCTTGGTCTACTGGGGTATGTTGATTCATGTCACACTCTATGGATACACTGAGGACAGAGCCACTGGTAAAACACTTCAGCTGGTGAGGTGAGTTAGACACAGACATCTGTTCTCTGCTGCTGTTCTGAAATCTGTGCCAACAGCCCATTTTTCACAGATAATCTAAACTGCTTGTGTGCTTTATTTTGTTGGAGGATTGTCAGAACAGAACAAACTGAAATAGCCATTAAAGAAATTTAGATTCATTTGTGATTGGTTTTCATGTCATTTCAATAAACCCCACTCATTATCCATATATTTCCCCAAACATTTTTACTTCAGAAAACTGAAAAAAAAATGTCTTTGGGCAGAGGTGTTTTTAGTTCAACTTACTTGAAATTTAGTAAAAAATTGACCCATACACTACCTTCATTCACACTTCTCTCATCCAAAGAACATTTTTTATATTTGTTTATTAATTTATTCTTCTCTCATATATTATATTCCAACTAGAGTTTTCCCTCCCTCTTTTTTTCCCTGTCCCACCTCCCCACCTCCCCTTTCCTCCAGATCCACTTGTCCGTTTCTCTTCAGAAAACAGCAGGCCTTCCAGGGAAATCAACCAAACACTGCATAACAAGTTACAGTAAGATAAGGCACATCTCCTCATATCAAGGCTGGACAAGTAGCCCAGTAGGAGAAAAGGGTCCCAAGAGCAGGCAAAAGATTCAGAGATAGCGTCTGCTCCCACTGTTAAGAGTCTCACAAGAAGAACAAGCTATACAACTATAACATATATGCAAAGGACCTAGGTCAGACTCATACAGGCTCTCTATGGGCCCTGGTTAGTTGATTCTATTGGCTGTGTTCTTGTGGTGTCCTTGACCCCTCTGGTTCCTGTGGTCCATCCTCCCTTTCTCCCATGGGATTCTCTGAGCTTGGCCTGATGTTTGGCTATGGGTCTTTACATCTGCTCCCATCAGTTTCTGGATGAAGCCTCTCTGATGATGATTAAGGTAGGCACTGATCTATGAGTATAGCAGAATATCATTAGAAATTATTTCATTGACATTTTTTTCTTTTGTCTAGTTGTGTTTGGTTCTATTCTAAGTCTCTTAGCTACCCAGCCTGGACCTGCAGGCAGTGTCAGGCATATGCTCCCTCTTGCAATCTCAAGTTGGACCAGTTACTAGTTGACTACTCACACAAGTTCTTAGCCACCTTTACCTAAGCACATCTTGAAGGTAGGACAAATTGTAGGTCAAAGGTTTTATGGCTGGGTTGGTGTCCCATTTCTACACTTGAAGCATTGCTTGGGTGCACATGATGGCCAGTCAGGCTCTCATTACTAGGAGTCTTTGCTAGGGTTGCCCTTGTAGATTCCAGGGAGTTTCCATTGCACTAGGTTTTCCAGCCGTTCTTCCCTCCATCCCTTACAATTCCATCTGATACTGCCTGTTCTCATTCCCATCTACCTCCAGTTCACCTGTGAAAACTGTTATTTCTTCTTCCCAGGGAGATCTACAGACCCCCTCCTCCCCTTGAGCCCTTCTTGTTACTTAGTCTCACTCAGTCTGTGGATTGTAGCATGATTATCCTTTACTTTACAGATAATATCCATTTACAAGTGAGTACATATCATGTTTTCCTTTCTGGGTCTGGGTTACTTCATTCAGCATGACGTTTTTCTAGTTACATCCATTTGCCTGCAAATTTCATGGTGCCATTGTTTTTAACAGCTAAGTAATACTCCATTGTGTAAATGTACCACATTTTCTTTATCCATTCTTCAGTTGATGGGCATCTAGACTGTTTCCAGTTTCTGGATATTACAAATAAAGTTGCTAAGAACAAGGTTGAGTAAATATCCTTGTAGTTTTATTGAGCATCCTTTGTGTATATGCCTAAGACTGGATCTTGAGGTAGATCGATTCCCAATTTTCTGAGAAAGCACCCTATTGATTTCCAAAGTGGCTGTACAAGTTTGCACTACCACCAGCAATGGAGGACTGTTACCCTTGCTCCACATCCTCTCCAGCATGAACTCTCACTGTGTTCTTATAAGGTGTAAGATGACAGGTGTAAGATGGAATCTCAGAGTCATTTTGATTTACATTTCCCTGAGAGCTAAGAACGTTGAACATCTCTTTAATAGTTTCTCGGTCATTTGAGATTCTTCTGTTGGGAATTATCTGTTTATATTTTATCAACTTTTAAATTAGCTTGTTTGTTGTGTTGATGACTAGTTTCTTGAGTTCATACATATTTTAGAGATCAGCCTTATGTCAGATGTGGGGTTGGTGAAGATCTTTTCCATTTTGTAGGCTGCTTTTTTGTCCTATTGATTATGTCCTTTGCCTTACAGAAGCTTTTCAGTTTCATGAGATCCCATTTCTTAGTTGTTGATCTTAGTGCCTGCACTATCTGTGTTCTATTCAGGAAGTCATTTCCTGTGTCAATGCATTCAAGGCTGTTTCCCTTTTTCTAGTCTACCAAGTTCAGTGTATTTGGATTTATGTTGAGGTCTTTTATCCATATGGACTTGAGTTTTTTTTTTGCAGAGTGATAGGTAGATCTATTTGTATTCTTCTACATGCCTACATTCAGTTATGCCAACACTATATATTGAAGATGATTTCTTTTTTCCATTGTATATTTTTGGCTTCTTTATAAAAAACAATCAGGTACCCATAGGTATGTGGATTTGTGTCTGGGTCTTGGATTCAATTCCATTGATCAACCTGTCTGTTTTTATGAAAATACCCTTAGTTTTTATTACTACAGCTCTGTAGTACAGCTTGAAATCAGGTGCTGTGGGATGATCTGTATGTCAAATGTGTTGCTGATTGGTCAGTAAATAAATCACTGATTGGCCATTGGCTAGGCAGGAAGTATAGGCGGGACAAGGAAAAGAATTCTGGGAAATGGAAGGCTGAGAGGGAGACATTGCCAGCCGCCACCATGACAAGCCGCATGGGAAGATCCCGGTAAGCCACGAGCCATGTGGCAAGGTATAGATTAATGGAAATGGATTAATTTAAGATATAAGAACAGTTAGCAAGAAGCCTGCCACGGCCATACAGTTTGTAAGCAATATAAGTCTCTGTGTTTACTTGGTTGGGTCTGAATGGCTGTGGGACTGGCGGGTGAGAGAGATTTGCCCTGACCGTGGGCCAGGCAGGAAAACTCTAGCTACAAATGGCGTCCAACGTGTTGGCAAGAGTTTCCAAGACTTAAAGTTGTTGTCATACAGGTCTTTCATTTGCATGGTTAGAGTTACCTTGAGATATTTTATATTATTTGTGGCTATTGAGATGGGTGTTGTTTCCCTGATTTCTTTCACAGCCCATTTGTCATTGGTATATAGGAAAGCTACTAATTTTTTTTTGAGTTAACCTTGTATGTAGCCACTTTACTGAAGGTATTTATCAGCTGTAGGAGTTCCCTGGTAGAATTTTTTGGGTTGTTTATGTATATTACTATGTTGTCACTGAGTAGTGATACTTTGCTTCCTTTTCAGTTTGTATCCCCTTGATCTCCTTTAGTTGTCTTATTGTTCTAGATAGATCTTCAAGTACTATATAAATAGGATATGCAGAGGATGAACAGCTTTGTCTTAGTCTTGATTTCAGTAGAATTGCTTTGATTTCTTCTCCTTTTAATTTGATGTTGACTATAGCTTGCTGTTAATTTCTTTTATTATGTTTAGATATGTCCCTTGTATCCCTGTTCTCTGCAAGACTTTTATCATGAAGAGTTGTTGATTTCCAAAGGCTTTTTCAGTATCTAATTCAATGATCATGTAGTTTTTTTTTCTTTCAGTTTGTTTATATGGTAGATTCCACTGACAGATTTTTGTATGTTAAACCATCCCTGCATCTCTGGGATGAAGCTTACTTAATCATGGTAGATAATATTTTTTATGTGTTCTTGGATTAAGTTTGTGATTATACTGACTATTTTTGCAACAGTGTTCATGAGGGAAATTGGTCTACAATTCCTTCTTCACAGAATCTTTGTGTGGTTTGGTACCAAGATGACTGTGACCTCATAAAATGAATTTGACAATGTTCCTTCTATTCCAGTGTTGTGGAATAATTTGAAGAGTATTGGTATTAGCTCTTCTTTGAAAGTCTGAATTTTGAGGTAAAATTGTCTTGTCCTTGGCTGCTTTTATCTATCTATCTATCTATCTGTCCAGTTGGGAGGTTTTTAGTGACTGCTCTCTGTTTCCGTAGGGGCTTATAGGTCTATTTAAATTGTTTATCTGACTCTGATTCAATTTTGGTAAGAGAAAATTGTCCATTTATTTTAGATTTTCTGATGTTGTAGAGTACAGGTTTTTAAAGTATGACCTAGTGATCCTTTGGATTTCCCTGATGTCTCTTGTTATATTCCCCTTTTCATTTCTGATTTTTCTAGTTTGGATATTCTCTCTCTGTCTTTTAGTTAGTTTTGATAAGGTCTTGTCTTTCTTGTTGATTTTCTCAAAGAACCAACTCCTTGTTTCATTAATTCTTTGTACTGCTTGCTTTGTTTCTATTTTATTTATTTTAGCCTTTAGTTTGTTTATTTCCTGCCATCCTCTCCTCTTGGGTGTGTTTGCTTCTTTTTGTTCTAGAGCTTTCAGGTGTGTTGTTAAATTGCTAGTGTGAGATATCTCTAATTTCTTTATGTCAGCAGTTAGTACTATGAAGTTTCCTCTTAGCACCACTTTTGTTGTTTCCCACAAGTTTGGGTATGTTGTGTATTCATTTTTATTGAATTCTGGAAGTCTTTGATTTACTTTTTAATTTCTATCTTGACCCCGTAGTCATTCAGTAGACCGTTGCTCAATTGCCATGAGTTTGTAGGCTTCTGTTTTTAAACCTAGCTTTAATCTGTGGTTGTCCGACAGGATACGGTGGGTTATTTCATTTTTCTTGTATCTGTTCAGACTTACTTTGTGACCGAGTATGTGATCAGTTTTGGAGAAAGTCCTGTGAGGTGCTGAGAGGAAGATATATTCTTTTGTGTTTGGGTGAAATTCTCTATAGATAACTGTTTTGTCCATTTGTTTCATAATGCTTGTTAGCTCTAGTATTTCTCTGTTAAGTTTCTGTCTGGATGACCTGTCCATTGTTGAGAGTGGTGTACTGAAGTCTCCCACTATCAATGTATGATGGTCGATGTGTGGTTTAAGCTTTAGCAATGTTTCTTTTACAAATGTGGGTGCTCTTGAGTATGGGGCATAGATGTTAAGAATTGAAACATGAACTTGGTGGATTTTTCCTTTTATAAGTATGAAATATCCTTCTCACCTCTTTTGATTATTTTTTTTTTTGGAAGTCTATTTTGTTGAATATTAGAATAGCAACACCAACTTGCTTCTTGGGTCCATTTGCTTGGAAAAATCTTTTCCCAACTCTTTACTCTGAGGTAATGTCTATCTTTGATATTGAAGTGTGTTTCTTGTATGCAGCAGAAGGATGGATCCTGTTTTTATATCCATTCTGTTAGCCCGTGTCTTTTTTTTATTGGAGAATTAAGTCTATTGATATTGAGAGATATTAATGACCATTGATTGTTTTTTTTTAATTTTTTTTTATTTATTTTTTTATTTTTTTGTTTTTTTCGAGACAGGGTTTCTCTGTGTAGCTTTGCGCCTTTCCTGGGACTCACTTGGTAGTCCAGGCTGGCCTCGAACTCACAGAGATCCACCTGGCTCTGCCTCCCGAGTGCTGGGATTAAAGGCGTGCGCCACCACCTCCTGGCCTGATTGTTAATGTTTGTTATTTAGTTGTTGTTTTTGGTGGTGGTGATATACAGAAATAGAGAAAGAGAAAAACCCAGAGTCAAAAGGTAGATGGGATAATTTAAGTTAAGAAAAGCTGGCTAGTTATTTGTAATAGTCAGAACCTGTAAACAACCTAGATGCCTCTGAATGGAAGAATGGATAAAGAAAATGTGGTACATTTACACAATGGAGTATTACTAAGGGGTAAAAAAACATTGGCATCAGGAAATTTGCAGGGAAATGGATGGAACTAGAAAAAAGTCATCCTGAGTGAGGTAACCCAAACCCAGAAAGACAAACATGGTATGTACTCACTCATAATTGGATATTAGATGTAAAGCAAAAGATAATCAGGCTACAATTCACAGCCCCAGAGAAGCTAGGTAACAAATAGGACCCTAAGAGGATGCATAGATTTCCCTAGGAAAGGGAAATAGATGAGATCTTCTGTGTAAACTGTGGTGGGGGTTTGGAGCAGAGGGAATGGGGGGATGGGAAAATGAGGGATTGGGTTGATTGAGTTGAGGGCAGGACAGAGTATGAGAATAATGAAAGAGATATCTTGATACAAGGGCCATTTGGGGGTAAGGGAGAAAACTGGTGCCAGGGAAACTCCCAAGAATCCACAAGGATGACCAGCTAAGACTCCTAGTAATAGTGGAGAGGGTGCCTGAACTGGCCTTCCCCTGTAATCAAATTAGTGACTACCCTAATTGTCAACAACCTTCATCCAGTAACTGATGGAAGCAGATGCAGAGATCCACAGCCAAGCACCAGGCCGAGCTCTGGAAATCCTGTTGAAGAGAGGAAGGAGGGATTGTATGAGTAACGGCGGTCAAGATCATGATGTGGAAACGTACAGCAATAGCTGACCTGAACTAATGGGAGCTCATGGGACTCTGGTCCAACAGCTAGGGAGCCTGTATGGGACTGACCTAGGCCCTCTGCAAGTGGATGGTAGTTATATAGCTTGGTCTGTTTGTGTGGTCCCTGGTCAGATCTGTCCCTGGGGCATGAGCTGGCTTTGGGAACCTATTCCCCATGCAGGGATGGTGCCATATTCCTGACTGTTGTTGATTGTGTTCTTATATTGTCACCTAGGCATCTGTGTTTGGGGTGATTATAGGTAAAGGTGTTACTTTCTGATTTGGCTTTGTTGGGTAGGTGTTTTGTTCTTTAGTTTCTGTTTCCTCTTTGGTCTTCTGGTATTTGTATGCTGGATTTCTGGCAGCTGGCATGACCTTTGGTCCATCAGGGAGTCTCCATCTGAGTTGGGGGGTGACCTCCTGGTGGCTACTATGGTCTTTGTTCCAGCATGGAGTGTGATATGGTAATGAGGAGGGGAGTGGGGAGTGATGATGTGGGGGGCACTGAGAAAGTGGAGAAGGTCCTCAGGTGAGCCCCCTATTTGGAGTTCTGAAGGCCAGTGTGATCTCTGGTCCAACAGAGAGTCTCTGTCTGAGTTTGCCTATTTGCTCTTATGACTGCTATAGTCTGTTTCTCTGTCTGACTTATCCTTTGCCGGTTCTGGAGTGCACCTGCACCCGTTCTGGACTGTCTGACTTGTCCTGCACCTGTTCTGGACTAGAGTGGCTTGCATCTGAGCAGTGAAAGAACATTTTATAATAGTAAGTTATTGTTGAGAAGTGTGTTGGACACTTGACTTTTAAATGTTCATTTCCCTCTGTCACAACTATCCTAAAATCTTCAGAAAGTCTGACTTTTACTCCAAATTAAAAAACAATAATCCTTGCAAAATCCAAACACAAAAGGAATTATATATCAAATGTGTAGCACTAAGTAAGATGACTTGGCTTATTGGCATATGTGTTTATATGAATATAATTAAATATATCTATATGTATGCTCTATTTATATGATATTATTTATATAGTTGGTTTTTAGGTTAGCCTCAACCATGCAAAAACTATGTTTATCTTTGAGATGGGCTTAATTTAATATGGGGTATCTAAATAGTCTAGCATCAAATTTGGAGAGTCAAATTTAAATTTTTTTCTAACATTGAGAGTCAACATAAAATCAGAAAACTAAAATTACACTAAATATTTCACCTAAGAAAATTTTTTATTGTGCTCAGTCCCAGAGATTCTAGGAGGGGCCTTGTAGGAGGAACTCACAGAGCTTAGGCTCAATCTCCCATTGAGGGTTTGCTGCCCAAATGAAGCTGGCACCTCTGAGAATATGAAGTTGAGTTACTTAAGGTCACTATATTAAAAATAAGGGTCATTACCCAGGTTATACCAGGAAGTCTGATATGTAATACAGAAAAAAATGAAGTCTCTTCCTCCATCTTTCTGCCTTTTAAGTCCATTTTAGTATATCTTATTAACAAATAAAAATATAGTTTAAGTCCTATCTTTTTCCTCATGAAGTACAGAAGAGTGTGACACTAAAAACTGATAAAAAAAGTCAAATATCTAAAGACACATACCACATTTCTGCCTTTTATGCATTTAGTGCTTAGGAATTTCATACATACATATAATGTGTTTTGACAAACTCTTCCTGATTCCCTAATCTCCAACTTCTTCATATCCCCACTACCACTTTCCCCCATCTTCATGTACTCTTTTTAAACCCACTGAACCCACTTAGTACTGCCAGGGTACAAATAGGACCATTTACTAGAGTATGGACTGCACACCAGGCTCACATTGCAGGTACTAACTGATACTTTCTCTACTCTAGTAGCCATCAATTGTTAGTAGTGCTTCAGCTTTGCAAAGAAATTGGTCACGGGGTTCCATAGACATCTCCATAATCATTATAGACCATTACCATTGCTCTTGGCTAATATCCAGAACTTGACAGTATGACTTTATTGCTGATGACACCATATATTTGAGTCATAGGGCATAAAGACAGCAAACTGCTACTGACCTTAGACATTTCATCACTACTGGTTAGCTTTCATGGTGCTGGAAGATGCTATGCATGCTACTTAGGGAGAAAAGGAATCAACAGTCATAACCAGTAGTGCACCCTACAAGCTAAAAATAGTTACTGAACTGACAAGCTATTTTCCTTGGTGCAACAGTGGTATTAATGTTATGGGAGACACTAAACATATTTTGATAGGATTAATGCCTGCTCCATTAGACAGAACTCATGCTTGATCCTGTTAACTGGAGAAAAAATCACGGCTGAATAGATGATAGGCCTTAGGTAAGAAGCTGCTACTCTTATTTTGATAAACGCACATTTTCTTTATTCGTCTGTTGATGGGCACCTAGGTTGGCTCCATACAGTGAGTATTATGAATAGAGCCAAAACAGACATGAATGAACAGGTCTTTCTGTTGCACTATGCTGATTTAGATTCCCTGGGCATAGTCCCAGGAGTGGTGTGGCTAGATAGTGTAGTAGTTCTGGTTTTTGTGTTTTTGAGGAATTTCAACACCCATTTTCATAGTTGGACTAATTTACATCTCCACAGCAGTATATAGGAGAAGCTCTGGGGTGGACTGTGTTAAAGTACATGATATACTTGAATGAAATGTATTAGGAAACATCACTATTTAAAGTGAATATATAGTGATTTTAAAAGGAATTGAAAATATATTGAAAAGTTGGTTGAAAAGAGACGTAAGACTGAGTTGGTTTAAATAAGGATGGAGAATGGAACATTAGAAAAGATACACTGATAGAATATCTATATGATATTTTACCTCAAAAATAGATGTTTCTAGCCATAATAAATATAGTGATTAAGTAAATGTTAATGTTATTACAGAATTGTTCAAAAAGGTCAAAATGGAAATGAGATATTGTTTTGACCTGTAATTAAGCAACTTTTTATTTGACCACATTTTCCTGATTAAAATCACTCAGAAGATACTCATAGGGCAGCTGAGATGGCTCGTGGGCGAAGTTCTTGCTACTTAAGCTTAATGACCTGAATTCAAGCACCAGAACTCATGTCAAAGTGGAAGGAGAAAGCCCAGTTCACAGAGATGTCCTCCGATGTCCCCTGTATGTGTGATATGCCCTACATGGTCCTCTTACATATTAATAATAATAATAATAATAATAATAATAATAAAATAATAAATAACAAACTTATTTTAAAGGATAATAATAAAATAAATATTTTAGTACACATTTATACTCTGTGTAGATGAAGATGGCATACTTATCATCTTCAGAATGAGTATGTTGGCTACAGAGAAAGAATTATAGAAGCTCCATTAGAGACAGAATTGGTTTTGGAAAAAGTGTAATACAGTTTTTAGATTCTAAATTTCTTGATTAGGCAGACCAGATCCTTCATACTGTTGTGAAACCCTCAGTCCTACACATCTCTGCATCTCCATGTCCTTCTACTTCCTCCAGACATCATGGTGTCCCACTCAGACATGAGTTCTGTGCGCTGCCTTGTTCTCACTCCTGCTCAAGGCTAGCTCCTCAAGAAGGCTTTTCTGGATCTCCTAACAGGAAAATCATTCTAGTGTCTGGACTCTAGCAGTTAATTCTTTCATAGAGGTTGTCTTTCTGATTCCATTAAACATAAAATTATATCCTTAAAATTGGAAGCCACGCTGTTGTTGTGTTTATATTTTTATCATGGAGCAGTACACCTAACAAAAAGTATCAAATAAATCAATGTCATAGAAGGTTTGTGAAACTTTTAGCCAAAAGAAAATTTCCAATAAAAAGGGCAAATTTTGAAGATTTTGATTTGAATGTGTAACCTTAATTAAAGGAGAAAGAGATAGCTGGGAGAAAAAGAAATAAGAGGAGGAAAAAATGTCCCTAGCAAACATTTGAGGCCTCATAATCAGAGGGCAAAGCCAAGCTACAGTGAAAGTTTTGCCACAGTATAAATCTTACTAGGTGATAAAGCCAAGAAGATATACAGCACGGCTTTCACAAATCAACATTTTGTAGGTACCTGAAAGATCCATTTTGCGTTCAACCCTACCAGTTCAATACCTTTCCCTCAATAACCATAGCACGCAGAAGATATTTAACTTCATGAATTATAAAATGACAAGAAACATTTCTGTATTGGTTGTGGATTCAATCCCACAACAGGTTCAAAAGTTCACAAGCAGGTAATACCTGAATTTATCATAGTATGGCCAACTACATGAGCAGCATTTTTAAATAATACATACTTTAAATTATTGAAGGTAAGTATCAACAGGTGAGAACATAGTGTTTTAAAGTACCCTCTTGTTTCCTAAAATGCTGCTGCACTTTTCAAATATTCCTTAGAGTAATAAATAATTAAACCACACATGCTCAATATTAACAAAGAGAAGCTTGACATATTTTATTGTGATCTTTTAGGAACTGTTTCCTCAAAGTGTAATAATTGTAATAGAACACTTTCTGATTGTTTATTCTGTTCCTAACACTAAAAACAAACTATGAACATTAACCCACTAAATTCTCATAGCATTGTGTTCTTTCTATGATAAAGAACTGCATCTTTACCACTTTAAGATAAGGACCAGACTACTCTAATGTTTACCTGCAAGTTTTATATGTTGAGTTGCTTTTGTATGGAAGACCCTCCTCCCTTTTATTTTCTATCCTATATCCTATGTCCTGTTAAAGACAATTTTTTCTTGCTTTTCCTATTCTGGCTTCTACTTTGCAATTATTTACTCATCCATCCATCTGTATGTCCATACACCCATGCATGCATCCATCCATATTCCCCTCAAAACTTTGCTAGATATCATTATGCATAAGCTAGTAGCTGACAAAGAAATAAATCAGTTAGTTCTGGGAACTCAAGAAACAAGAGTAAGAGAAGTCAGTGTTTAGGGATTTTGATTATCTAGGGGTATTTGGGTACTGTCCAGATTTTTCAAAATAGACTGTGATGATGAGAGAGAAGAAGAAATACAATGATATGTACATTTGGTTAGCTGGAGTTGTAAGTTGAAATGCCCAGAGAAGCATATGACTTGAAAATAAGAAACAACCTGACATTCTTGTGTGTTAGGATAGGTATGATTCTGTCTGAGCCACACAGGTGAGTGTGTGCCCATTTACAGGCTCAAAATTCAAAATTCAAAAATAAATAACAACCAAGCAGTGCTAGGTAAGAACATACAATTAGAAGCTGACATTAGCTAATGGAACATTGGTTTAAGACCTCTGGGAAGAAAGTAATATTTATTAAAAATTTACTAACATGGAGGCACCTATGTGCCATTAAGTCACCTTGTATATTGGTTGCTCAGATCCATAGTGAGGATTATTCTAGGTGTATCTCTGAGGGTGCTTCTCGAAGTAAAGCAGATAGTTTTCTTGTGGACCAGCTCATTGAGTCTGAAGACAGTAAAGGGCTGACCTTTCCCAAGTAAGAAAGGAGCTACCTGTTTGAGAACTTGGGCATGATGTTTTTACCTTGGTAACAGGAACTGAAAGGTAAGTGTTCCATGCCTCACACTTACCTGACCTCAGACTGCAATTACCGCCTTGACTTTTGTGGGAGTCTGCCTTGGGATTCAGATCTTGTGATTGTGTGAGCCTCCATGATCTTTTGAGTCACTACCTTACTCATTCTTCCCCCTCACTCTTCTCTCTTCCTCTCTGTATTATTGGTTTTGCTTCTCCAGAGAAAGAATACACTGGGACGTGAGCTGGCCAATAAATTTGTCAGATAATGTTACCAACTACCCAGGAGATGGTCCCTGGGATAAGTCCCACTTAGGGAACAAAACGGAGACACAGCTAGTTGAAATCTTCTTCTAGTACGCCAAGGACAATGGTTTTGAGCTGGAAATCTCACGTCAGCTTCGAGAGTCTTTTCCTCAATGCACCACACTTCTAGCACTTGAAAAGAGACCTCTTATGTCTAGGAAGTAGTGTCAGTCATGGGGATGAAACCATACTGCAGATGGCTTAGGGGGAGAATGAGAAAAGGAAGTCAGTAGATTCAAATTTCTCAGTTGAATATTTGCTAACAGAAAAAAAAAATAGGGAGGAGTAAGATGCTCATTTTAAAAGAAAACAAAGAATGAGATTTTCCATTTATAAGAACATATATACATATAAAAGAGAGTAAAATGTTGCTGAGGAAGGCAATGAAGAATTTCTAAGGTTGTCAAGTAGCTGCCACCTTTCTCCTTCTGTAGAAAAGGAGAAAATAATCCCAGACATGCCTTTGGTCTCTAGGCAAATGCCAGGTCACCCTCTGGGCAATTTAAATCCATCGTTCATTCCTAGCTGCCAGACAGAGCACGTCCCTGCCCTGCTGATGAGCCAGGCTTTCTGACAGATATTGACCAAATACACTTGCTTTTTTCTTTCATCACCATTCAATTTGCTTAAATAAAAAGTCCAATGAAAAATGACTTCCTCAAATACATCCAACGCTGCATCTACCTGCTCCCGTTATTTTTGGACGTCCCTCTGGAGTGATTTGGTTATATGCATGTAACTCCCCATTCACCACATCTAATATGCAAGTCTTAAATTTTTAAAAGTGCCTGGGCAGTCTATGGACAGCACAAAAACGAGGCAAGTTGTCCATTTGTGACTTGAAATCAGACCCTTTGAATCCAGAGAAATTAGTCACCATATCCATCTCTATTGCATTTCTCGTCTCCTTTTCCTTCCCGTCGCTCACCAGACAGTAATGTTCTCAGATCAAATATTCTCTATAAATTGAGAGAACATTTAGCTGATTTATGGGGCTTTTAGCTATTATATACTTACCTATTCAATAAAAGTAAGTACTTACCTCACATGACACATATGCTACCTTCACAATATAAGATCTTTCCTTCAAGGGATTCAGGCATCAAATTGTAATGAGATTTCTTGTAGCTAATACATCACTTAAGGGCAAACTGACATTCCAAATCTATTTCCCTTTCTCTTTCTCCTTTTTATCAATGGAAGTCGGTCGGGGCGTAGCATTCTTTGTAAGACCCTTAAAATTATCAAGATTCTTTTCTTCTTTAAAAAACAAACTTGTAAACTTGCTGAATAAAAAAGGAGGATTGTTGGCATTGCATTTAAGGGTAGAAAAGGAATGGGGAGTCTGCCTTTCATTTGCAATTTCAGTTCCCAGAATGAGAAACAGAATGACCTCCATCTTTGCACCCATGTCAGGGGGAGTACTTGGTAAAAATCCATCTATGCTCATCTGTGTTCAAAAATCAATTACAAAAACCAATAATCAATTAAACATTTACTTTACTACATACTTGAGGTGTCTGAAGAGATGTAAATATTCTAGCAATAAGTTTTTTGAAGGATATTCTAGGCTTTGTGGACACAAGGGCAGAGATTTCCTCTGAGGCAAAGCTCTTTTGTGACTGAACAACAAGGACAGCATTGCCAATTCCAGTTCCAGGGGTACTTGGAGCTGTGAATTT
This sequence comes from Peromyscus eremicus, assembly GCF_949786415.1. Lineage (NCBI taxonomy): Eukaryota > Metazoa > Chordata > Mammalia > Rodentia > Cricetidae > Peromyscus > Peromyscus eremicus. The sequence goes on along the minus strand of NC_081419.1, from coordinate 89,104,373 downwards.
CAGTGAATTAGTGTATGTAGTTCGAGTATATCAAAGAGATGTGTTTGTCAAACTAGCTTCTACTGCCATTCCAGGAACTCAGGTTATTACAGAAGATCTATGTTTGAGTTGTGGAACAAGGAAAGCAGGTTGCTGAACTTCCTAAAAGCTCCCAGGCCAGTCTCCCTCATCTTCAATCTCTTCTTCAAGATACTCACAGAATGTAACCTCTTGGACAGGCAAGATGACTGAGTGGGTAAAGGATTCCTCCACATGGTGGAGGTGAGAGCCTACTGCCATAAACTTTCCTCTGATTTCCCCCTGTGTTCTATGGGACACACACACACACACACACACACACACACACACACACGCACGCACGCACACGCACATCATAGTAAACGCATTTAATTTTAAAATAACATAACTTTTGATGTAGCATTTTTCTTGACATATGCCGCCATCCTCAGGGACTTACAGGAGTGCTCTTCTGCTTATTTCTTAATGTGACATTCTCAATTATCCATCTCTGCTGCATTTTCTCATCTCACCATGGTTCTTTCCTTAGGTTAACTGATCACTTTCATCCTTATTTATATTCTTGTCACTTCAATCTCGTACTTTATAGTTTTTGATCCAGAATATTCTTTCTTCCTTGCTACAGAATCAGTTTTGCACACAGAATAAAGTAATTTATCAGGTATGTGATTAAATGCTTTACATACATTGCTTTAGGTATTCTTACCCCCATGTTAAAAGCTCTGCCCAAGGGCATACAGGCAGGATACAGCATACAGGCAGGATACAACAAAGTCAGTGTTTGAATCCGGTTCCACTTAAGACCATAAACATAGCTGTCTTTCTATGTCTGATCTTAAGAAGAAGATGGGCCAGCATGATTGAAGAGTTACTCTCTGGGATGGCCTGCCCTTCAGATATGATGCTTGGAAATGAACTCCTGTTAAGTGTAAGTCTGGTAATCTATGGATTGCTAACTGTGAGGGGAAGCAGCCAGAGACTTCACATGTAGTGAAGTTAAGAACAAAAACCCCATGCATTGTGTCAGTGGGATGATAAGTAACCCCAGGAGGAGCATAGGCGACCTCCACTAATCAGTGAGGTCAAGAATGTAACCCAGGAGAGGCCAAAAAATAAAAGGGACAAGAAGATGGATTGGATCCTGACTTTAAAATCAGCTAGAAAGAGCATACCATTATCAAGCAAGAAAGAATAACAAAAGAAAATCTCTACTTGGAGTGCAGAGAATTAATTGGGTAAAGATATTTTCTTAACTTGAATTTAATAATTTTTATATGGAAAACAATGTATCATTTTGATTCATCTAAACTAATTTATTTATATTTAATGTCCTGATGAGGAGCTTAACTTATGGTATTATTAAACCATTGTAATTTGAGAGAACATAAAAATGTGAAAGACATGAAGTGTGTGAGATAGAATTCCTTTTGATTGATTTTTCTAGGTTATCTGTTACATAACAAGCCTTTTATACAATTAGTGCTCTAAAAGGAACAAGGTTTGGTTATTGCCTTATGAATAATATTATATTAGACACTGTGGGTGAAACGAAAATGATTAAGGTCCCAGAGGAACCAAGAATCAACTAGGGTAATTACGACAAGCCAGTGATAGGTGTCACATGACACAGAGCATAATATGCTGTGAATGTTCCAAAAGGGACTCCAGGCATCCGGTGAAGAAGGCACAGTCAGTTTGCAAAGTCAGAGATCTCCTGCAAAGATGGAGTCAATCTTAAACAATGGAGTTGTAAAGAAGAGATGGAAGAAAAGGAAAACAAACTAATATCATACTCATGTGGGGAGATAGAGAGGTTTCTGGAGACTTGCCCAATCAATAGCCATCAGTAGGGTAAGGAGTATCAGTCAATTTGCCTGAGTACCACCAGTGTCATGTGTCAGTCTAAGTAAAACACTGGCCTGACCTCACTGAGCAGCAGAGAGAGCTAAGAAGACAAAGGTTGATGCTAGACCATAGACACTTCGGTGCTGACGTCTAGACTAAGTAATCTGCACAACACTTAGCTACTTCACTTTTAGACAGGGGCCTATGTTGAGGTGGGACTAATGGTGTACAGGGAAATGAATCTCATAGACTGGTAAATACAGGAACTAGTCAGGAAGAATATTTAGAAGTATGTTATAATGATTCAGGAGAAATATTGCAGGAATGAGAAACAGATTTATAAGTGGAGATGGCACAGACCATGGAACTGTGGCTATTGATTTGTTGACATACATGTATTGGCAATGGTTTATCCTTTCTAGTTTCACAAGCTAAATGTGTTTGCTGTTCAAAACACAGGGCAAATCTGATTAAATGCTCATTTTCACTGTTGTCTAAACGCTATTATACTAAGAAGGCCTGATAAGACCTGTAATATATGGGCTTTGGGAGGAGAATGGTTGAGATATTATTCTTGGCTTAAGAACAAAAGTGAGGGACTAAAATAAAGTTTTCTGAAAATTGAGAAAAATATGTCAGAGATGATTTTTTTGTTTGTTTTTTATCACAAGATGAAAACTTAGGACTTTATGTTTCTAGATGCATTATACTTCAAAAATAAAATCTGTAGAATTGGTATTCCAACCCTACTTCCCCCACTATTGGAAACAGAACTTAACACAAACAATGGACATTTATAACACATATAAAAAATTAAAGCCAATACATTCAAGGAGGAAATAGTTCAAGGAACGTGCTTTGACATGACAAGTCCTGTAGATTATGGGTATCAAGAGAAATCTATTCTTCTCTTGTAGCCCTACCAAGTTACACTATGATTTGAAACATTGAAAAATGAGAAGGGAAGCAACTATCATGCCAATGTAAATACAGTGCTAATATAAGACAAGCAGACTGCAGGTCAGCCAACATGAAGCAAAGACAGCACCTGTGTCAGTACCACCCCATCAGAGCCAAAGAGATACCTCAAAGCAAAGCCTAGTGTGCAGTTCTGTCCACCAGAGTGGAAGGGCACACAGACTAAATTTACATTCTGGAAACATCTTCAGAGTTACCTTCTATAGCCTGTCAATGAAATGAAGGGAGTTTATAAAGATCACTGAAAAGACAAGACTTTGCTGTCCCTTGTGTTGTCTGTGGGGGACCTGCCCCAATTTTACCCTGGGTACTCTTGAGGAGAGAGGGAATAAGAAAATACCAGGTAGAAAGAGAGACCTAGTTGATGAGAAGAAAGACAGAAACATGGGAGAGCTTAGGGAGGACCTGGGTCAATACCCAACAGCCCAGAACTTTATTCAAAAGGGCTTTTTATAGCAATGCCAAGGGGCGAGGCAGAAGACCTCCCACTTGCTAGATACAGCCAAGTGCAGACCCTTTTGAATACTTGGTAACCATGTCCATGGTCTAATCATCTCCTTATGCAGCTCTGCTGGGTAAAGCAAACTCAGATTCACTGACCTTGAGTAATTTGGGCCTCCACAGTTGTCAGGAAGCACAAATAGGAAAGATGACATGGCCAGTTTTCAAATTTCATTTATTCTCAGACAAACAGGTGTCATCAGAGCATCAGTCAATCCAATGGACATTGAATCTTACCCAAGCTCAGATTCATGGGAAAGAAAGAGTGGGTGAAATTTTCTCCCTCATTTTTATCTAGATGATAAAGTATACTGAGGTATAGTTTAAAAAGTTGACAAAAGCCAATTATATATAGCAGTCAGGTAATTTACAGTGAGAATGTTGGCATCATACAGCTGTGCTCCTAGGTACAGAGGAAGAAACTTTGACTGCAGCCTAAAGCATTGACCTTGTCGGGTGAGTATGTTCTTAAAGCAGTAGAGGAGTAGAAGAGTAGAGGAAAGTTGCAATATTATTAGATTTTATACAAGATTACATACTGTTTATAGGAACTAAGGCATATGTTTATTAGAAAGCAGAGAGGGTGGTGGAATGTGAATGAAAGGCCAATGCTTTATTTTAATAGAAAGGATGTGTAATGGAACCAAATTAAGAGAGGTACAATGTCAGGTACACATCATAGATGTATGGAGGATATATGCATACAAGTCCAGGAGTTGTCTCAAGAATGTGTATTGCACTTTCCAGTTTAGATGAAGTTTTGACTCATCTTATGTTTTTGGGTAGAACTCAGGCTCTGTCAGTAGTTAACAGGACACAATGTAGAAATTTTCAAAAGGAAACATGAATGATGCTATAATACCATTACTAATATACAAAGTCACTGTAGAGAGATATTTTCCACTGTGACACCATGGAATTTGTGGGAGTGCCTAATACAATTATTTTGTTTTAAATTCAAAGACAGAATTCTCAGGAACCAGAGAATATAGTAGATACAGTAGTTATCTTTTCCTTTCCTTTCCTTTTACTTTCAAGTAATCACTATTCTTTATGCCATTGCCAGCTGGAGTACAAATAGACTCCTACACAGACTCAGTCAAAACGAATCCACCTTCCCTATTAGAAAGTTCCCTATGCACAGTCCCTAGAAGCTACACTGGGAATAACCACTAAAGAGAGATCACCATCCTGTAGGAGGAGCTGGCAACTCCATATCACCTACATTCAAACAGCTCATTTCAGAGGGTAGCTAGTGGTCATTTTCACCCACTGGTGTCTGCCATCACTGCAACACAAAATAGAAATAATATTATTTCTTCACTTATATGTCTGTGAATACAATTATCAGAAAATGTACAGCAAAGTGGAGGTTCTGAGCACATCAGATTCCTATCATGCAGTATGCCTACTCTATCAGAAATGTAACAATTAAGTTTAAAATTAATCAAGCAATTAATCAGCATTTAAAAACTCTTACATTCTACAGTCCTTTAGACAAAACTTCACTTCCAAGATTGGGCATGCCATTCACATACAGTCTGAATTGGAGGTTCAGTTCACCTGCATTCAGCCTCCAAACAGGAAAAATCCATGGAATGAAAGGCCCTGGATTTCAGTCCCAAGGTTGTCATTGGCTAGAAGAGGACATTAAGAACTTCATTTTTCTGAGCTTAGTTTTTGAAATCTGCTGAAGGATACCTCATCTTCCTTGTAAAGCCTATTCTGAGATTTGTAGGAATGTGTGTGGTTCCTGTCTTCCAAATGGCCTACACCCACTCTTGGAAAGTGTTTTTACAGTGTTGAAGTGTCATTGAAATAAAAGGATAAAAACATTGCCTCTTTCTAGAGCAACCCATTGTTAGGAGGCTTTGTGGGATAACCGAAAGAGTATTGAATTCAATTGTTTTGAAATTAGTATAAGCAGTTTAGTGGCATAGATTGTGCATTACCTTTTAGTTTAAAATATAAGATTTCAAAGAAACTCCTTACTTTGGGAATACTAGATTAGCCTACACTCCCTGAACTCCTGTGTTAGCCATCAGTTTTTGCCTGCCACTTCTGAGTCTTTACTGCAAACATCGATAAACCCTGAAAAGGAGTTTTCAATCTAAAAGATTTTCACTGTATTAGTCAACTATTTGTTGCTGAAACAAAACACCCGAGTTTGTCACCTTATCTGCATAATGGTTTATGTTAGTTCCCAGTTGTTGACCTGACAATCTATGATTAGTTGGGTATGTTTGTTTCAGGAACTGATAGCAATGCAGGATATTGTGGTGTAGAGTGTGTAGTCAACCAAAGCTGAGTGTGGCAAGGAAGCAAAAACAGAGGGAAAAGGGTCAATGTTTGCACATCTCCAGTCATGGGCACATCTCCACTGACCTAACTTCTGCTTTAAGGCTCTACCTCCTAAATGCTTCACTAGCTCCCAGTGGTGCCACAGGCTGGCAACTAAGCCATTAGCATATGAGTCTTTGCAAATCACTCACAACCTAAATGATTACCTCTACTGGTTTTTGCTTTGGTTTTCTCACCAGTAATTTTCTAAGAAAGAAAATATCTTCAAAAAAATTTGATCTAATTCTTCTGTCTGTTATGAAGACATCATTGCCTGTCTCAACATACTTTTCAAGTTAGCTCACAGGCTTTTGTTCAGTAAAACAAGTAAGCAAAGAACTAAAAGATAGCAGAAATAAAGGCCAAATCTAGGAGCTATCTGGACCTCTTTCCCACAGACCAGATGAGCTGGGGCTAAGGAGCTGGAGAGGTGTTTCTCTAGTTGTCCATGATCTGTTTTCTGCTCTTCGTCACAGTCTGTCTGTGATAGGCATGATAGGCATGGCCTCACCTTTCTGATGGTGCAGTTGTGACTAGGTACCATAAAGATAGTAACCAAGTTAACAGCTGTTCTGTAGAGTGAATGCCAAGTTGGGTACATAAGGACATTGACTTTGGCACTTACAATATAAAATCAAAGTTCAGGACTACTAACCACGTGAAAATCAGGGGAACGAACCAACTAAAATCTAGTTACCTCATTCCATTTTAATGCAAGACTCTAGCCAGACATTATGATTTCAATAGTAGATCCATCAGCTAGTCACTACGGGAGTCATCTTTTTATCTACTTGGGATTTTCCTTTATTTGTTTTTTTTATTGTTCCTTATACATAACAGTGTGTGTGTGTGTGTGTGTGTGTGTGTGTGATTTGTGCATAGGATGAAAAGAAAAGGAATGTTGACAGAAGAGAACATTCATGGGTTAACAAACATAAATCAGGCTGAGAAGCATTTGGCAGAGATTCTGGCTTATTTACTGGTAAAATGTATCATGGTTTTTGCAAAATGCTTCATATGTTTTGTAGATCTGTAGGAACAGCACATTTAGCTTCTGAAATTTGTATCTGCAGATCTCATTTGCTATCTTAATTTTATTGGCTAGCTGATAGTAAGACAATTCTAGAGCCAAAAGCCAAGTGTGTGTGTGCATGTGTGTGTTTTATGGTATGAGATAGAAATGTCTACAGTCATAACAAAGTCAATGGCAAATGTAACATCTATCCATCATACAGAAATGCATCAGCATCCTGGGCTCTGCGAAAGGGGCCCCTGGTACAGATGCCTTTCCCCCTCTTGGCCTTCTTTAGCCATATGATTTCCTCCCATGGATTTGATACTGCCATTGTACTGGCTCTTCTGGCTTCTACTCATAGCTGACTCCAGACAGCTACCAGTTCTTGTCCTGGAGAAAAGATACACTCATCTCTGTTTTTAATACAGTTCAGACACTAACTGAGGCCGGCAAGACAGCCAATTGCACAAATAATGAGCATTTGAGTCTATCATTTATAATACCTCCAAAACTCATTTAGAAATTTTAAGAATCTAAGGGGACAACTTTAGACTCAGTATGAGTTAGCATCTCCATTACCTAAGATGCAGATTTTTTGCATTCAGCGATTCTGGATGCTGTATACATTTTGCATAGTAATATACAAAAACTGAGATCTGTAATTGGTTTCTAATGCTTGAGATAATGAATATATGTTCAGGAAGTTAGGAGTTGATATAGAAGAATGTTTGTTGAATTGGCATTTATGAAGTTATACACACACACACATAGAGAGAGAGAAAATTATGTATGTGTAATGTGTGTGTGCATGTGTGTGTATGTATGTATGTGGTGTATACTAAAATTCATCCTAAGAAAAAGCAAGAAAGAATGAAAAATAAGCTTCAAAATTGTTTAGAAAATAATATGGGATATGTTATATACACACTCAGCCCAGAACTATTTACATGTCATAAGTGGTCAATTTAAAACATTCATGATAAAGAGGCATCCAGGGGCAGGTTCTGTTGTTCTGTTGGTGTGCTGTGGACTAGTTAAGTAGGCACCAAAGGCACTGGACAACTCCTTATGCCTCTGTGGAAATCTAGTCACACGTCTGTATAAGATTCTAATTATCTGGGTTTTTGACTGAAATTTTAAGAAAGAAGGAACTTTCCTAAAACTGCACATTCACAAATCAATGTTTCTGAGCTCCAAATGAAAGCTGTGAGAAATGACTGATGAACTGGTTACTTCTCTGGTGGAGGGAGTTTCTTTCTGATTGGGCTGAGTTAACCCACAACTGCTAAAGACATATTTATACCTCACACCAGATGAGAAATTAGAGTCCTTCTCAGTGGCAAAAGTGGACTTATAAGGGGTTATGTGAACTTCCTCTGGGCACTCTCAATGGAAACTCTCTTGTCTTGGGTGGGGAAATAAAGTGGAAAGAGACAGAAAAGTTTAATAACGCTGAAATTCCCAGACGTCGTTGACTGGACTGTCTCTAATATTTAGAGCAGGACAAATACAGGTGAAATGAAAATAGCCAACAGATGTCCGTTTACAGTCTGGGGCTGTTCATCCTCCATTACTCCCCGAAGATGTTGGCACTGCCTGATGTGCAGCTGGAGCAGCCGGCCACAGCAGCCCTGCAGTGGCAAGCTAACGACAACCCCCTGATGGGTGTTTCCTGTCAAAAGCGAGGTGGCCATGTTCTCACTCTAGCCTCAGGCACCATGAAGGAGAAAAGGAAAATCTCTTTTTTTTCATCATCTTGTGTGTTCAAAGGATTCTTTCCATTTTCCAATATGGTTAAGTAGCATTTTTTTTCTTCTTTTTGGTCTCCTCAGTCCATGTCATGATCGTTAGGTCTCCTCCCATGTATAAATCTGGAGCATCAGACCACAATGTGCACTGTCAGCTCCTATGAGTGAAATCTACTGCACTGGCCGAGCTGTCTTACTTTTGCCTTTGTAGCAACTTTCAGACCACAATAACCATCATCAGTTTAAAGCAGCAGATCCATTACATTTCCTCTGTTCCTACAGCCCCACATTAAGCTAATATTATCTATTTCCCAAGTGAAAAGAGTCCTTCCAGCCCTATCAATTATTAATTCCTTGCTTGCAGCTAATGTTTTCTCTGAATTATTTAAATGCATCTTCATTTATCAATAAACATAAAATGTTAAACAAAGAATACTGATGAAGGGCATTATTTAAACTATAACATTTTATGAGATTATTTCAAGCGCCTTTTTCTGATTTATTAACACAATATGTTTTATAATTATTTTCCCATTTCTAAAAAAAATTATCCTGGGTATCATCTAGAGGTTTGTAGATTTTCTGAGTGCTCTTTTCAACTTTTGTTGTGATTTTGACAACTTTTAAAATATCACTAAGTGTGTATATATATTTCTGTGTATCTCTGTCTTCATATATATATGTATGTGTCTATATATACATACATATATATTCACATACATAAAATGATATATATCTAAATTGCACATGATTTTTAAAAACTAAAACACATGTTCATTATTTCTAATCTTGTTTTCAAGAAGATCAAAGACACCATTAACTTCAAATTTCCCATTGCAAATCAGCACTATCTCCTGCAAAGTGATTCTGTGTGGATCTTACAACATCTGCACAAATATAAATTAAACAAATAGGCAAAGAACAATGCCTTTATTGTTCAAAGCTAAAGCTTTAAGCTTGATGCAAATGAACAGCACTCGTGCCTCCTACTTGTTGATTTTTTAAAGTCTTTGCTGTACATACTCTCCCACAAATCACTGGCTCCCTTGTATTCTAGTTTGTCTCCATTTTACAATTCCAAATAAATAAGCATCAGTTAGAAGTCCCGCTATTATATTAGTGCATTTTTATCCTGCCACTCTCTGGAATAGAGTGAAACTGAATGTTCTACAAAAATGTTTTAAGGACACCAAACTAGAAAATCAAGTATCTGTAAACACCGGTAAAAGCAAACATTTTAAGAGTCTAATTGTATAATCCTGCTACCAATGCTTCACATACTTCTGTCCTGATCACTGGATTTCTTTTAAGCAGGTGATTTAATTTTGAGGTCAAAAAATGGGCATTGCCGCTTCTAATTAGTTCTTCCCCCAATTTAGAAAATTCTGGATTCTTTGATAATCTAAATTGCCCAAGAAAAATCTAAGTTGAAAATAATGTTCACCATAGATAATATTTATTTAGCAGTAGTTACATATTTATCCTAAATATTCGACAATTATTTTTTACTAAGACTATTTAACAAACAGCACATTAAAGCATTCAAATAATGTGCACTCTTTCAGCAATGTGATTTTAAAGCAAGCAATGACTTTGAAATTCACATGATCTAAGCCTTTCTCTGCAAAAACTAAGAAACATAGATTTAGAAGTGTTATTGACTTTCCCATAGTCACAAAATTGTTACCAATCAATACTAAAGTTCATAGATAAATCTGTTTGGGGTTTCTTGGCAATGGAGAAAAGGAAACTGTACGTTTCAGAGAGCATATATGTCTGTCAATGCTTGCTTTACGTTGACGTTAATCATTTTTTGGAAAACCATTGTTGACAGAGAGAGCCCTCCAAATTTATCATGTCTGTGATTATCTAAATTAAATTTTTACAAATGAAATAAACTAGAATTCAGGTGATGTAAAATAATAATCACAATGTGTTCTGTGACCATCTGTGAGTTTTCCAATTGAGTAGCATAGGATTCTGTAAATTATTTAATGACATAAACTCAGGATAATCCATAGGCAAAATAGAACCAAGGCCTGTAGTCCTTTAATATCCTGGCCTTTGCCTTTTAAATAATGACTGGTCTCTAAGGCTTAATATAAGTCCAAGATGCATTGAATGCTGGGGGTGAGGCGTTATTCTAGAACTTCAGATAAAATCTTTCGGTCATTCTAAGCAAAAATGATTCCAGCTGGGTTTTCTTGTTTCCGTCCTATAAATGAGGGACTAACACCTAATGAGATCATTTTACTGGGTGACTTAACTGATAGAAAAATCAAAAGTGTATAAGTTTCGTCTAAGGTAATAACCTTATATACAACAAGATAAGAGTTTTAAGAACTACTGGGGAACTTTTGTTTGTTTGTTTTATTAAGTGTAATCCACAAAGAAAATTTGAATATTGAAGTGTAAAGTTCATCATAATTTGAATACATCATGAATGTCCCCATTAATCATCATATGTGATTAATCATAATGTCCCATAATCACCATATACTCCCCCAACCTATACATTATTTTAGGAAGTGCGGGTAGCCTTACTGATGTTGTGTCTCCTACCCATGAACAAAGTGTGTCTCTAGTAATTCAGGTTATCTTTGAATTTTCCCCCTACCATCTTTCAGATGCATTTCATGTGCATTTTCAGAAAAATTTATCTTTTAATTTCTTAATGTTGATTCTATTTTTGAAGATATTTAAATTTTAAAAATATCAAATTAATTGCTGCCAATGCACAGAAATATTATATTTTAAATATTAATTTTTGAGATTATAATGGTTAAACTTATTTATATTTCTAGTAGGCTATCTATAGATTTCATTCACTAGTATATATAGTCATATGATCTGTAAATAAAATAATACTTCTTCATTTCCAATCTAGGTGCCTTTTATTTCTTTTTCTTGTATTATTATATTAACTAGAATCTCAAATACAATATTTAATAGAACAGATCAGAGACACCTTTGTCTTGTTCTTTATCCAGGGATGAAATCATGCAACTTCTAACTGTAGGTATGATGCTAGCTATGCATTTATTTCTAGATGCAGATTGAGAAAGATCTCTTCTTTCCTTTTTTGATGAGAGTAATTTTGTTATCCTATCTGCTGGGGAATATTATTTATAGCGCATTACTTTTGTTTATGTTGCATTTATTTAAATCTGTGGAGCTATGTTACTTTGTCTGTCTAAAACACCTGATGGTCTAATAAAGAACTGAACAGTCAATGGCAAGGCAGGAGAATAGATAGGTGGGGCTAGCAGGCATAGAGAATATATAGAAGGAGAAATCTGGCAAGCCATAGAGTAAGAGTAAGATTTTCAGAAGTAAGAGAATGGGAGGCAAAAGGTAGATGAGATAATTTAAGTTAAGGAAAGCTGGCAAGAAAAAAGCCAAGCTAAGGCTGGGTATTTAAAATTAAAAATAAGCCTCTGTGCATGATTTATTCAGGAGGTAGGTGGTGGGCCCCCAAAGAGTAAAAGAAAAAACAAACAACAATACATGTCTGGATGTTAGATTTTGTCAAATTATTTTTCTGTGTCTAAGATGATCATATGATTTTAAAAAAATCACAGGCTGTGAGCAAGTTTGAATGTTTATTTGTTGAAATGTAACTGCCAAGATGATGATGCTAAGACATGAATGCTGTGGGATGTTCTGTATGGCAAATGTGTTGCTGATTGGTCAATAAAACACTGATTGGCCATTGGCTAGGCAGGAAGTATAGGCGGGACAAGGAGGAGACGGGAAGTGGAAGGCTGAGTCAGAGAGACACTGCCAGCCGCCACAATGAGAAACAGCATGTGAAGATCCTGGTAAGCCACGAGCCATGTGGCAAGGTATAGATTTATGGAAATGGATTAATTTAAGCTGTAAGAACAGTTAGCAAGAAGCCTGCCACGGCCATACAGTTTGTAACCAATATAAGTCTCTGTGCTTACTTGGTTGGGTCTGAGCGGTTGTGGGACTGGCAGGTGAGAGAGATTTGTCCTGACTGTGGGCCAGGCAGGAAAACTCAAGCTACACATGAATACTTCCAGCACTGATTAGAAATGAAATTAACATTAACACCTGTATGAAAAGACATCCCTGAGATCTACCCATTCCTCCAAGCATGAGGTCAAAGTAAGAAGGGACCCTATATAAGTGAGAATGCAGGGCCATAGAACCTCTTAGCCCTTTGATTCTTTGCCAGGCACTACACTCACAGTCTTCATTAACCATCAATTTTAAATCAGTTAATGAAGACTGTGGATGTGATAGCTCAGTGGTAGAGTATACTGTCTAGAATGTGTAAAACTACGAGCCTGGGTTTCATCTCCAGTACTGCAAAGAAAAAAATATATCTACCCAAAACCTTATTCTAAGAACATATTCATTTAAACACTTTCTAAACACATTCACAGTTTTCAGGAGTTGACTCTCTCTTTCATCATGTGACTTCCTGGGGTTGAACTCAGGTTCTCAGGCTTGGTGGTAAGCACCTTCACCTGCTGGACCATACGTCTAGCTCCACAAACAGAATTAGAGTTCCTACAGTGCCACACATTATATGTAATATATTAATTGCTGGGGTTGCAATGAAGGCTGTGTAGTTTTATAATTATAACTGCACTGAAGAGAATTAGCACTCAGGATAGATTTGTGTGTAGAGCAATAAGAAAGATGATGGAAGAAATTCCATAGATAGTTATATTATATTTGAATATCAAAAGCCAAACCAAAAGATTATGTAGTGGTAAAGGTTAGAGGACCAAAATATGTCCTTTGGAAACCAAAATATGAAAGAAAGTTGTGAACAAACAACACTTCTGAGGAAGACCAAGCAGCATGGTGATGGAAAGACCTTTGAGACAGACAGATCTCAAGTTGAAAGATTCAGTGTATTTGGTTGAGTTTTGCTAGCATTTTTTGCTTTGTTTTTGTTTTTAAATGGGGATAATTAGAGCATCCTCATAGAATTCCTGTGAAGATGAAAAGAGGTAATATGCTGAAATTGTGATAAAAGTCTTGAAATTTTACGTACATGGCTTTGTCTTTGTAGACCATTTCATCCCCATGTGTAAATAAAAGCAAGTTCCCAATGCCATGAAATGAACATAAAAGGGTCTTTGGGCTTGGTTAGAAGAAGTTTGTATTGGACACGAATTTCAGGCTTAATCTTATAAAGAAAAAAGGGTCATTTGAGGCTGTGAGGTAGGAGTACGATGTGCTCTGCAGCTCGTTGGGTGATGAATGTAGAGGGTAGCTGTTCCAGCTTTGATCTGGAAGTTCCAGCCCCCATTGGCGGGCCCAGGAGAGGACCCTGAAGACCTGAGATCCGGATTTGCTGGCTCTCTTGGTTCCTGGACCCTGGACGCTGGCGGTAGACCAAGCAGAGTTCTCCAGAGAACACCGCTGGACTGCGCTACACCTTTCCCAGACCCTGATACCTATCCCTTTATTTGTGAGTTACCCCACAAAAAAACCTCCCTTTTAACTATGTGGAGTTGCCTTCATAATTTCACCAATAGATGAATGCAATAAGAATAATGAAAATTTAAAATAAAGCAATAGACCTTCATACAGTGTGCTCTAATGTATCTGCTCATGTGTTTGGCTCATCAAATTTTTTTAAATTTTTCCTTTACATGCCCAGTAAATAGCTAAATGTTGACAATGCCCCTTGGAGTGCTGAGAAATGCATGGCCATTTGGGAGATAGCAAACATTCTCAAACTTTGTGACAAATGTTATAAGAGAATTTTGTCATAAAGCTTCAAAGGATATAGAAATGAGTGAGAGGGATACAATAAGTGCTTTGAGGAAATGGTGCCTGACTTGAATGTTGAAACATAGGGAAAAAGCTGGTCTGAACAGGGTAATGAGTGAGGTTCTAGGAAGAGAAGTTAACAAAAACTAATTTGAACTAGGTAAGGAATTCTGAGATATTTTGATAAGTTATGGTCAGGTGATAATGATCTTGGGACTCCTATAGGGTCAAGAATTTACCTGTTGACCAAATTCTTGAGTTATTCTTCATGACATTAGGCTGAAAAGGGGCTAAGACAACAGTAATGGATTCCTAGCAAAATCCTCCTGGCAATGGAATACTAAGGTCATTAATTCTTTTGCCTCAATGACTTCAACAGTGTGTCCCTGTGATACATTTGAGGAGACGGAATTTAGATAATTCCAGAAATATTCTCAAATCCTAGATAAGATATCAAGCTTTATTGCTATATTTGTTCATCTCCTTCAAATTTCCTTCAAGAAATGACAGGCACCATTAGAGAGTAGATTTTCTTCCCAGAAACCTGCCTCTGCTGCCATCATGGCCAGCAGCCTCAGCAATACATGTTTCCTGGAAGAACATTTCACTGTCGTAAGTGCTGACTGCCTCAGACAATTCTGGGGCCAGCAAGGAAATTTACAGGTGAGCCTTCAATATAATTCCCCTGGTTCCATAAAACTATAAAACACAAGAGGTGGTCCCTGCCTTCCTTAAGATTTTTAAAAAGCTCTTGTTAGGTAACTAAGTTAGAAAATAAAAATCTATATCTTGTTTCTATTCTAGAGTGAAATACTTATTGAAGTCTGCATTATAGTCACATTAATATCACATTAGCTCCTTGTGATTAATATTACTACAATGGATGAATTAATAATGATTGGCCACTTCGCTACAGTTTTCCCTCCCCCTACCTTGTCATGAGAGGATCCAGGGCATTGATTATCACAAATATAATGGATTGATTCATCACTTATGGGAAAAGAGCTTCTCTTCCCATCAGCTTATTCTTTTCCTCCATCCCAGAGATATATTATCTTTGGAAGCAACTCAAAACCATCTACAAATTACTCACTGCAGCCAACAATTATAATTAAGGATGGTGATTTGAACGCCAGTCTTGAATGAATGAGTATGTCTTACATAAATGAATTGCCACAGAGAGGATACACTGAGAAGACAGGATCTTTCTTCTTTCCAGCCTTTTGTGGAATGAAAAAAAAAAAAAATGGATACCTGGTTATCAACAGAACGGGATGATCCATTACCCTGCTAGCTTAAAATGAAGGACAAATGTGTTCTACTGAATCATCTTCTCCTAACCTTAAAACACATTTAGGAGGTGACATTTTCAAATGTTTGACCATAAAGCTACTTATCTTCTCAGCAGGGAAATGTTGACTGTCTCATTGACCAGTTTATTCCTTGACTTTCTTCTTTGATTTTGTAGTCTACATTCCTTTTTTAAAGGTTAGGCTTTCATCTTGCTGATGGAAAAACATCCCTCGGTCAATCTCTAACCTGATTAAAACTATTAGCCACCAGTATGGCCCTCATACTACAACCTTTCTTCACGGGTTGACATTGGACTGAAACTTCAATCTAGAATTAGGTTGTTGAGCCATTTGACACAATTGTGCTTTTAATTGCATTTTAAAACCATTGGCACATTTTCTTCTCATTGACATTTGATCCATATGCAATCACAGGAGTCTAGTGTTAACCTCAAAAATACTACACCTAATCTGTGCATTAAGAAGATAATAGCTGTTTATTGCTATACTTAGCAATGTGTTGTTAGATTTTAGTATCCTTAATTTACTAATGAGCACTTGTGGTTTCATAATGAAATGGCTAATATTTCTTCCCTTGCAATTGTGGGTAAATGGACTTCAAAAGTGCCTGTGCTTTATACCTATACACATGAGTGTGAAACCAGAAAGTTCAATGTGAGCACACACTAATTCCTTTCAAGCATTTGTGGACAGCATTCTATGCTGAGGTGTAACCTTGTTCAAAATATGTAGGTCTGCAAAAATCAAAGGTATACAGCTAAGAGAATCACTTCACGACAATATGACATACAGGACAAGAAATGTATTTGATAAACAGTGCTACAAAACCATAACAAAATCCATAAGAAATTTACAAAGAAGATGATAACTGAAGCAGGCTTAAGGAGAAGACCCTTGAGGATTCTTACTTTCCTTGACATCATAACAATCATGTTAAGTCAAGAAATTTATACGACTGCCAAGTACTAATGAGAGAGAAAGAAAGAAGAGAAGGAAAAAAGGACAGAAGGAAGGAAGAAGGGAGAGAAAAAGAATAAGAGACAGTGATTTGAAGGGCAAAGAGCCCTACTCTCAAAAATTATTAAGGACTATCCTTAATAATCTTCTTCCCAGGGGCCCAGAAGAGAAGCTATGAATGGTGAGAATTATTTTTGGGAAAAGAATTTAAGTACACCGAGCTCTTTGGTTCATTGATTTTATTCTTCTGAGTCAGTTCTCTCTCTACATAGCTTCTATTCTGCTCTCATGCCTAACTCCTTTCTTGCCTAGTTTTTCTCTACATTTATCTGCTGACCGTTCTATGTGCTATCTTAATTCCTTCATCTTAGTTCTGCCCCATCTAGGTTCTCTTCCATCTAGTTCTTTCCCATCTTAGCTCCTTTCCCATTTCATTCTTTCTCATCTTGTTCTTCCAAAACTTGATTTTCCGCATCTGGTTCTTCTTCATCTTCCATCTCATTCCTCTGGTACTCTCTTCTAGCCCTTCAATCTAATCCTTCCCCATCTCAGTTTGTTCCTCTTCTTACCCATCTAGTTCTTCCATTCTCTTTTCTCTTCTCTGTCCTTGCTCTGAAAACAAAATTGCCTTTTATCTCTTTGGCCCTTATCTCTCCAAGCTCTCTCTGCTCCCACAGTTTTTGGCAGGGTGTGTGTGGGGGGAGTGTGATTGGTCGCTAGGCAACTTGGCTAACTTCCCTCACAGCTAGATGTACCTATGAGTAGGAACCCTTTAGTTCTGAGTTAATTGTTAAGGGTGGATCTAAAACTAGAGATAAGACTTTGGAGAGGAGAAAGTTAAGCTTAATTAGCACATCTGCCAGACCTTCTCAAACAGATGGTTTGGATGCTTAAGTCTGTTCTCAGAGAGTACAGAGGTATTTCTTAATATATTCTTTCACCCGTCCAGGGATGGTCCTGTCTGGGATAGTCCTGGCTGCTAATGATGATAATGACAGAAAGGCCTGAAATTAGGGATCCTGGCTGCGTTACTGTACAGAAGGTTTTCCAAATATTACATTATTAGAGGGGAAATTGTGTCCAATGAATGATGAAAAGCTACAGTAGAAATTCATAGTAGGAAATGGCTGATAATCAAAAGCCAATATCACCAAGATTCCTTGAGCCTCAGCTTGACCTCTGGAAGGTCCTTGGCTTCTTCTAGGTATTAGCTTGTCATAATCAGCTAAAATCCTACTTCATATATTTTTGCGACTTTCAGCACCTGACAAGTTCATTCCTTCTCTTTGGCCTGTTTGCTTACTATTGTTTGTCTTTAAAGGGGAGAATGGAATCAACTTATCTTGCTTATAGTTTCTTGCTACAAGTTGTGTCTTAAATTCACCACCCCCAACTAACATCCCTCTAAAGTCCACCCATTGCTAGCATCCTCCTGAAGCCCATTCCTAACTGACATCCTCCTAAAGCCCGGTAGTATTTTTCATGTGTTCTTCTTTACTTCCAGAATAATCCTCTTAAGCCTCAGACCTAACTGTATAAGTCCTTGCCCCCAAAGCTTTTCCTAATTCTCAGTTGTTTATCAAGTTAAATGCAGATCTCTTGCCAGCCCTACAGAATCCTCAGCCCCATACAGGCCAGTGAGGCTGGCTTGTTCCTCTTCCTACCCTATAACCACCTCCTTCCCTTGCTGGTTCCTGTGGTGGAAATCTGAGAGGAGAAGCAGGGAAGAAATGAAACCAACCCAAGCCCCACATCACAGGTGATTTGGGAAAGAGCCTTCAGAAAAAAAAATGGGGTCACCAGCTTAAATTCATATAAAAATCAGGCCAGAGGGAACCAGGCATTTTTGAGATAAATCGGTTCCAGGGACAAAAAGGCTAGATAGTCAATCCTGCTGCTCACAGGAATTGGAGTTCTCAAAGCCAGCTTAAGTTAGAGATAGCTGAGAATCTGCCATATTAGGAGTAGTTATAGCATGCAAATCAGTAGGCAGTAGAAATTAAGACTGTTTGTATATTTTGAGGGAATGCTGAACCAGGATAGCACTGCTTTTGAAGGAATATTGGGTGTGCTCAGAACTCCAAATAGCCTGGCTTCCTGCTGTAGTTGGCAATTCCACCTTATGTAGTATGTCTGTGACCAGACTGTGAGCTTTCTGAAGAAGAGGGTGCCTTGTTCATCCATCTTCAATGTCTCTGGTTGTATTTCCCACAAAGGCAGGTAGAGTCTTAACTTGGACATCAACTGATCTGGGTTACAAGAGAATCGGTTTAATAAAAACTGCTTCTCACAATTTTTTTTTCATTTGAGACATTTGTATTTCATGACTTTTCTCATTTTAATTAATTCTCTGAGAGTTTCATACATGTTTTATTCGTATTCATTCCCCGCCTCTGTGCCTCCAAGATCTACCCCTTCCACTTCCTGACCAGCCAATTTCCTTTACTTTTTTTCAGTTTTTTGTTTTTGTTTTTGTTTTCTTTTTTTATTTAAACTTGTTTTTTCATTTTACATACCAACCACAGTTCCCCCTCCTTCTCCTCCTTCCGCTCACCCCCACCCCCCATCCATTCCTCAGAGAGGGTAAGGCCTCCTCCCATCAGGAGTCAACAAAGTCTGGCAAATTTGAGGCAGGACCAAACCCCTACCCTGTATCTAGGCTGAACAAGGCATCCCTCCATAGGGAATGGTGTCCAAAAAGTCAGTTCATGCACTAGGGATAAATCCTGGCCCCATTGCCAGTGTCCCCACAAACTGCCCAAGCCACACAACTGTCACCCACATTCAGAGGGCCTAGTTTGGTCCCATGCAGATTCCCCAGCTGTCAGTCCAGAGTCAGTGAGCTCCAACTTGCTCCCGTCAGCAAACTTCTTATGATTTTGTTTAGACTCACTTAGATTTTAGTTCTCCTTTTTTCCCCTTTCTTAATGAAAACAGCCTTCCCTTTTAAATACTGGCCTCTTCAGAAGAGGGGTGAGGAATTTCCTGTGAGTGATATTTATGTAATTAGTTTGGTATTTACCTATATCGATTTAGCAAATTCTTTTAATGATTTTTATTATTTATTATATTTGTTCTCAAATTTAGAAAATTGTCCAAATTAAGAAATATTATGTCCTGAGAATAGGCCTTTAAAAACAGACATTTTCATTTTTTATTAAGAAACTTTTTATTCATTTTACATATCAATCACAGATCCCCCTCTCCCCTACTCCTGCCCCTCCAGCCTCCCTCCCACAATCCACCCCCCATTCCTTCCCACATGAAGGTAAGGCCTCCCATGTGGAGTCAGCAGAGTCTGGTACATTCAGTAGAGGCAGACAGAGAGTGGGAAGTTCTGTCATACTTGGCTTATGCTTTCTCCTCATTATGTTGGATTCACCACTCCCAGTCACTACCTTGTCATCCCTCCCAGTCACTGCCTTGGTGGGCTGTGCCATATTTTAGCCTTTGTTGAATGTATGGCTGCATCACAAAAGCATTGAGTGACTTTGGGTCTGGATACGGCAGTCTCAAAGTTTTGCATACCTATTTAGTGTTCATTAAACCCTATGAATACTATTTTTACAGGCAGGAAATGGAGGTTTGCAGACTTGACAACTTTTCAGTGCTCTGCAATCACAAACCTTCAAGTAAGTGACATGAAGAAATGACTGACATTTCACTCATGCTTGTGTGGGCACAGGGGGACTGATAATTCTTAGGTTTTCAAAAGTGACTAGAAATTCACTGAATGGAGTCATTTTGATGCATCTTCTGGTGAAGTAAAAATTAATGTTCACTAATGCTCAGAATTACTTTTTAAAAATGATTTTAATTTTCTTGAAACAGGACCATAGTGAACTTCATGTTTTAAAATACTGAGTTTTACCTGTGATTTGTTTTTTGTCACTAGGGGATAATTTTAGTGTGCCTGGTACCTCTAGATCACCATCTAAATTCCAGTGTGGATAAAGGATGAAGGAGACACAGAGTAAGAAAATATGCCAGCTACCAAAAGTTTGGTTATTGTTTGTTTTTCTACTGAAATTCAAATAAAGTAAAATGTACATTTTCCCCAATATTTTGTCTTATTAGGTTATAGCTATATAATTTTATTTTGTATTTTAATCTCTGAATACCATCCTTACTTAGGGTAAGGAGTCTGTAACACTGCAAAGTATGTGGCTAGGTTAATCATGTGGCCTGGGTGGTGATCTCCTCTGATCTCATTTTTATGCACCTACAGACCTAGAGTTACCCTCTGAAATGCACAGCCCTGAGCAACTAAACTTGTTTATCTCATCTCTGGGTATAAGCATTGTCTTTAAACATGAAAAACAAAATGTTGTCCCTAATGTTTCTGTCTCTCATTCCTGAGCCTTTACTTCTGGATCACTAAAATGTATCACCAGCTATGTCCAAGAAACACTTCTATTTGGTCTCTACTATGCTTAAGAAATTGTCATGTGTTTTGAAAATTTTTTCAACTATATGTCAAAAAAGTCAAGAGTTGTTCTTGAGTGATCACATCCATTATTTTCATTGTTTGATTATGATGTTGTTCCCGAGTGTTGTTAACCCTCCTATGAAAACGGCCTCCATCCTGACCACTGCCAAGTAGTCCATAGTGCTTGCTGTGTGTGGAGTTGAACGGGATTGTGAGGGTAAAGGAAGAGAGTAGATGTCCTGCCTTTGCCATCCGCTGGGATTTTCTAGTCGCATTATGTCCTAATTAAAGCCTGTTTTTGCTTTAGCCACATAAACTTACCTTAAGAAGAACTTGAACACACTTTCTTATCAACTAACTGATAAACATAGAAAATAGCCCTGGAGTCTGCTTCTGTAATTCCTTGTAAAAATGCTTTGCAAGTGACTTCATTTCTTTTTAATTCTTCTAAGACTGAGAAAGAGTCTGCATATGTAAGAACAGGTGGAGCACAAATGAAATCCTGAGGAGATAAGCTTCCTTGACAGACCCCTCCTTTCCTTATCCTGAGACTTTAATATGGCTCACCTCCAGGAAGACAAAGGAGTATCCTCTTGTCTCATTTCCAGAAGAGACTCCCTGGGTAACATATTGGTTTTAATTTCAAGAGTATAGACTTCTTGCCTCTACTGACTCTAGATCTAGTTACTGTATCTACTCTTTGAGATATTTGCCCCTTAAGACTATTTTCCTGTTTGGAAATTATAGCTATAAACCGATTAAGGAAACCAGCCCCTGTTTCCTTAAAGATAGGCTTAGTTATTACTCCAGAAACAATGTGATTATAGAAGATTAGTTAGATTAATCAATGCTTTACAAGGTTAGTGAGCTCTCCTAAATTACACAGTGCCTTAGCTACTCCCTCATTGTGAACATTGCCAGGCCAATTCGACTGTTATCTTTTTCCCAAGAAAATCCAATTCTTATGACTAAGTGTGACCCCCTACATCCCTTTCCTCCCTCAAATATGAATGAGAGAATAGATCTTTTCCCTAATCTGTTCTGAATGATTTAGTGAGGCAGTTATTCTCTCCAAAGAAGAGACCCAGGGTCTAGGGAGGTGGCTCAGCCGGTAAAGTGCCTTGTAGCATGAGGACCTGAGATTTAATCCCCAGAACTCATGCAAAGAGGCTGGATGTGACTATATTCCTGGAACTGGGGGCAGATGGACCCAGTATAATCACTGAGGGCCTTGACCATCCAGCTTATCTTAATTAGCAAGTTCCAGTTCAAGGGAGAGACCTGTTTCAAAATAAAATAAAATAAGATCATTGATATTTGAGAAATGACACCTATTTTTTCTTACTTTTAGCCTCCACACAAACATATGTGCATGCATACATGTACACCCATGAAAACACACACACACACACACACACACACACACACACACACACACACACACCACAGCACACTCTTGCTAATTGTTTTTAAGCCCCATTTCCTCTCTTTGAAAAGACACCAGAATCTAAGTCACAGTCTAAGCTAAGAGATCCCAATCAGTCAGAACTTTGGCTGGTTAATGCTGCTGTGTTGATAGTCGGGCAGTGGGGGTAACAAGAGCTCCCATATCCCTGCCTTATACACCTGGGGCAAATCCTGATCACTCTAGAAGTTACAAAACACTGGGAACTGTGACAGTAATACTACACAAATGAGATGCAATTCAAGCTTTGCCTCCCACCTCCTGCTCTCCTAGAACCTGACTTGGGAATTACTTTTTCTTAAGGAGTATTTCACATGCTTCCCTTTGAGAGTACGCTGTCTTATACCAATGATTCTGATCTGCTTTGAGGAGCTACTTTTGAATAATTACTGTAACATGCTACATATATCAAGATGTATTAGCTTTTGCTACAGGATTGCTTAATTTCTTAGATGCAGTTCTTAAGGGTCTTTTAAACCATTTATCTTTGACTGTATTTATTCTAGAAACCTGGCAACTTATTTGGGGTACATACCAGCAAAGCTGGATTTTGGAATCAGATTCCTTCCCATATGGTACCAATATATCTCTGTCTTTGCCTTCATGCAACACAACCCCAGATGTTAACATTTCTGGGTTTTAATAGGCCTCTGATCTTGGGCAAGCCCTTTTTTGGAAGAGTCAATGGTATGTTTTTAAAGCTACAGCTCATTTACAAGATTGTTTTTATGAGATTTGTTTTTCTTGATGATATGGCATTCACCCTTATTCCAAGATTTTTAACACATAAACTAGCAGAGGAGTTGCCTGGCACAGAGATGAATGCTTGCATGGTAAATAGCTTAAAAAGGCAAGATAAGCTTTTATTCTATCTGGAAGTAAAATATTGTGAGCGTGGTCCAGAGTGCTTAATGGATACAGCCCGTTTAACTTTCCTAGGATGTTATGTTAGAACATCTCTCTCAGGTGCACCCTCGAAGCTTTGTTGGAGCAGGTACGATTATGAGTCTGCAAAGAAGACAGTGAGAAGCCAGAGCCCTCCTGTGTAGAGAACAGGATTAGTGGAAAATTGGATCTGATAATCATAGAGACAATTGCTACTGAGAGATTCCTCTAATGTAGTTTTCATGGTTAGTTGGAAGAAAATGAGTCATCGAGGGAAAGTTTAATTCATATGTGGGTGAAAGGCTCTTTTCTAAGGGACAGTACCACAATTTGTGTGAATAGATGTTATAAGCATCTTTGAGTGGCATAATAATTTTATAGTGATCTTTATCTCAATATAGCTTTGTATGATTATATCATGTTGAGAACAATAAGCAGAACATGCTGACCATACAAGGATAATTTTTGGTTAATATAATATTCATATTTGCAATCCTTTCCTTAATAAATTCTCAAGCTTCAGGCCACCAAGGTTATTTGAACATACAGTGGAACATCATTGTGATGCCATATATTTATTGATGTTGGTATTTTATAAATGAAGATGGATTATAAAAATAAAATTTAAAGAAAAATTACTTAGTGTACAGAAGATTTTCAGCTCCACCAGGTCCCATTTATTCATGGTTGGTCTTAGTGCCTGTACTACTAATATCTTGTTCAGAGAGTTCTTTCTTATACCAATGAGTTCTAGCTTATCCCTTCTTTCTTTTCTATCGAGTCTCACTGAGTATATTAACCACACTTCAGGACAGGTCCCATGCCAAAGAGGAGTTGACCAACACAAAATGAACTCAGTAGTATTTTTGTAGACTTTTTGTCTTATTTTGTTTTAAGTTAGTGTGTTTTTTTTTGTCTTACTGATCTTTTGCTTATGTGTTTTTATTTCTGGTTTTTGTGTGTTTGTATGTGTGTGTGTGTGTGTGTGTGTGTGTGTGTGTGTGTCTGTTTTTTTTTAATGTAGAGAGATAAAGGGCATGGAGTTGGGTAGATGAGAAGGTGGATAATATCTGAGAGGAGTTGAGGTTAGGGGAGGGGAAAAGTGTAATCAGAATATATTGGATGAAAAAAATTTTGTTTCAATAAAAAAGATAATTTAATCAAAAGCTCCAATCTCAAAGTATTTTAGAAGAAATGATAACTTTGTGGAATGTTTTTAATTAGATGAGAGAAATAACTCAGCTGTTTTCTGTTTAAATATTACAATGACTGTCTTGAATAAGACTTGATGGTATAAAAGATGAGCTTAGAGTATTGAGGCAAGGTGTGTGCATGTTTGTGTTTGTGTGTGCACATGTGTGAGTGTACAGGTGTGCATGTGTGTATGTTTGAGTTTGTGTGTATATTAGTGCATGCACATTCTTTACCACAGCTTTCAATAAAGAATATTTAGATAAATTAAATATAAATGGATTTTTTTTGGTAGGAAGTCATGGGAGCAAAGAATGCTGGATATTTGGATATCTTTCAGAGGGAAAATAAAGATTAAACAGCTTGAAGCTTACAGAAAAGCTACATTTCATCTGGCCTAATTTTAGATCTCCCAACATCAATCAAGAGTTTAAAATATGAATTAAAGAATAGTATTGGGGGCAATTATTTCAATCTACTTAACTTTGGGGCAGAATGCAATAAAATGACCTCGCAAAGTTTCCATGTTGGTTCGTAAAAATCTACTTGCCTTTATTAGCATGAGCTTATGACTTATTTCTCAGCTGACATCGTAATTTTGCCCATCCCTCATGCTGGACTTTAATCAGGGGCACATTGAGAGTTGAGAAACCTGTGCTTGAACCTCTATAAAGGGCTACTATTTCAATTATTTCTAATTAAAGACCTTAATCAGGTCACCGTCCAAGAATATTTAAACAACCTTTGTTAATATCGAACAAAGGTGATTTAAATTCTAATATAAAGAGCATTCTTCAGTGTCAAACATCTGTTCGAAAACTTATCATAGCAATATACCTCCTGAATTGAATGAACAAATTTGATTAGTGTTAACTTCTGGGAATGGTTTCTAGCTGATTGACCTGGGGACCTTATCTTTAAATATTGGCATTGTATGGATTAACCCAAATCCAGGAGAATGTCAGATATTAAGGCCCATAATTGCAGGTTAATTGGAAGATAAAGATGCTTTAATCTAATGTTGCACACAGGGAAATAATGATGGTATTAACTTATTAGCCTGGCTGTGAGAAATAATCTTATTATCATAAGGACTGAGGTTACATTGTCTTTGTGTAAACCTATCATTAAAGTTTCTGTAATAAACAATTTGGGGATCTGACTGTAAATGATATTTTTGTTTGTATCTTTGTTGTTTTCTGCTGCTCCTAGCCACATGGTAAAGAGTTGTATGACTGGAGATATCAGATAAATGGAATTTCTTAACTGTTAGGGCAATATAAATAGTGGTGCTTGTATAATGTTATAGTCCCCCTTTCTCAATCATATTTAAGGAATACAAAATGTATTAC
Source organism: Peromyscus eremicus (assembly GCF_949786415.1). Classification (NCBI taxonomy): domain Eukaryota; kingdom Metazoa; phylum Chordata; class Mammalia; order Rodentia; family Cricetidae; genus Peromyscus; species Peromyscus eremicus. Next base: position 89,078,579 of record NC_081419.1, on the reverse strand, counting down.
ACTTCCTAAGAACACTGTTGTGGTACATCCTCATATTTGTTGCAACACTGATGACAGAATTTTGGTTTGGGGAAAGTAGGAATAGATATAAAGATAAAACTCAAGTCTTTGTATTATCAGGGAAAAGTTTAGTATTTAAATCTTCTGCTTAGTCATAAATACTTTAAAAAATTCACCCTCCAAGGCTTGTATTTTCATAATTTTATTGGAATGTAATAGACAGGGTAAGAGAAAATTGACTTTCCCGCTCAGCACCTACTCTGTTTAATTGTCACTTTGAGAGCATGGGAGAATTTTATTAAATATCTTTTCAGATAAAAATAATGGGCTTGAAGGAAGTCACATGACTTCTTTGAGGTCACACAATTGTAGTTGCTAGCATGACATTTGCCTTAGGCTTTCCTGATTTTCCTGATTAGAAAACTCATGATTCTATTTGTTATGTTATGAATTTGAATGTGAAATATATGTACGTGCTCAAACACATGGCGTCTAAATTCCTTTCTGTACCCTTTATCTCATTCTTCACCCTTCTTGGCATTCAGTATCAGGATGTGACAAATAAGACCCTTTGTAAGACTGTAAATATGGAAAGCAACCTTTAGGTTTCTCTAGACTTTGCTGATGCATGATATGGTCTGATATGACCTACTGATATAAAGCATAAATACTGTCACTTCCTTAAAGTGCACACATGACAAGGTAAGAGTTGGGAAATATAATTATTGCAATTACTGAAGAATGCTAGGAATTGGGAAGAGTGCTACATGTCCTGAGACCAACCGTCTACAGACACCACTGGTTCTCACACATGGGCAGTTTTCATGACAAGGAAGCAGGATGATTTTCTGGGTCTTCTCCAGCTCTCAATGCTAGAATGATACCTCTGCTTTTATTTAGCAATGAGACTGTTTCTACCAGGTCAACCACATCAGTTTATTTTGACCTTTGGCCAATCTCAGACCCATGCCAAGACTCCACAGGTAAGATATGGGAAAGTTGCAACAGGAATATATTGAATGCATGGCTGAAATAGGAAGCTTGTGCTGCTAAACCATCCTGAAATTGTTCCCGGTGTGCTTCAACTGTCTCTCTGATGTATCTTTAGGATATGCTCTTACTGTTTTTGAGGACTGCTTCATCTTATAGAAGGTATTTAAGGTTTACTTGTGTGTCCTCAACATTATAATCAGTCATTTGCTAGAGACTCTCTTCCCTCAGTGGAAAAGGATACTTAGAAAGTAAGATGTGAATACAAAGTGTACTTATTGCTATTAACTGCTACTAGGTCTCTTAGTCAATGGAACAAGTAAATACATATATGGGTGCATATACACACATACAAACCCAACACATTGACTTATCCATTACTGCATATGTGTTCATTTATACACATACAACTCAATTTCTATATCAATCTATATACATTGTGGACAAGCAGATGAAATGTAATAGAGAAATTGCTATAGGTATGTGCAAGTAGATGTCAATATATACATGATCTTGTGTATTTAGCTACATATGTTTCACATATATTTCATATATATATCTGCATATGAATTTATGCACACACAAATACATACGCCAGAGCTTATTCTAGTTCAGTTCCAATCCATCTCCACAGTGTTCCTGCCAGTATCTTTTTCCATACATGTAATTTCCTTTCGGTGAGTGGAAAATCTGTCTTTCATTATCCCTAATATATTTACTTATTTCTCTAAATCCTAGATTACATAGAAAGTAATTTCAAATTTGCTTACTCATACCTCGGCAGGGGGAAAGGAAAACTCTAGAGTTCAAATTGTTTACATTTCTTTTTGTATTTAACCGAGGGTATTTAATTCAACTGCTGTTGCAAAAATGCTGTGTTAGTCACCCTCTCAGTTTTACTGTGGTTAGGCTATTCATCTGAAATTGAGCTTGATCCATTTTGTTCTGTTTGTAGTCCATTTTAGGGATTTCCCTCATCCCTTTCAAATTATACTTCATGCTGATTGCATTTTTAGCATAGTTCTTGAAATCAAGTACACGAACATACACATGGAAAAAATGTTGGGTTTTCTTTTCTTTCTTTCTTTTTTGTCTTTAATCTATTTCTTCCATTTCAAAACCACCTATTCCCACCAACCACATACAAGGATTCCAACCTATTACTTAAATTTTCCTTCACCATTTTGGCACATATGAGTAAAATCAGGCACATTTCTTAGTTTACATATTAGTTCATATCTTTCTGATTTTTCTTTTAAGCTCTATAAGTAGGGTAACATATGTGTTACTTTTTCTTACTATACAGCTGCATAGTGCCCCAATTAAAAGATGATGAAATTATTATCCAGCCATTATTTTGTCTATTTTAATCGCTCTTCATATTTTGAAATGCATAAAGTAATCAATGACTTGTAATGTGTATCTTTAGGTTAAATTCCTAAAATGATAATTCAGGGGCAAATTTTGGTGGATATCTTCACATTTCTCTCCATAATGGAAATTGATATTCCTACCAGCAAACTTATTTTTCCAGCATTTTCTACTAGAAGATTTTTATACTTTTAAAAATAAATATTAAATAGAACTTAGTTATATGAAAACATAGTCTATCATACTCAAAATAGGGTGGTTAAAATCAAATAAGTATTATTTTAACTACCATGTAAAAAAGATTAATTATTTATGTTTGGCAATATTTATCCATTAGTACTTTATATTATTACATTATCATAAATAATTTCCAATTTGTAAATTTCAGTTTTAATTCTTGCACTTTATATACAGAAATGAAATTGGTTTCATATCCCAGAAATTTGCTCTACAGTTTTTAATTCTAATGACTCACCTGTGGATTTCTCACCAACTATTGGGTTGAAGATTAGTTTATCTGTGATAATACCAACTTTGTACTTTTTTGATACCTATATATTTTAGATTTTTCTCATCACTGAAGAATAATATAACATAGGGGTAGAAAAGGCTGACTCTCTTCTCCTATCCAAGTGTAAAGGGAATCATTTAGCTTTGAAGAGATGATCTGCTAAATTTTAAAAATTATAAATATCAATGTTTATTATTTTTGATACAATAGTGAAATTATCATCCCTTTTTATTCTTATTTAATGCCTTATCTCTGAATTACCTTAATTATTTTTAAACTTTTAAATTCTTTTCTCTTTCTGCCTTCCCTCCCTCCCTCCCTCCTTCCTTCCTTCCCTCCCTTCCTCCCCCTCTCTCTTTTGCTTCTTTTTACTTTCTTGCTTTCCAATGTCTCATGATCGGACTTGAACTCATAAGCATAAGCCACCACATGCAGCTGAACCCTATAATTCTTGAGCACACATCTATACAATGATTTCTTTCTATATGGATGAATTTTTTTGTGATACAAGAGAATCAGAGAATCAGTGTTACTAGTCAGACATGTAATGAAGGAAGAGATTGCAAAATTATGTCTAGTTTAGATCATTGTAAGTAATTTTATATACACAAATAACTAAACACATTCTAGAGGTATCTTCCTGCCAACCAAACTTGGAAAAGTATTTTTTAAATAGTATTTTAAACTCTCGGTGTATTTGATTTATGAGGGCTGAAAATGTAAGTGGTGCATATAAAAGGCACAGCAACTGGACTCAAAACTGATTTTAGTAGCTATAAATAGAGAAGTTTTGAGTTTCATTTTTTTTCAGATTTATTCAAGATTAAATTCCAAATAAACATTATCTAGTAGACTATATTGATGTAGACTTTTAATCTATTACTTTTAGCCAGTCATAAGAAGCTAGTGATATTACTAAATAATCCAGGTTAGAAAGAACACATTTGGTATCGTGATTACCCAGTTCTGCAGCTGCAGGAGGAATACTCCAGCAGACAACGAAGAGAGAGACTCCTATTGCAGCATCAAGCCAACCTTTCACATTTTAACTAAAAATCTGGAAATACTGTTACCCTTATAAATAGATATATCAAGTAAACTATAGATAATGTTGCTTTCCAAAAATCCATTCAGTATCCCAATTATTGGGAACTTGAGATTTGGCCTGAGTGAGTTTTAGATCAGCTCTAATGATATCATTTTTTAGACATTTGATTTATTCTTTAGTCAGTTTTGATGTTATTTCCTGAGCAATCAGCCTACTTCATCAATTTCCTCTTCATCTTCAAGTGTGCTGTCAGAGGATAAGTTTGTGTCCAGGGATTAAGCACTTGCTTACCATCTACAAGACCCTAGGTTCAACTCCTGGCACTGTAATAAAGTTATTCTAAATTTTTACACAGAGATGTTTTTTAAAAGCATCTCATTATTTAATTTTCCCTTACTTTTTCTGCCAGGGGGAAGGATCTTAGTTTTCTTGATCATGGATACTTGTGTGTTTCATTCACAGAGTTTCCTTTACTTTCCCCATGCTTCAAGTCTCTAGAGGAAGTGTAAATTACCTTCATATGCCTTTCTGCTGAGGTGCAACTATATTATACATTGTAAAAAACATATGTTGTTTAGATGCAGCTTAAGTTTTATTTATTTATTTATTTATTTATTTATTTATTTATTTATTTATTTATTTTGTGTGTGTGTTTACTTTTGTGGGGTGTGCAGACTCCTTACAGATCAAGAGGCATGCATTCCAGAAAGTTCAGCCCCCTTGCTTCCCTCCCTTGTTAATGTACTTAGATAAACTTCTACTACTGTTTCTAGATTAGTCTGTTTATGAACTTGATGGAAAAGAATCAGCATGAAGCCTTTGGTGGCTTTTGCCACTCAACATTTATTCATTCACGTGGGAAGGAGAAAACTGACTCCCAGACTCCCACCAGTTAACCAACACACACACACACACACACACACACACACACACACACATATATACACACACACACACATATATATACACACACACACACACACACACATGCACACACTCACCCATGCATGCATGCATGCACACACAAACATACACACACACACAAACTAAATAAATAAATAAATTTTTAAAACCCCCACCAGCCACAGTGATTAATGAGGATGCATGAACTAGGAAATGGGTAATGACAGAAGCTATTAAAAATACTGGTAAAGACCTCAATAACTGCAGGGAAAAAATCACCTTTTCCTTCCTTTGCAAAATATACATATAGAATATATGATTTGTGTATGCTACCCAATTTTCTTTTATCCTCAAAATTGTATCCTCTTAGTGTTTTAGGAAGTTTATGTTTGAACTGAATCTAGTTTGTGTGTGTCATCTTTTTAATAGGATCTCTTTATGCAGAGCCAACTCACTTAGCAACCCAGTGTAGCCTTAGATTCATGAAAATCCTATGCATCAGCTTCCCAAATGTATACTTTTGAAGGATGCCTACACAGAATTAGTCTTTACTAAATTGGATGAAGGAAACATCACTGGTGATAGAGCCAGCGATCTGGGACTTCCCAGGCTATTGGATTTTAGCCTGATTTCTTTGACACAAGATCTGGTTGCATTACATAAAATTGGAACATATTTCCTCCATTATTTGAACATTAATGTAAAAGTCCAAATTTGAGCTCTGAAATAATGCCATCAGTACCTATTCTCTACTTCCTCATGACTTGTGTCCTGTTAACCTTCACACTGGAACTGCAGGCTTGTGTGGCCTCTGACCTCTGTGAGGGAGATAACTTTTATGACATGTACACCTGTGACAATCTTTTTTGTGTCCTTCTGTTCAGGACTGTGAAGACAAGGGAACTGAAGCTCACTGTGTGGTAGACTTGGCTGACCCGCAATATCAGTTTGATTCCTGCGCTCTGCCCTACTCTGCACTCATATTTTATTCACTTTTGACCTCTGAGGGTTTAACTAAATTATCAATGCACTTAAAAGAACAATGAAACTGTCAGTACGTTTAGACAGACATCAGTAGGAATGTAAGTCAGAATATCTGACTTGTCCTGTTCAGTTGGGCTATATAAATGGCAACTTTCTTAGTTTTTTTTAATTTTTATAATTATTTATTGAAAGAGTTTTTTTCATACAATATAGTCTGATAATGTTTTCCCCTCCCCTAACTCCTCCCACCACCTAACTCTCACCTGCCATTATTTGATGGGAGAGAATCGTGAATCTGAAGGTTGGTCTTCGTGGCTCTTTCAATTTCCTGTGTTTGTCTTGCAGTTAGCTCACTTAGCTGAATCGGTTTGGCAGAAGACAGAATCTAACTGGTTGCCCAAAAACCTCTTTCTAAGAGTTGTTTCCCAACCCAAGGCTATGGAATTGATGGGTGCCCCTTGCCACACTCTCAACCTTCATTTTTCAAACATCACAGAGTGATCAAGTGTAAAGAGGCAGTTTTGCTCTTTATGGGGCTTCAAGCCACATCTGGCTCAAGCCATTCCACAGAATGAGGCTTTGGAGGAAGCACAATTACTGATGACTTCGCTTGTAAATTTATGCCCATGGACTGTGCCTGTAGCCTTTGCCCATGGACTGTGCCTGTAGCCTTTGCCCATGGACTGTGCCTATAGCCTTTGCCCATGGACTGTGCCTATAGCCTTTGCCCATGGACTGTGCCTGTAACCTTTGCCCATGGACTGTGCCTGTAACCTTTGCCCATGGACTGTGCCTGTAGCCTTTCTTGCTGGTGCTGTGCAACTATGGCCTTGCATGTCCTCGACTTTGTGCCATCTGAGGTCATTATTAGCATTCTCAGCATTTTGCTGTTTCTAATTGTCATGTGGTATCTATTATTTCTGATGAGTGGTTTGCCATCACTCAAATGCTTTTTCCTTTGCAGATTATCAGTCCTGTCTGTCTGTCAGCTTCTATGATTCTTTTCTTGAGAGTCTACAGTTGAAATAAGCATTGTCTATTTTTATCCAAACATTTGTATTTGTCCTACTTCATACTTTCAATCACTTTGATCTCAGAACAGTAAGAACTTATTTCTTCAAATTTTTTTTTTTTCTGTGCAGTTTGGTCATTATCCTATAACTCTAATGTGCTGAAGGGATTGTGTACCCCACATTTCAGTGCTCTGTGAACTCTCCCTTGCACACTTCTGCTTTCCTCTTTCAAACTATATTCTAAATAAGTTCCTCTTTAGCACGCTCGATCATCCCCCCTCAACTTTGTCCAGTGCTAACTTTGCTGTACCTCTTGAGACTTTGAGTTTCTACTAGTCTATGTCTCCATGCTAGTATTTTTTCTTTCACATATAAATAAATTTTAATTTACTTCTTAAATTTTAGTTATTAATTATTTTATACCCCAGCTGCAGCCTCCCCTCCCTCATCTCAATCCACCTCCCCTCCATAGTTGCTCAGCAAAGCATTTGGATTTGTCTCCTATTTTCTTAGTCTTGCTTTATTTTGCCTATTGTTTTTTATATCTTGCTTTTCTTTCACAGAGCATGATCTTCTTCTGTATTTGGGCATTGAACATACTCGTATTAAAGCTTTGCTGGGGTGGTCCATTGGACTATTTCTCCCTGAGAACGCTTATGTTCCTTCTGACTATTCTTGTGTCTGACTTTCTTGATATTAGATTTAATTATCTACTAACAGACCACAAGCCAGGGCTTTGAGTGTGATTAATGCATCTGGAAGGTGATGACCTTGCAGAAGGACAGAGAAAGCAGACAGTGAGGGCCACTCTAGAGAAAGGTGTGTCACTAAGAAGCTCACCCTTACATGGGGCTGCAAGTTAGTCCACTAGAGAAACTCTGGGAGATGGTGTAGAATAGACCAATCAGAAAGACCCTATCAAAAGCTCCAGTAAGATCTATAAACTAATTTCCTTTAGACAGTTTGACACTATTCCCAAAGGGCAATGATTCTCCATTTCATTAGTAAGCCAGGCTAGTAGGCTTGGCACATTTTTCAAGCCACAGGAAAAAGACAAAGCAACATGGGTGCTAGAAGTAGACCAGGCTTGTGGACTGAGGTGGTAAGAGCAATACAGGCATCTGAGGTGGCAGTAGCTGTTTTCATATTTGGGGATGTATTTGGTTTGTGGCAAGAATTCTACTTGTTTTTTTCTTGACTCTCTCTTTATATATCCTTTACATCTTTTCTCTTGTGTATTTGTGCTCCTGTGCTTGTGTGTGTGTTTATGTATGTGTGTTGTGCCTGCTTATGTGTGTGAGTGTTGGCATGTGTGAGGGTGACATGCATGTGTGTGTACTTGCATTTAGAGACTCAAGGTTAATGTCTGGAGCCTTCTTGGATTCACTTTCCACTTTATCCATTAAGACAGGGTCTCTCACTCGAACCCAGAGTTCACCAATACAGCCAATCCGGGTCCTTAGCTTGCTTTAGGGATCCCCTGTCTCATACTTCAGAATGCTGAAATTTCAGGCTGGCTGCCATGTACTCCTAGCATTATGTTAGTTCCAGGGATCTGAGCTCTGGTCCTTAGACTTGTGTGGCAGTGGTTAAACACTGTGAAATCTCCCCAGCCCACTTTCAAATTTTTAATTAAATTGAATTCGTTAGTTACTTTACAAAGTAGAAAGTTTCATTATGGCATTTTCTTACATAAATAATGTTGGTTGATCTTCCCCATTCTCATTTCTACCTTTCCACCCCTGGTAATCCCCTTCTGCTTTAATATCACATGTGTCCCTACCCTTACCCACACTTTCTCTTAAAGTCTTCTTCTTCCCTTTTTGTGAGCCTCTTTCTCATTTCCTGGCCCCTACTTGCATGCATTCTCACATTAATATTCACATACAAAAATTAAGATTTAGATTCTGCATATTAAAGAGATCACGGAGTGTTAACTTTTCTGAGCCTGGGTTACTTTAATCGATATCCTTTCCAGTTCCATCTAGTTTCCCAAAGTTTTCATATTTATTTATAACTGGAAAAACCCCATTGTATATGGGCACCACATTTTCACACTAGAAAGCCTTGCTATTGTGAAAAGATCAACAATATATCTTGGTGTGCAAGAATCTTTTCCATTGGATATAGAGTCCTTTGGGTGTATGCCCAGGAGGGGTATAACTGGGTCATATGGTCATTCTCTGTTTGGTTTTTATAGAAACATCTTAACTGATTTTCATGGTGTCTGCACCAGTTTGCATCCCCACCAGCAATTGGTAAAGATTCCTCTTTCTCATATCTCTATCAGACTTTGTTGTTATGTATTTTCATGATGATAGTCATTCTGACTGGGGTGAATTGGACCCTCAGAGTAGTGTAAGTTTACATTTCTTTGATCACTAAGAAACTTTTTTTTAAAGCATTTCTATTTTTTGTTTGTTCCAGCATATATTTACCCAGGCTGAAGATCTTGAGTCCAAAACCAAAAGCACAGTGACCTTTCTTGACAGTACTGGGGATGGTATTGATCTGTCAGCACACTATTAGACCTTCCCCTTGTTATAAGAATGTATCTGTCTTCTCCCTCCAAGGCTGCTGTTTGCTACAAGACTTAGCCCCGGGCATTGTTCAACAACTAGTTCTAATGCTATTTCATAACCTACAAAGTCTTGGCTTTCCCAGTCTTGCTCACCAGGTGGAATGTTATACATCTTCTGCTGGCCAACTAGGAGGGCTGATTATGCAACATTCTTGCAAGCTAGCTTCAAACTCATAGGTTTTGATGCTCTCAACACTTATATTTATCTTAATTTTAATTTTAAAACAATCTTTACTATTTATCTAGTTGTACATTTTCTCTTACACTTCTATATTTTATATGTCAGTAATAGTACTGTTTCTTGGCTGTTTATTACCTTATTTTTAATATAATCAAACAATTTAATCTTTTAAATGATGAGTTTTTGAATCCTTGTGTAAATAAATGAAAAACTGTAGTAGTATAACAGATTTGGTGACTTTCCTGTATATGTCCTTTCTAATTAGTTTTAGCATATGTGATTTTAGAAGTATCTCTTTTTCACATTTTTTTTGTAAACACAAAGTTATATAGAAACATGATCAGTGTGAATTTAAACATTTTATATTTAGAGCAAGCTGCAACCTCAACCTCTCTGTGACCTAAATATGTCATACTTCAAATTAATGAGAGATTATGGTATTCACTATTGGCTCAGACATTCTCAAAACAAAAACAAACAAACAAACAAAAACTCAGAAAACTCAATTGACTTTGGAGATAAACATAACTTTGAAGTAATCCCCAAAGAGTAAATAGCATCAAGAAATTGTTGAAAATGAAATGCCCAGGATGAAAATTGAAGATTTGCAGATGATTCTGAGGCATTCTATTAATTTCAACAAGGATGTGGGCAGCATTATTAACAACTAGAATGTGCCAACCTTAATACCCTCTTTTAAACCACTGCCCAGATCCTTCATCTCTTCCCTAGACTATTGCAGGCTCAATCCAACAACTCTTGGCCTCATATGAAAGGAGGGTCTTTCAGATATCCACGTCCTCATTTTAAACTTTTTCCATTTCATGTATTATGTTAGGATGTTTTACCTGTATTTATGGCTGTTCATTCCATGCATGCAGCGCACAGAGGCCAGAGGAGAGTATTGGATCCTATGGGGTGTAGCTAGAGTTTTCCTGCCTGGCCCACAGTCAGGACAAATCTTTGTCACCCGCCAGTCCCACAGCAGCTCAGACCCAACCAAGTAAACACAGAGACTTATATTGCTTACAAACTGTATGGCTGTGGCAGACTTCTTGCTAACTGTTCTTATAGCTTAAATTAATCCATTTCCATAAATCTGTACCTTGCCACATGGCTCGTGGCTTACCAGCATCTTCACATGCTGCTTGTCATGGCGGTGGCTGGCAGTGACTCTCCCACTCAGCCTTCCACTTCCCAGAATTCTCCTCTCTCCTTGTCCCGCCTATACTTCCTGCCTGGCCACTGGCCAATCAGTGTCTTATTTATACAGAATGATATCCGCAGCAATGGGGCTTGACTTATAGATGGTTATGAGCTGCCATGTGGGTGCTGGAAATTAAACCGGAGTTCCATATAAGAGCAGACAGTGCTGCTGACCATTTAGCCACCTCTCCAGGCCCCACAAACCACTTTATTAAATTCATGGACATAGTACAAAGAAAGACTACACAAATTTATAATAATTGAGTATAACAACTACCAGGGCAAAGGATCAAAAGATGCCAAGCAAAGGCAGTTATGGCAAAAAGAGAAACTCATTATGGAGACCAGTTAAATGTTATTTTATCTTACTCTCTTCATTTTTTATAAGCACAAAAAATAATTAGAATTAAAAAAGTTCAAGCACAGAATAGGCCTGTACCTCAGCATCCAGACACACCAACTAAAACATCAGCCTTGATCAGCAACCCTCTCTTCCATATAAACATTTTACACTGTATAGGATAAAATTCTGTGTTATAAAATGAATTAAGCACTAGTATAGAAAAGATACTCCCACTTTTGAGAATGATTGGCAAAGAATCCTGAGACCATGCTCTTGCTCCAGAATGAAAATGAAACAAGCACCATTGAATTCCCGCTGTGCACCATTTATTGGGACCTCACATTTACCCATTCATTTACCCATCAATTTGGCCTGCAGCCAACATCATTTTATAGGTAAAGGAACTGAGACTGCACAAGCCCCGGAGCAGCCAAACTAGGACCCAAACCACTCATGTCTCTGGCTGAAAGTCTGTTGTATGCTGTGAAGTATGCTTCACATATGATCGCAATGATCTCTGAAGAATGCTGTGAAACTGGAAAGGTTATCTGCATAGCCTCCAGCAAAGAATAGCATGGAATGAATGCTTGATTTTTTTAATCATACAATTTTTATTACTGTGATTCCACATGACTTCCAAGTACATTATCATAAACCTCTTGCTGTCTTTATAGAAGTAACCTTACAAAGTGTTTGGTTTCCAGTTTCAGGGCATTGAGTGGCCACTTACTATGAATCAAGAGAATGAAAAATAATTAAGTTTTCAAAAAAGTTGTCCCTACAGAGATAAAAACTACTTTACGTTTATTGAAGATATATACAGCAAAGTTTGTAAGTTGTGTCTGGTCTCCTGACTGGAATTGTAATGCTGAAACTGACTTTGTAGATATTCAAGGTTATTTAGTATTGGGGAAGTAGTGATAGAGAGCTCATTTAGTTATTTGGGAGAGTGAAAAAAATAGGGAATCTCCACAGTGTGAACTAGTACCCACTTTAACCCCCTCATGTTTTCTGGTTTACAGACAGCAAGGAGGGAAGGGGGGCCCTTGAGACTTTCTCTGACTTGAGTGCTTGGAAAGGAGCTTGGGGAAATGGGCGGCAGTGGTTTCTGTTAGTGAGCTCTGCCTTGTGCCCCGTATCTCATTCCTTTAACTTTGAGTGTTTCTGTGGATTATTCTTTTTGTTTCACAGAAACCAGAGCCACGACTTGCGTACTAGATCGAATGAAACACCTACATTTTAAGTAAATCTACCAAGCTTTTAGTTCACCGGTGGGCAGCCTTCACTACTACCCAGAGAGACTCCAGAGCTATCTGACGTTCTCCCGTGTAATTAATCTCTAATGCTCGATTTTGTACAATGTGTAATAATGCTGCCTGGATAGGAATGAGAGCTTCAGCCCAGAGCCATATTAAAGATGAAGAGAGAGACGCTTCTGGAACAATTGGTTTTCAAGAGAGCAACTAAGTGTGAACTTTATTAAAGGGAAAAGAAATAATGGGAATATCTTGCATTAAGTAAAAACGCTTGACGTCTTCCATTTTTCAGATTCTTTTATTTTGCCCCTGACAAATGTCTCAGGGTTTGTTTTTATAATGTATATTGTGTGTTATGTTACATTTGCAGCCTCATAGATTTAATAGGGGTAAGGGAAAGATTTGTTGCCCCAAGGAATTGAAATAAAAGGGAGGAGGAAAATGAAAGGCCTGCACTGTGATTAATCCTGCAATAGAATTTCCATTCATTTTCCTACAAATATTTGGGACATTAACTTCAATCAATGATTTTTAATTTCAAACTAATGGACGCATTAAAACTGACACAAGTCATGTAGAAATCACTTTGTAGTTTTCACTGTGCTCCACACCATACTAGATCAGTTGAGCCTCACACACCACGGAAAGGAAACCATTTTCAAATAACAAAACAAAGGGTTGTAGAAACTAAGCTTTCAGCCAGGTTAACATAAACCATGGTTAGCAATTCGTCATCTCATGACTCCTCCACTATATCATCCCATCCTATTTTCATGTTAAAAAGCTTTGTACATACCCTAATGCAAACCTGTTGGGATACTGTAGTCATGATAGTGAATGAAAGATTGGGAGGATGTTACTTGGGATATATAACTATCCACTTTTCCAGAGCTCCATTATTCTGGAAAAATTTCTCACTTATGTATAGCTTGTATACAAAAAGCATATCAATGGTATCCCTTTTTTCCTGAACTCATCCTTGTCCTGGATTCTAACCACTGTGCAACAGTATCTCCATCTTCTTAGATTCTCCCCATTCTACAACAGTGTTCACATTCACTTTGTACACCATGTTCTAAATGTCACCATCATCTCCAGCTCTCTCCTCTTACTCATATTTAACTTCCAAGTTCAAGTCAAATGGTTCCAGTCCTAACATCACCCATTCTGCTTATTGCTATTCTCATTGCCCTGATTTGAGTACTAACCCTTTTCTGAAACACATTCATTAAATACAAATGCCATTTCTCCTATCTTCCTGTGACCAGAATTACTGTTGTTGAACGATTCTTCCCCAAACAAAAACCTTTATAGAACACCTTCTGCTGTCGTGTCCATCCATGACTTCTGTGGAAACCCAACATTTCTTCCCTCTTTTTGTCTACTCTGTACGAAGCAAGCCACTCATCAGCCTTCGGCCCTTAAGGAGTTATGTGTGTTTGAGCCTCTGTGCCCTTGTCTGTGGACAGCGCATCACAGATGAGATCTGTTTGTCACCATCTGTCATTCTTTGGTCCCAGTTTAGATCTCAGTTAAAATGTTTTCCCTGTTTCCCACTTCCACCCAAAGAATTTCTTACCAATTTCTTTCTGTTTGCATAACAGACATTCATTTACAGCTTCCTTTTCATATTGTGTCCTTGTGACTCATTTTGCATTGTTATTTTGGGAGCAAAGTTAGATGGGTTTCATGGGAAGAGTCAGATCACTACAGAATAGCTCTAAATATCTGTAACGTAAATAGAAGCAAGACTCTTAGTTAAGATCCTGAAATAATAACATTTTAACTACTTTTCTTACTTTCAAATAACATTTTCTTTTTTCTCATCTATGTATTTTTAATTTTGTAATTTTTAGTTAAGATATAATTGCATCACTTCCCTGTCCTTCCTGTAAACCTTCTCATATTCATTCCCTCCAATCTCTCCTTTATTCTTCCTCTCAAATTTTCCAAGCCAGAGAGAGTATATTTGTGTTTATTAAAAGGTGAGAGTATTAGTAAACTAATATTATTCAGTATCAGTTTAACTGATTAATTACTGGGTCTTGACTAGTGCATCACTTTGATAGACATGAGCCAAGAGGCCAACATAGTTAATCGGAGTGGCAGAATCTATGGAGTGTGGGGGACATTCCTAATTCTGAATGATTTTCACTATTCAAAATTACCCATGTGTGAGTGTGCACATGTGTGTGCATGTGTGTGCATGTGTGTGTGTGTGTGTGTGTGTGTGTATGTATGAATGATGTGACAGCACACATGCCACAACATTTGTGTGGAGGTCAGAGGGCAGCTTTGTGGAGTCAGTCCTCTCCTTCAAGCCAAGGTGGCTGAAACCAGGAAGAATGGGGGCAGTGAAAATCAGAAGAGAGACAAGGGAAATTTCTAACAGACTTAACTGTTGCACTGTGGAACTATGTTTAAAGTTTTGATATGAATATTCATACATTCAGAATGGAAGTTAAAGGAAAAAGGTAAGACTTTCTGGACTGTTTTCAAGGGAAACATGAAACACACACACGTTCTTGTGTATAGGCACACAGAGAACCCTTAAAACTAGGCAGAAATTAGTTGGTGAGGTGGAGTGGGTAAAGGCTCTTGCTGTGTAAGCCTAGTGGCCTGAGTTCAACCCGTGGATCCAAAACAAAGCTTGAAGGAGATTCCTATTGTCCTAGCTGAGAAGTCATATTCCATGTAATTCCAACTGCTTGAAACATTAAAAACGTTCTATATGGCCCAAAAGTTTTGTAAGATTTGGGTAATAATCTATGTACACCTACAAGGAGTGCACATTCTGAAGCTGTTCAGCAATGAATAAGCCAAATCCATCATTTGGTTGTTTTCTTACATTTATAAGAATTGTTTGTTGTTTATTTCATTCGTCAACAGTCTCCATCTGTATCTTCTTTCATTTTTATTGTCAACGTTTCCATGGTAGTCATTTACATTCATTTATTTGACTTTCCTCAGTCGGACACTAGACTCACTAAGTTCTTAGTTTTGATACTTGCAAAGTTTTCTCTAAATACTTTGATCCATATTAGATTTATCTGATGAATTTTCTTATAACTTCATTCATTCTCTAGAATGTATTACCTATTTGCCAGGGCCTCTCTTTCCCAGTCCTAAATACACACCTTGGTCTTTGAGGTACTTGTAAATACCCACAGCTCTCTTGCCCATAATTCTTTCTCCAGGGGATTACACCCCAAGTTCCGGTTACTCACAAGGTCGGAACTCCTAGGTCTTGTCCATCAGTTGGATAACTGAGAGCTCACTTGTACTTCTCTTTGCAGCTTCTCTTCTGACTTAGCCTTCTATCCTGATCCTCTTAAGAACTTTCCACTCTTATAAACTAAAACTACAATTCAAAAGGAAAAATATAACCAGGCATTCTCATGTCATGGGGGGCTGGAGAGATGGATCTGTGGTTAAGAGCATTGTCTGCTCTTCTAGAGGACTTGGGTAGATTCCAAACACCCACAAGGTAGCTCACGACCATCTGTAGCTACAGTCCCAAGGCATCGATTGCCCTTCCTTGATTCCTAAGGATACCAGGCACACATGTGGTACATTCATGTACAACACCCACCTACATAAAAGAAAATACATTGAAACTTAAATTAGTAAGCATTTCATTGATATCCTGATAGAATAATCATCTTGAAATATGTTGAAAGTTATGTCTGGTCTTTGTCCTCAAAAATTCCTGTGTGCATTTGAAGGAAACAACACAGGATATGTACTTTGTTAAATATTATTATAGTTAAGTGCCTATAGTTCCTCCATGAGCAAAGGCATAGGAGATTTATTTAGGGAAAAGTCTCATCTTATTATCTTTATGGCACATTCTAATTTTTTTCTAGTCTAGAAATTCCCAAATGCTGTCCAAGTTGAGAGGGCAAACCTCCCCAGGGCATCACAGAGATATATCAAAGAGCATTTAGCTCTTCATTGTCCACAACATATTAATTACAAAACACTATAGAAAAGAATGCATACTATCAGCTGGGACCTTCTCACCCTTTGCATCTCGGGGTGAAATTGATCCAGATTTCAGATAATTCCATGAACTATGATTTCTGCTAATTCTGAAAATTTACAATCTCAAGGTCTCCAAGATTTTGTCTCTTACAACTGTGTATAGCCTGAAGTTTTGCTTCAAGAATACGTTGGTCAGGCATCTTTGCTTTGTGGAATAAAAAAATCCAAATTCACACAGTAAGTGGCTTAAATATTAAAAAGAACATTCTGACTTCTCTCACTGGGACCTGAAACTGTAGGGCAAGGCTTGGCTCAGGAACTGTTACACTATTGTCTTCTCTGTCTTGTGGTCACAGGATGCATCCAAGGCTGTCTACTTCCTCACTGAAGTTTATCATTTTCCGGAAGAATCTCCAAATTTTATCTTAATTATATCACTCAAATCTCCATGAACATGGATAAAAAATCATAAATACAGACAAGAATATACTGGCAGGCAGGGTCATATTTTCCAGGGCAATACCTGTGATTAAATGAACAGGTACTTGAGTAAAATTTGAGTGTAGTAAGAAATGGCATGGAAGGGGAATTCTTTTACACTGCTCAATCTATGGGCCACCCCAACCCAGACGGGAAGTCTTTCTTTACTGGGATTCTTTGTTGAATCTTAACTGGCACATAAAGCCCTGAAGGAAAGTATGGCTGTTCCCCACTGTTTTCTAAGTAACACAGAAGTAGTCACATGAAGTGCACAATGTGATATACCCCGCCGTGGCAAAACACTTGTTCTGGGTTCATTTCTCTTGCTATGATAAAACCCCTAACCCCAAACCACTTAGTGAAGGAAGGCTCTATTTGACTTTCAAATCCTGGTTATAGTCCCTCATGTTGGAGAAGTCAAGGAAGGAGGCCAAGCACCAGGTCACATCACATTTGCAGTTAATGAGTATGAGGAAGAATACATCCAGGCAGCCTTCTTGCTTCCTGATAGTTTTCACCTGTCCTATAACTCTGGAAGCTCTGCCTAGGGAATGGTGCCTTCCACAATGGGCTGTCTTCCTACATCAATACTCAAGACAGTCTTCTATGGACATGACCACAGGCCAAGCTGGTCTAGATAATTAATTCATCATTGACACTTTCTTCTTACATGAGTCTAGGTTTTAGGAAGTTAATATTTAAAATGAATCATCACAGTCTACCCCCCCCCCTTGGCATCTTGACATGCAACCCTGTCACTTTTAGACCATAATCTTCTGTCCCCTATCCAAAAGTCTCTTGTTAATCTCATAATGCAAAACAGTCTAACAACACATTAAAAGTCCGAGGTCTCTTTAAAGTAAACTCCTTAAAAAAATAGATACATGCTTCTTATTCTAAAAGGGATATGCCAAGGTATAGCAAATGGTGAATCACATTTAAGCAAAAGCAAAATCCAACAGTGTAGATTTTAAATTCTGTACCTCGGTTTCCAACATCAGAGGCTCTTAATCTTCTAGGCTCCAGAGTGCTTGGGCAGATTCACCTATCCAGCTATACCATCTGTTGTATACATAGTTCTCCTCTTAGGCTTGCTCTAATCCTCACACACAGCTTTAATTGGCAGATGCCCCATGGTCCTGGCATCTTCAATATCCTTGGGTCTCCATTGCAATGGAGGCTTAAATTTCAACAGTGACTTCTTAGAGCCTCTGTGCAGGGATTCTGATACTGACACAAGATGCCAAGCTGCTGCTACTCAGATCCACTTAGTGCTGAATTTTCCTACCTTCAAAACCAGTACCATGTGGACGACACTTACTTATTGCCAAAGTCTGCTAGAAACTTGAGATGTAGGTTGGTGCCCTTGGCAGCTTCTATGTGGTAATCTTGAGGAAATATGCTGTCCCTATTATCCCAGCGAAGGAAGAGGGTTTCACCTCAATGGTGCTGGTCTGTTAATAATCACAGCCGCTTCTTCTGCCACAGCTTGATAAGAACATACACCTTCCCAGACAACATGGTACATGAATGGCCCCTCATCCTAGTCTTGATGGAATCTTTGATCCCTTCTGAAACCTCACACACCCATTGTCTACTTTTCTCTTAGCATTGCTGTCTTCCAAACTCCCACATGATTGTCCCATTTAGCATGGATAACTCAATAGTTTTTCCATCCCAAAGTTTCAAGATGGGCATAAATACAGACACACAAAGGAATTAAATGATGACTTGATTTCTATCTTGGCACTTATTTGTGTATGTCCAAAAACCAAGAGGCAGTGAATGACTGCCTCATACTTTTAGTTACATCAATTAAAAGAGTGAAAATTTCAACACACTAACATCTATGAAACTATAGTAACATTATTTATAACATCTCTTAAGTAGAACCACTCCAATAATCATCTATTAGCAAAATGAAAAACAGCAGAATATGATGAAGCAGTGTGGTAGAGTGAAAAATAGGAAAGAAAGAAGAAAATACAACTGCTGACATATATTCCAACATGAATGAACCCCCAAACATGAAGCTCCAGAAAAGATGATTCTCAAATATGTGTGTGTTTCATCATTCTGTTAATTCTGATTGTCCTGATAAAGCCAATCTGATAGAAACAGAAAGTAAATAATTGGTTGCCATATTCTAGTCCCATAATGAGGAGGTTCAATGGGCACAATCTGTCACAATTTGCAGCCTGGAACCCAGAAAAAAAAGCAACAGTTGGTGAATGGAAGGATGCAGAAATATAAACCGTAATTTGTAATTTCTAGTGAAATGAAAAAATTGTTAAGTGTTCTGACTTAGGGCTTAGAAACAGTGTATCTGAAGAAGATGAACAATGCACACAGCACTTTGCAGACGTGAGACAAGGCTTGTGTTACTAATGGGGAGTTGGATCTTTGGGCCTGTAAGTCTGTTCTAGGCTTGGGCCAAGGTGACACTCGCACATTTCTGCAAACACTAGAAATGCATGTTATCCCTAAGGCTACTTAAGGCAGACAGTTTCAAGCGTGCTTTGAGTAACAGAAAACCGAGCACAGCACGTTGGGTAGAGTTCTCAGTATCTGGAATAAGAGTCCCTTTGTCCCTTTGCTCCAATTCCTGGTCAAAGGATCAGGAGCAAGGGAGGGGCTTCCACTAGTCTGGGACCTATGTGTCTGACAACCACACAGTCCACTACCACCACCGCTGCCGCCACCACCACATATTTGACATTATAAGCTGTCAGTGATTAAAGTCGCTGGAGATAAATATAATTAAAAAATACATATACAAGGTACAAGTGAGACCCGTCTTTCTTTCTAAATCCCAATTGTTGTGCCCTAAATCAACACAGACTATCTATAGATTGTGCAGCTTACATTATCAAAAATCAAGGCTTTGAATAAGATATATATGTATTATAATAGGTGAATAATTATATATATATATATATGGTCATTTTATGACAAAGTGCTAAACAAAACTAAAAATAATTTGAAGATTGAAAAAAAAGAGGGTGTCCATCCTTTATCCTTAATCAAAAGAATTTATGTTAGTGACTGCTTAAGATTTCATAGCTGGGCATTTTTACTGAGCAGTGACAATTGAACTATGTTAGCTGGTGACATCCATGTTGGAAAAAAGCAGGTTTGGTTTTGAACTTTTTATTTAGTTCACCCAACAATCGTCTGGCTTGTGGAGTCTCTCTTTCTTAGCTTAGATCAGCTGTCAGAGCTCTGCAGGGCTCATACCCTTGCCAGGGTACCCTTCCCTTCGTGGGAGACTTTAAATGAGCAAGCTGGGTGCCGGGCTCCCATCCCTTCACAGCCCAAATGTTTCAATAGTCTTTAAACTCTCCCTCCCTTCAGCTCTCAGGGGGAATCGCACTGATAAGGTTTCTGTTCATCAAAAGGATGGGACAAGAGTGGCTCTGTCAATCTCCGGACACAGCATGCTGGAAAGGGCGCCTTCTCCCCTGAGGAGCTATTATGAAGCACCCGAGTTCTCCCGTGCCCATCATGAATGAATCACTCCACTTCAGTTATTATTCCTGTGGATTCCTCTTCCTCTTGTCTTTTTCCCCCACCCTCAAGCAGTTTTTAAAGTCTATTGCCAAGGGAATTTCAGATTGTATCTGACCTATTGATTACAAGAGGCAGCCAAGTCCAATGGGCTTGCAATACAATTTGCAAACTGGAGCTCAGAAAAAAATGATTGGCTGGCTAATTGAGGGACATGAATTAGTAAACCATAATCTGGGATTTCTGGTGAATTGAAAAAAAATATTTTAAAAGTGTTCTGACCCAGAGTTTAAAATTTTAGGTGATGTATCCAATGAAGCTGAGTGTTGTATAAACCACTCTGCAGATATAGCTAATATTTTTTATTAAGAACATTTATAAAATCCAACCTCAGTGAGTCCAGACTCAATTTTGTATATGCATGCTATCTTCTTTCTAGTATTTTTTTTATCAAAGAGTGTTGAAAAGTAGGAGGACATTGTACAAGAACCTGTCAATTTTCACCCCCTTGAAACTCTGGGAAAAGACTTTGTGGGAGGTAGCATGGTCATCTCACTGATTAAACCACCCTGCAACACAGAACATCTATCATAGAGGGGTCTACTTGACAGCTGCATCTTCTACACTTTGCATTAGATGTGAACATACAATCTAATGTAACTGCCATACCACAGGTCAAGATAGTGGATAATTCATTTCTGCTTAATTCAACCAAATCTTTATTTCCTGCTAACCTGTGCTCCAGTAGCCATATTAGTGTCTCTGGAGATGTTAAAAATATGTTAAGACCTGTCTGATGAGCTCAAGAAGTTAAGAATGTAATCGAAGGACCCTACAATTGAATTGAGTAAATACACTTTTCATTTTAATTTTCATTTTAATTCTTTTGACATTAAGTTGAATGATCAAGACATAGACATAGTTTGGGAGAAAGGAATATGTAATAATAAAATGGAGGTGAGATTTCATACTGTGTTTTAGGTGACAGCCCCCCTCCCAGCCTCTGTGCTTCTGTTCTACAAAATAAGTAGAGAAACATAGAGGATTAGACATATAATGTGTGGCCACTCTTCAGTAACCACTATTGAACTTCAAAATGAGTTTAGTCATTAGCTTTGACAAATGAGGAGCCTTTTATTGATTTTTACACATGTCTATCATGGGATCTATTTAAAGAGAACAGTCAATTCTAAGAAAGATTATGTTAATCTTATTGGTTTGATGTCCTAATGGGACAGGGCAGAGCAGAGACAGAAAAAAAAATTAAAATTCTAGAAACCAGCAAGTATCTGTATCATCTTCTGAAATCAATTTTAAAAAGGATTTGAAAAAAAAATAACAAGTATATTTGTCTTTTCTGTGAAAGCTAAGAATATATTGATAAACCACCCGGCAGTGTTAACCAACAGCTTGAGAAGTTCACAAAAAGGACATTGACAGGAGGGCTACAATTACTAATTTATTTGTCTTTTTATGGCTCAGTTAAGAGCATCTTAGGTAGTCTAGCACACGGCAGCCCGTCAAACTTCACAGGCTAGCTGTCAGAGTTTTGACTGACATGCAAGCCGTGTTTGCCCTTGCCTTCAGTGGAGTGCACACAGGTAAGACAGCTAGTTGGGAATTTTTATTTCATGCTCCCAGGATTTGTGGCTGCACTTTTATTGAAAGTTCTGACAATAAAAAAATCCCACTCCTGAAATTTCCAAGGTTTCTGCTGCAAGCACTTCTCCACTTAAGCAAGATCTTCCTTTGGGATTAGACAACTCTAGGGGCTTTGCTGATGCCTTCTGATCTCTAAGACAGCTGTTTAGTACATCGGAGACCATTTCATAGTTTTTGTTGTTGTTAACTTTGCTGGAAAGACATTCAAAAGAAAAAAAATAAAGCAAAGAATTGGCTTCGAAAGGCAGAGCAGGGCTCCAGGGAGATGTTGTAATTTTGAACTGGTAAATGCCAAATTCTGCCTTCCCAATATTTTCCTTCTCTCCATCCAGATGCGTCCACCAAGCTTCTCCCTCCCTAATGGTCTTCTATATCTCTTCTAGATATTCATCTATTTTTTTCTAAAAATTGAGTCTTCTAGTCTAAAAACATTTTCAAATGTCCTGAGTCCTGGACCATTTGTGTTTGAGTAAAGCCTTTGAATTATTATAGACCAGTGTTCACATTACTTCATATATTTGGAAAAGATATTTGGAAAAATGTTCACTGTAATACATCAGGAAATGTGTTAGCTTGATAAGGGTAGCTTCCCAATGTTCTTCATCTTTGCTGCACATATCTATGATGTCAGTTCAATATTCATAGATATTTTCATAGAATATTTCCATTATTCATAGATGGTTTCTAAAGTGTGACTGAAGCTATCATATTTGGGTATCCCCATAGGTGTCCCCAAACTTGATTCAGATTTTTACATTATTACATGTAATACATGTAAACAATTTCATGTCTGATTGTACTCAGGTATGGTGGTATATTCCTATAATCCCAGACACTGGAGAATTTGAAGCAGGAGGATAGGAAATTCAAATCACCTCAGCTACATTGCAAGTTTGAGACTTGCCAGGCTACCTGAGAAGACCTATCTCAAGTAATAATAGTAATAATAATAATAATAATAATAATAATAATAATAATAGTAATGAATCAGAGGCAGAGGTCAGGGAGGAGGAGGAAATATTTTGAAAGCATGTTTTAGCAGTTAAGAGAGATGGTAATTTTCTCAGAAGTTATGTGGTACATGCTGAAGATAACTATGCAATCTCTTATATTTGTTGAATTCATTATCCTGAGATATAATCCATAACAAAATGAAGTTCATTTCATAAAAGGAGTATTTCATCTCTCCTTTAAATGTAGGAAGAATATAGACTCACGTTCATTCCATTCTTTTAAATCTATCAGGTGTATTGTTATGAAAGTAAAACATCTCATCATGTAAACAAAGACAGACTTGATTGTTCTGCTCACACTCACAGCATGCATGTGTATGTGTGTGCATTCATTTACACAATAATTCTAAAATGACAGGGCCCTGAGAACAAAAAAAAATCCATTTCTTGCTCAAGCCATATGCACAACAGACTTTATGAGGGCTTAATACATTCTTCCACGAGGATGAGAAGCAGGAAAGGAGAACAAGATAAGCCCATAGCGAATCTTAACATTTCTGAGTAGAAAAAGCACACATCATCTTCACTCACATTGCAGCTAACTGAAGCAAACCAAATGCCTTAGCTCCACCCTCACAGAGGTTTCTAGTAACTTTCATGTGGTGGTGTGATGTTAGATATTAGCGGACATGACCTGGTCCTCACGTCTCATCTTAAAAATGAACGACCTCCACTCATCTTCCATCTCTTCATTTTATGCCTCTCTCACATTACTCTATGAATCTCTCATTAACTAAAACCTAAGTTTCCTGATAGGAACATCTGAGTTATCATGTTCTTCCCAAGCTGAGAACTGTCTGGCAGACTATGTCACTGTATTTTTTGAAGATATGCACAAGATAAAGATCACATTTGTAGCAGATAGGGAGATGACTCCGTGGTTAAATTGTTAAGTAAGGGCTTGAGTTTGGATCCCAGAACCCAAGTGAAAAGCAGGGCAGAAAAGGATGTGTCCTAATGCTAATCTTGGGGAGGTAGAGGCAGGAGGATTCCAGCTAGACTAGATAAAATGGTAAATTCTACATTCACTGACAGATCCTGGCTCGAAGAACAAGGTAAAGAGGGGTAAAGGGAAACACTTGATGTCTATCAGTGGCCTCCAAACAAGAATACTCATACTAGTGTTCACACACACACACACACACACACACACACACACACACACACACGCAGGCTCAAACCATTATACGAACTCAAAACACACACCAACGCACATACATGCTCCCATTTATAAAGAAGTAAGGGTCTAAGAAGTGTTCCATGGTCACATCCTTTGTTTGTTTTAGAAAAATCTCTCTAGATAGTTATGTCAGGTATTTTGTCTTGATTTATTCACTTAGAAGATGTAGAATTTAGCAGGAAAGCACTCCTCTATGATTCTGTGGCTTTGCGTAGTGGGACTGATATCCGAATCTCTTGAGTCCAGCTGAGCCAGTAGTGTTAGGTTGGTCTGTAGTACAGACCACATCAGGCCTGCCTTGAGAAGTGCCCTTCAGACACCTACTGTCCTGCATCTGAGTTATCCTCAAATGTCTGACTTGTAAACTTCTTTTCACCAAGTTCTGATTCAACTTGAAAGGAAGCCTTTAGTATTGGCTTTTAGAAATGTGCCGCATCAGCCCCCTGCCCTGACCTCTGTTTGTCCACCATGAGGAACTGGTCTAGTTCACATGGAACTGGAGATGTGGATCACATGCTTCCCAGGTTGCATGAGCTTATGACTTCAGGGCAGTCTGCCAGCAGGAGAAAGGCTCTGCAGAATCACAAGTCAAATTTTTGTGGCAAATACTAAAGTTAGGCTTAAAAAAAGTTATCTCACAATCAGGTTAACATCCTCATATGTTTAATATTTGATGCTTTGTCATAGAAGCTTACCCCTGCCTCTGTTCTTATGTTAATATGTCTCATTGGCTGGCTAACATGCAAGGACATTCCAATTTTAAAAAGAAACACTGGGAAGACACAAAAAGATAATTATTTGTAAACCACAGGCAAAAAGAACACAAGATTCTATGTTGTGAATCCCCATTGATATTCAGCTACACCTCAGTGATCTGTAAGGGCTGTCACTTTGTCAGTCTTTCAGATTCCCCCTGAGAGCCTGTCTCTGGTTAGAGCAGTCTTTTGAATCTTTAGAGAGAATATTGACCTGACCGTTTCCAAACAGTGTATAAAGAATGCCTTGATACAGTAAGATTAAGGCTGTGCATTTATCTATTTTGGTAAGTAGTTACAGTGAAATCAAACATTTTCTAAGAAAGACATTTTGCTCTGATGGGAACGTGGTTGTTTTTGGTCTTGTAAGATTATTGGTTATGCTGTGGTTTCTGTGAAGTCCAGATGTTTTCAAGAGGCTGTGATGTGTGAGATCCATGTTTTTAGGAAGACTCCAGCTTTAGACTTTGCCTAGGAATAACCAAGTTTAACACTTCAAGGATCAAGTGTAAATATAAATATTTATACGTTATGACTTTGCGATGTCCTTAAAACTAAAATAGGCATCATTCAGTTATGTCAACTGCTTTTATTTTTAGAACATTAATAAAGCTGACTTTAGTATAATTAAGTAATGTGATAATAAAGTGTCAATTATTGAATGAAAAAAATTAAAACATGGAAAATTGGCTTTGAGCTTTGAGCAGGTTTTGAAGTCTTGTCAATGGCTGAGAAGAATGAAGGTTCACCTTAAAAGACATGTTTTTGCCTTTAAAACGAGCTGACAATTATCTATTAAGTTAATCTGGAAGTTGGGTGCCTTGAAATTAATACAATAGTAATTCATCTAATGTTGCTTCAATATTTTCTTATAGGATAGTTTTGCGTGGTTCACATTTTAACATTTATTACCACATCTAATGATTGTTTTCAGTGACTAAACTTGACCATTGTAGATTTATACTGGTTCCCTTCCACAACTTCTGTGAAATTAATCTACTTTTTTTCACAAGTTGCAATGTAACATGAGTCTTAAAAGGTTTTATAATAAAAAACCCAGAGCCAGATATTGGGGTGAAAGCAGAAAGATCAGAGAAGCAGAACAGCCAGCCATTAGCTTACCTCTGAAATCCTCAGCTTCGAGAGATAGAGCTCCTGTTTCCTCACGCTTTATATACCTTTCTGTGTCCTGCCATATTACTTCCTGGGATTAAAGGTGTGTGTCACCACTGCCTGGTTCTGTTTCTCTCATGTAGCCCAGAGTGGCCTTGAACTCAAAAATTCGGTAGAATTTTTGGGGTCACTTAAGTATACTATCATATCATTGCAAATAGTGAAAGTTTGACTTTTCCTTTCCAATGTGTATCCCCTTGATCTCCTTTTGTTGTCTTATTGTTCTAGCTAGAACTTCAAGTACTATATTGAATAAATGTGGGGAGAGTGGACAGCTTTGTCTTGTTCCTGATTTTAGTGGAATCGCTTTGAGTTTTTCTCCATTTAATTTGATGTTGGCTATTGGCTTGCTGTAAATTGCCTTTATTATGTTTAGGTATGTTCCTTGTATTCCTGATCTCTCTAAGACCTTTATCATGAAGGGCTGTTGGATTTTGTCAAAGGCTTTTTCAGCATCTAATGAGATGTTCATGTTTTTTTTTTTTCTTTCAGTTTGTTTATATGGTGTGAGGTAACCCAAACCCAGAAGGACAAACATGGTATGTACTCACTCATAAGTGGATACTAGATATAAAGCAAAAAACAATCAGACTGCAACCCACAGAACCAGGGAGGCTATATAGCAGGGGGGACCCTAGGATGACTGTGGCTTATAATAAGTTTTGGTTTTACTCAATTAGTGGGCAAGCCTCAATGAAACATTTCACTATTAGGAAAAGAATTTATGCTGTATCAAGCTGATAATATAAAAATAAATAAATAAATAAAAATGAAAAAAATCTAAACAAACAAACAAAAATATTGGCAAACCACATCTAAGAACACATAAAAAAATTATCCACCATGACCAAGCAGGTTTCATCCCAGAGCTACAAGGATGGTTCAACATATGAAAATCTGTCAATGTAATACACCATATAAACAAACTGAAAGAAATTCACTGGATTCTTGAACCCATCAAATAATCTATGAGGCTGAGCATCCATTTATTTCAAACTCCTGTTAATGTTCATAATTTCAGCCATTCTTATGAATCAAAAAGTTGCTTAAAAGTATGTAGAATAATGACTCACTTCCAGATTTTTCTTTTCTTTTGTCTAGATCCATCAAAGCATTTGCTATCCACAGCAACTATGGCCTCACAAAATGTGCATACCAAATACTAAAAGCTGAAAGTCAAAATTAATCCTTGATCAATAGACTGAAGATAGATATTGTATTAGGAGGCATAAGAGCAGTATTATTTTCTTTGAACATGTTCATCCATGTTCTTGGGTGGCCGAGTGCCTCAACAGTGAACAATAATATTTAGAAAGAAATCTATTTTTTTTTTTTTGGAGCAGTAGGTCTCAACAGGGAACTTGACATATTTAGTGAATCATGTTATAATCAAATGTGCTATCATGTAAGCTTTGTTATTCACTACAGATCACAGGGAAAGTATGTTGAGCAGCATCCTTTAGGACTATGGGATTGTTAGAATGGTAAAAGAGTATTGACTTCAACTCAGAGCCATAGCCTACAAGCCTGTATCTAAAAGTAAGTAGCTACGAAAATCCCTGAAGGCACCTGTGGTGGTCTGAATAGGAATGGCCCTCACAGGCTCAGAGATTCGAATGCTTGGTCTTAAGGAGTGAGCAGTACTTGACAGGGTGTATTAGGTCTGACCTTGTTGGAGGAAGTGTGTCACTGAGGGTAGGTTTGGACTTTGAAATGCTCAAACGAGGCCCAGTCTCTCTCCTCTCTCTTTCTCTTTCTCTTTCTCTTTCTCTTTCTCTTTCTCTTTCTCTTTCTCTTTCTCTTTCTCTTTCCCTTTCCCTTTCTCTTTCTCTTTCTCTCTCTCTCCTCTCTCTCTCTCTCTCTCTCTCTCTCTCTCTCTCTCTCTCTCTCTCTCTCTCTCTCACTCTCTCTCTCTCTCTCCCTCCTGCCTATCTGGAGGTATAGCTCTCAGCTGCCTCTCCAGCACTATGTCTGCCTGCATGCTGCCATGCTACCTATCATGATGATAATGGACTAAAACTTTGAAACAGTAAGCAGCCCCAATTCAATGTTTTCCTTTACAAGACTTGCTGTGGTCATGATGTCTCTTCACAGCCATAGAATAAGAACTAAGACATCACCTTTCTCCAATACAAGACTATTTTTTTCCACACTGAAAATCTGTTTAGTGTTATCATGTTCATCAGTGCTCCTGGCTAGGCTTTCTGAATGGCTTACTCTGGCCTATACATCAACGCTTGCTGTTTCACCATGCACATTTATGCTACAGAGTCAACTTCTTGCCTTGAACTTCATGAACTGACTTCTGGGTTTCAGCTTTTCTTCTAAAGCTTAATCATGTAGTGGAAGAGAGGTAGGCCCTTGCTCTGGATTGGGTTTTGGCTTAAGGAAGTATTGTCTACTATCAGTCTCCATATGTAAAGTTTTCTCTGCAACAGTGGTGAGCTTGTCTCCTTTTCCCTTCAGCGTTCATTCTTCACACGGCAACTTGGATAAAGGTTTGGATCTAGAAGCGTGGCTTTCATCCTAACTTGGTTGTCAGTGTACCTTCTTCCCTAAACTTAATAATGTTTCTTTTATATGTAATGTGAAAGATGTGTGGTTTTCATTTCGCTTGAATGCTTAGAGGCCATTGAAAATTATTCATTGGCCTAATTGCAATATTTACTGTGTCTCAAGGAAAAGAGAGGTCAAAGGAGAGAAAAAGAGATGAAGTCAGAACACAATAAATGTGTTGCCTCCTTTGAGTAGTTTGGTGATTCAAAACAATAAAAACAGTATTATCTGATATTGTTTATTTCAGATTATCTTAATATAACAGCAAGGAGTCTGAAATAAGTCTAAATTTTTTCAAAATGTGTAAAAGGCACACAGGATGACCACAGCATATTCGAAAAATGGTAACAATAGACTTGCCCCACTTCACATAGGATTCCCACAGACTTCAGCGTGTAAAAGACACACTACATATGAATTACAAGAAGTCAGCATGCAACAAAAGAGGTATACCTACCCTCTTGCTTCTTACTAAGAAAACATGTTTCATGCATGTAGCGGGGAGAGCTCTAATTACATCTTTATCTATGTCTGTCAGTTAACCACCAAACAAAATCCAAAAGAAAATAGGTACCTGGTACTGAAAAGTCAACCTTAAAGAGCATCTCTTTCTTTGTGGCTCTTGTCAACGCTAAGTTTGCTTACCATGGCAGCATGGTGGCTATGAGTCTTATGATAGGCTCCCCTTGTAGTAAGTCCAAGCCCCAATTCTAATTGTATTGAGCACTTTTCTAGTCTTTAAATCAGAAGACTTCTCACTAGCACATTTTAAAGCATTTTCTTTCACTTCACTAACGAGCTGTTTTCTGTACAGTATTGTACAGCTTTATGTGCCTCTGTAATGTTGCTGACCAAATGACAATCAAGACAAGCTGAGAAGCCAGGGCTCAATCTGTGTTTCCAAACCAGTATCCTTCACAGCACAGAGCACAGGCTCCCTCATGTATCTGACCTATCCCTAGCCCCTTAAATTAGTCATGACCTTATGAATTAGAGCATTTTTCCCCCATTTTCAATCTGGTTGATTTTGGTTTTGCTCTGTCATCATAAACCACCAAGTATTTATATTTTTATTTGACTTAATTAAACATAGGTATCTCCTTATTTTTCAAAGTTCTGACTGTTAGGATTTTGTGGGGTGATAAATTTCTTTGACTACATGAGGAGGACTAGTGTGTTTGCCTTTTTCTTTATATACCATCACTATCTTGCTCAATGCTAGGCAGAGTCACTGTTTAATAAAATTTTAAGTTGTGGCAAATATATATATATATATATATATATATATATATATATATATATATATTAAAAACTGAGACTAGGGAGCAATGATTTGTTTTTTAGATTTGCATATGAATTATAGCAATGTATCATATCTTCTTGTAGGGTGTAAATGTGAGATCCTGTTAGATGTGTCTACTAAGTCACACATAAAGCAGGAAAAAATATAAAAAACAATTGGGGAGGCTCTTTTCCTCCCCAGAGCCAAAGAGAGGAAATCTGCACAGTCCTCCATAGAGTAATGAATGCAGAGTTGTGGAGCTGCCAGTCATCTGCATCTCCCACATCTGGGGCAGCATCTGCTCTTGGTTGCAAAAAGAAAAACAAGAAAATTGGAGTAAACATCGTGAGACAATATCAAAATCTGTATTATCTAACAAATGTAGTGTGGATCCAGTGACCATGTAGCAGTGTGAGGCCCATACCAAGATGCTTGATAATTATATTTCTCAGCTCCCTTTAGAAAATACTCTAGGCCTGGGAATAACAAGCTTTTGCATAACAGCACTGGGCCTATAAATAAGAAACTCATTAAGCTACCTGTGGCAGGCCTCTACCCCAGCCTGCACTAGCTTGGGGGAGCTTAATGAGGTGATAATGAGGAGAAAATGGTTTAGCTCCTTTTTGGCCTGGTGTGTGATGGGTAGGGAAATCCAAGTCTTCAGTGAAGCAGCCACCATACAGCCCAATTCATCATTCAGGGTGGGTCTATATCACAGAAATAATTTGCTTCTAGGCCCCCAAGTTATTTGGCTCCCTGGTCTATGGAAACAAAGCAAGCTATTCATTCACTATTGAAGGGTCTGTCAGAATAACCCCAATAAAGGGTGTTAGACTAGCTGGTCATTAGCATTTGAAGGGAATGGCCAAATAACCCCAACAAAGGGTGTTAAACCAATCCACATTGTAGGTAGGGAAGTAGAGAGGCTGTGAAATTCTAAGTGGATTAGTGCCAGCATTATTTTCTCACTATGAGTCTGGCCTCCTCTATAAGGCTTCATGCTCACTCAAGGCTGGACCAAAGCTCCTTGGCCAAGCTCTGCTCTTCTTTTCTCTGTAAAGAAACTAAAGCAGCAAACCAGGGTTAAGAATATAACATTTGGCAAATTAGAGACAAGAAGAGACCAGAACACCAAACTGCTGGGCATACAAGATACAAAGGCCAAGTGCAGTAGAAGAGTTTATGGCAGACCCCAAGAGAGGTTCAGGAAAATGGAGCAGTGCTCGATTTCAGTTGATTCAAGCTGGTCTTAGTTATGCTACATGCTGCTGACAACCATGCTCTTGAAGCACACATGAGACAAAACTAGAAGGGAAGAATGGAGTCCCATTCTCAAGAAGACAATCTCCAAGTCATCTCTAAGTCTAGTGTTTGCACAGAAATTATTACAATCCCTTAAAGAAAGACATTTGTCCTGTAGTTGAAAATGGCCCAGAAAAGCTAGGAAACACATATTGTTGGATCCATATTGACTATGCTTCTGAGTGAGGAGCCTCAGGATGACAAACATGTGTTCCATAGCCCAGATATTTTACCTGTATTAGTTCATTCTGCAAATACTTCTCAGTTTGCCTGATACAACGATTTTTAATTCTGCCCACTTCCCTGGTGATATGATTTTGTTCTTCTTTATAGTGGAATGATATGCCCTTAATATATATATCCCCAATTTTCTTTATCCATTTGCCTCTTCACAGGCAGCTAGGCTGATTCCATGATGTGACTAACAAATAACACTGTGATAAACACAGATGTGCAGGTATGTCTGCTATCAGACTCCTGACTATATGCATAGGAATGGTATAGTGAGATCCCAAGCTGGACTCCAGTAAATGTATGTTTTTTCCTAACATGTAGAGCATGCTGGCCTTGTGTGCCTAGAAATATTATTAGTTTACATTATGTGTGGTTTGACAGAGTGAGAAATATTTTATCAATAAGTAGCAACAGCTATGCTTCTTCCTTTTCAAACACTGTCACTTTTCTTATATGTGACCCAAGGTCACAGCAACTACTTGTGTTGATAGATGTCCCATAAAAAGGCTGGATGCTGAGCTGGGGGACTGATACATACATTTATTTTATCAGTGAAATACCATTTCCTACAAGTCTTAGTTTACATAGGATTTGATTTGTTTTATAAAATAGATTAAATGGCATTATGTTTTATCCAATGTTTTCTTTGTTTATTGGGAAAATAACTTAAGTCACCCATATAGTGATGTGTGTGTGTGTGTGTGTGTGTGTGTGTGTGTGTCTGTCTGTCTGTCTGTCTATACCCAAGCATTAAGTTACTTTCAATTCCTACAATAAAGTCAGTTGCATTTGTACACATTTTTGTGCATGTCGATTATTTTCTGTCTTTAAGGGATTATGCATATAAATTAATGAATGAAGTAGACTGGAGATTTCCTACCCTTTCTACCACTTTTCTGTTCGGAGTTCATAGTAGGCTATTCTGATAGGAGAGCTGCAGCCTCTTTTTTATGCCTTCTGGCAGAGCTCACTGAAGAGTGAAATGGTATGTTTCTTGAATAATTGGTAGAATTTTTATTGGCAAAACCACCTGGCCCTGATTTTCAAATACAGTCCTTCAATAAAAACATAATATATGCTTACAATGTCATTTAT
The DNA here is from genome assembly GCF_949786415.1 of Peromyscus eremicus. Lineage (NCBI taxonomy): Eukaryota > Metazoa > Chordata > Mammalia > Rodentia > Cricetidae > Peromyscus > Peromyscus eremicus. The sequence goes on along the minus strand of NC_081419.1, from coordinate 89,045,969 downwards.
AGTGCTATATTCTCTACAAATGTCTTTTTCTTTATTTCAAATAGAGCCATTAATATATACATAAAGTTTTCTGAGTTGAATCTAAACATAGATTACATAAAGATATTTTCCATTTTCTAAAATTTCTTATGCATATTCCTTATGTTTTTAAACGTTCTCCTCTTTAATCATTTTTACTCTATTCTTTTTCAGAGAACCTTGTTTTTTATACATAGATTTTTTTGAATTGATTTAATTTTTATTCCTTACCTTTCTGTTACAATAGGTTTAACTACAAAAATAACACTACTGTTCTTTTATGATTTTTTAAAATTTTTAATGGTAAATATTGTGTGTTTAGAATTAGCCAGCTGGACGCAGTTTCTATGATCCTGATTTTGTCGGCAACACTAGTTTCTTATATTAAATGTTTTTGTTATACTTTTAGTTATTTTCTCACAAATAATTTAGTTCTGAAAACACCTTTCACTTTTCATTTGAAAAGTTGCATTATACAAGTTCTTGACATCATTTGGTTGAAATGTTTGTTCCTTTGTGTGTGTGTGTGTGTGTGTGTGTGTGTGTGTGTGTGTGTGTTGATGTGTGTAAGTATAGACAGGAACCATATATGAGCCTTGTTATTTCTGCCCTTGCCTTCCACCTGGTTTGAGGCAAAACTTCTTGCTGTTCACTGCTCTGTATGCCAGGCTGAGCATTCTGTGAGTTCTAGAAATTCTCATCTCGGTTTCCCATCTCCCCACAGCAGCAGATTACACACTCTCCCCATAATGCTTGGCTCTACCTGGATCACACACTCTCCCCATAATGCTTGGCTTTACCTGGATTCTGGGAATCCTAACTCAGGTCCTCAATCTTGCAAAGCCCACATTTTCTCTCCTGAGCCATCTTCTCTGCTTCAGTTTTAAGTTTTCTCTCCAAATTCTACTGTTTATTTACTTATACCATGTTATTTTAAACGATGTCTTCCCATTTCCAAAATGGTGTTTTGGCTTATCGTGTTGCCTTAATTTCTTATTAAATTGGATTAGCCTTGTCCTTAGCTCAGGCTAAACTTCAGGATTTAGCCCTGGGCACCATCTGCCTGCCTGCATCTTACCACTCATGCTCTCCCTTTCAACTCACTGTTCCTTCATTAAGAGTCTGTTGCTTCCCCGGAGGGTCCCTCTTCTTGTATGTGACGTCAGCAGTGTTCATCTGGGACTGTGCTCCTATGATCTCACAATAGTGGTACAGCCTTTTGCACAATCTCTGATTAATGTCTATGAGACAAGTTTCCTAAACTACAAAATTTAAAGCTTCTTCACAAAGTCAAAAGAATACACAGGGCATTCAGAATTCTGAAATGTCACAATAATGTCAACTAGTTGGTATGCTCTTGCCTTTCTCAAGTGCAGGGACACTGTGGGAAAGGGTTGGAATAACACACATCATTAGTCTAAGTGGGTCTGTCTTAGTTAAGTGAGCTTAGCTTCAGGTTAACGTCATTCCCAAAAGAGATTTGTTTTTATTTATTTTTTATTTTTTTAAGATTTTTGTTGCTCTTTGGAAAAGATAAGTAAACAGAATAGATGGTAGATCACATTTTCTTGACTGTACAAAGAAATGATTAGAAATAGATGATTTCTGAGTCTTTCGATTCTAAGCAAACATATCCTATTCTAAAAACATGAAAATTATTTTCCCCATGAGTTACCTACTAGCAAATAATTCAAGGTAAACATTGCATTTTTCTTCAGTGGATGCTGTACCGGTATTTAGAGTGCTTCTCTCTACCCTCTAGTCCTTAACAACAATCTTATGCTGCCCTCCAGTTACTAATAATTACTGCTGCACCCAGCTGCCACTTATGGCTTGAGATTTAGTGCTTTCTCTGTCAGTAAACGCAGATGGATAATCCATCCCTCAAATCAAAGTTCAAGAATGCACCCCTGGAAGAAGCCACTGGGGACAGGACAGCAGCTTGGCTTGCAGCACATGGCCAGACATCTCAGGAAAAGCAGGCTCACAGAATTCAAGTGAGTTTGACCCAACAGGATTTATGAAGTCAGAATCCAGGAAAAGGAAACTGAGTTTGTAAGGTTAAGAAAATATAAGAAATGGCCTTGAGAGTCATGGCCATGGTCTGTGGAAATAAGCGCTGCAAGAGTACTCACAAAATGCAGGTGTTTTGAGAAATACACAGGCCAGAAAATTTTAAGTTTTATAATTTAGAGAATAACTTTCTCTTATAAGCCATGAAGATGGCTGGTTAGATTACATATGTACACACACACACACACACACACACACACACACACACACGCATCTACACATGCACACACACTTTAAGAATATATCAGTGGCTTCTGAGAAAAATGCTGGAAGTCTAGATTATCTGTTTTGACATTCTACATTCATTAAATTCAACAGAAACAATGAAATCCAACTCCATCCTCAACAGCCTTTGTTGGATTCTTAACTATGCTTAGAGTCTTACAAATAAATATTTAAAAAATTAAACCCCAAATAATCTGTACTTCTGATATCAGATTCTTAGGAAATCAACACATACAACCACTCCTCATCTTAATGTATAAAATTATGCAATGTGAAAATTATAAATGTTACTATATATCATTGAAATAATTATGTAAGCAACAATTCAAGTTTGTAAAAATTAGCAAAGTGATTCAGGATTGATGGACTTGCATGAATCATAATAGTAGAAAGTCCAAAATTTTGTACATACTTTACACTTTGATTGGTTAATAGTTGAAATGTATGCAGAGGAGATACCAGACCACATACACTCTGTTTAAAATTAGATATCTCCATAAATCAAAATTAGCCTCCCCATTAACTATAGGAAGTTCATGAATTTGGTGTGTTTTTTAAAAATAATTTTAAGCCTTGAAATTCCTGTTAATTTTTAGTTTTCATTTACAATTAAGAATCTTATAATGATATAGTGTGAAATGTCTGAATAATTTATCTTGCCACATTTATAGGGAACACGGAGGCCCTTCACAGCCTTTTTGAACTACTTTGATACACTTTCGTTGTTCGACAGCTCACACATGTAGGCAATGCATTCTAGTCACTTTTATTCCCTGTTCCTCATTCTTGTCCCCTACCTTCTTCTACTGAAGCCTTTCTTTCCAGGAAGTCTCCCTCCCACCTTTATGTCTTCCTTTTGCTGTGTGATCTACTGAGTTTAGTTTCTTGTCTCAGTAAAGGTGGGGCATATTTTTTAGAGCAAAGGTGATCTATTAATAGCTATATCACTAATAAAATGACACCTCTTCCCCATCAACCCTAAGCTGTCAGTAGATCCTAGGAGGGGTGATGGGCCCAATACTGTGTGAATACGCAACAGATAGCCTGTGTAGTCCTTTTCAGAAACAGCTCGCTCCAAGATGGATGAGTTTTCACAGATCACTCTGAGAAGTTGTGTCTTGTGTATCAATTTTTTTCCCTGAGAAATAGATCTGGAGAGGGGCAGCATTGTTTGTCAATGTCCCCTTGTGATTGTTAGCAGTGCATCCTTGCACATATTGTTTCAGACAAAAAAATTAGTATTTTGCATTAGAAGAGGATAATTAGGCAATAAGACACAAAAGCGTGTGTGGTTATCATGAGATAAACACACACATGGGGTGTTATGAGGCACAGCCAAGTGTCTATAATCCCTCTAGGGTATGATTATCTCGCGATAACCACACACCCTGGAGTTGCCTTATTGCTATTATAAAATATCTTTATTATAGGAAGAAATGTGCATTTTTGTGCAGAAAGGAGACGGAGCTGGCAATTTAGAATGCCGAACAGCAATTTCAGCTGAGCTATGTGGTTTACATAGATTAATCTATCCCATTGGAATGTTTTCCCAGCCAAAAAAATGTTCCCTAAATCCAAGCAGTCATAATCTGCAGTGATGTGCAGCTATTTGGAGCATTTGAGAAATTCCCTGCCTGCTTCTTAGGTTGTTGGTTTGATAGTTGCACAGGGTGAATGGTGGGATTCCCAAGGTTGGGTGCTTCTATATACTTAGGCTTTTGAAGTTTGGTGTTCTGGGTATCAGATTATGATCCATGTCAGTGTCAGTATTCCACACCAGGGTTTCATCTGGCTTCTTAATCAGAGCACGTTAAAATCTCCCAGAAATAACAAATAGGAGCACAAAATTTGACTAGGAGAGAATATGAGCTAGAAACAAGAAAATTAGGATCAAACTCAAAAAGGTGAGAGAGATTAGTTAACTGTTTAAAGGAGAAAAAATACTGAAAATTTGGCACAACCACATTTAAAAATGGAGGGCTTTAACTGTGAAAAAGTTAAGACCAAGACCCACAGGAAGTGGGACAATCTGGAATGACAGCTAATGGGAAGGCAGGAAGACTGGAGTCTGAGGTCAGCCTGGGCTACATGGTTGCTTACAGGCTGGTCTGAGCTGCACAGTTAGAGTGTGTCTCAAAGAAAAGAAAGGAAAATAAAGAGACCTCTCGAACAAGACACCTCAGGGAGAAACAACAGCAAGCATCTCAAACTGCCTGAATCACCATAAAGAATAGATTCTTCACAGCCTGAGCAGTAGAATTCATTTAAAAGAAAATCATGGTGAAAATTTGCTTTGATTTTACCATACAAATGCAATTTTCAATTTTTAGTAGTTATAAAATGTAGTCTTTTCTGAGGAAAAAAAATAGTTGAGGAAGAGGATTCCTTCATCCGAGAAGTTCTCTCATATCTCTAAAATTGATTCTGTGTCAAAATCACAAATGGCTGGCACATGAAATCTGAGGTGAGCATCAGCTTCTTCATAAGGACGGAAGAGATGATGCCAAAGGATGCTTTTGCTAATGTCAATCATCTATGCATAGAAACCAATATTTATTGCAGGGATCATGAGTTATCAAGTAGACTAAACACATGGAAAAATAAAACTTTTTAAAGACCTTCTTGATGTGTGAGTTTCAAGCCTTCACTACATGTATTTTATCTGATTACAATTTTTTTGAGTCTAATCAATTATTAACTTGATAGTCTAAAGCTGTAATAAAATCAGAGGATAGACAGTCAACATTTTATCTCAATAAATTTTCAATGTTGTTAAACAAATTACAGGGTAAAATCAGCAATGAGTTAGGTTATAAATTACATGCAAAATAAAATCAATATTTATATCCATATTTGTACATGCAGATCTTTAGGGGAAAATATGCAGGGAATTTAGCTTAGCTAAATTCTGTTTACTGTAGTAGTCATCAAGATGTGTCAAATCTAATGTAAGCCTATTGTTTATATGGAATATGAAATCAATGTAATTGATTTGATTGAATTTTTAAAATCTTCTATGAATATGTGCCATGCCTTTTTAAATGCAGCAAAGCCAGTAATTGCTTTAAATGTAAAAATAAAATAGCATCTAGAGATCTCTCACCTGCTCATGGCAATGCATTATTATTGGTTTCTGCATTTCACTAACTGATAGGCTTTCATGTAAAATCAATACCTCTCAGTCTAATACATTTTGCATTGTTATATGGTGGTTTCTAGAAACTAAAATATAGTTTTGATGAATAACTTCAAATCTTTATTTCATAATAAACTTGCCATGGGGGAAATTTAAAGGGGCACCATTTGTTTTCTAAATATGTAACAGCATCTCTCACATAATTGACAATTGTTTCATCGGAATGCTATCATTTCGAGTCTAAATCCCCATCTTTTAATTTAGCCCTAGGCCATACCTTTTAAAGAAATTGCCATCCATGAAATATCAAATGCTTCAACAGGGCCAGACTTGTGTACCTCCCTAGAAGAGCTGTGTGAAAAATTTCACACCTACACTGAAACTGCCAAAATATGCCGCTTCACTCTGCTCAGTACCAAGGGGAAAACATATACTTTTTCCCTTTGGGCAGTTTTGACAGTTTTAATACAAGTGAAAAGCAGGTTTTGCCAGCATAGAAAAGGGGAAAAGGAAGAAATCTTGAAATTATAACATGAGAACTTCCCAGGCTTACGAGGGAAAGGGGAAGAGAGAGCTCACGCATGGGGCTTCTTCCTATCCCAGGATGACCACATGTGCAATCGCTTGCCACGGTGAAGGAAGGAGGGTAGACACTTTAAGGGTAAAGTCAACACAAAAATGCAAATAATAACAATAAAACTCGAACCTCCTGTGGCATTTCTCTTCAAAGTTAAGTCTTAAGGAAAATTAGATACTTGTAGATTTCACCCCACACTAGTAATGTCCTGCCTCCCCCATCCCAGGACTGTCAAGATTCAGAAGTCTTCCTAAGCATTAAGGGAGAGTGATACAATAGAAAAGTCAACTAATATACTCCAGAGACATTTCACTGCCCTCCGGGGGGAAAATATATATACGGTTTTTCCTTCCTTGCTTTCTTTCTCTTCAGGTTTTTAAAGAATCCTCCAGTCCTAAAAAAGAGAGAGTTTGTTTACTGGAAAGTTTTCAAATAGAAAATTGCCACTTAGGATTAGGATGTCTCTTTTCTTCAATCTCTACAATCCCACAGCACTCTAAAGGGTTTTTTTTTTTTTTCCGAGAGGTGGGGGCAATAATAGGCTGGAAAAAGGATGTAGCTCCAGGGATTTGTCTGCATAGACACTTCTGGACCTGTGAATTTCTGTAGCATTTTTCATTCTTTAGTCATGACTTAAAACAAGTGAACACCAGCATCAACATCAAGTCACTGGAAAATCAAATATGTTGAACCAACCTGCACCTACCCAAACTCATCTGGTAGAGTACTATACTCTCAGAACTCATGGAATGAATTTGAACTTGATTTCTTATAAAGAAGTCTGTATGACATGCAGCTGAAAGTGTTTACATGAAGAAGGATCTTTTGTCACTTTGAAGATAATATTACTGAGAGAGAGAGAAATGAAACTTTTATATGAAAAGAGGAGTCATTTTCATGGTGTTTGGCTTGTATAATAATCTTAGAAGAGGCAAATTTGGGGTTCTAGATTATAATTTATTGAAAACCTGTGGAAGGATGATTTTTTTTTTCCAGAGCTGAGGACCAAACCCAGGGCCTTCCGCTTGCTAGGCAAGCGCTCTACCACTGAGCTAAATCCCCAACCCTGGAAGGATGAATCTTAATCTTGTCCTTTGAATTAATTTATAATTTTCTCAATAAATAACTTAGTCATAAAAGTGAATGATGTTGTAATTTTTCCTCTTTGTCCTAAGCACCATAAAATGCTGGAATTAGAGTTACAAGCACAAACTGTTCCATGTGCCAGTATTTTGGGAAAGAGAAAGAAAACAAATGTGTCCTACCACCTTTTATGCTTTAAAAAAGATTTATTTATTTTTATGTTTATGTGTATGGGTGTTTTGCCTGTATGTATGTATCCCACGAAGGCTAAAAGAGAGTGTCCAATTTCCTGAGATTGGAGTTATACATGGCTGTGAGCTGCCACTTGAGTATTGGGAATTGGACCTGGGTTCTCAAGAACAACAGCCAATGAGTGAGTGCTCTTAATTACTGAGCCATCTCTTCAGCCCCTGCTTTTATAGTTTTTAGAAGGGACTTTGCTAGCTCCACGATGCTGACTTGGCATTTTCCAGTAGAGCTCAGACCCACTTTCCAATCTGAAGATTCTGTCGCAGTCACCATTCTCAGAAACAGCAGCTCTGAGGGTCGGGACTGCATTCACCATGTCTGTCACGGTCAGGGATGCCTTTTTATGAGTTATCTTCTGCTGTTCTCCTCCACAGGAGTCACTGGTCCTCCCCACTGTGGGCCCCAAACCTATGGAAGCTAGGTCCAGCATCCCAGTCGCAAGGCTGTGGAGACTAGCAAGCATCACCGTTGGCACTGTCTTCATGCCACCCACTGGTCTGCAGACACCGGCGGGTCACACCTTCTGCCTTGCTTTTCCTTCATGCTTTATAACTTTTGGGTTAAAAGTGTTTATTGTTAAATAATTTTAACTTTTTCACTTCTGAAGACTAAGATACATCTGCATAGGGGCTGAGACAGAAACAAAGCATTGGTGGGCAACCCCATGATACTTTCTTTCAACAATATACACAGTCTCGTGGATAAAGCTTTATCCTGGGGTTACACTTGGGACAATTTCTTTACCATTCTCACTCCCTGAAATGGATCCCCAGACCCAGCAGGGCAGAGAACGATAATTTTCTTCCAATGTCCAACTGTTCCTTTAGCTTAATGATGTAATCTCCCCAGGAACTCACTTACGAATCTCAGTACAGCATGTGGCAAATCAGATAAACATTATATTTCCTGGTCTCTTTCCTGATGAGTACTTAAATTAACAAGAAATGACATTTAGATTTTCGGTCATGGAAACTACAGCACTTGCTTGACTGCTTCCTTGCCCTTTCTTCCTGGCTGGGAAATAGCAAGAGCTGGAGCAGCTGCCTCCAGCACAGAGGTGGAAAGCACAGACCAAATGGAGCAGAGAGAGGAACTGACTAGCCACCAGGCCCTGCAGTTCCCAAGGGAAAAGCAAGCACTCCATCTCAACATAGCCCTCCTTTGAACAGTGATGGGAGAGGAAACAGGTTTCTCACTTGTCAGTCTTCATGTTTGTTTTTTTTTTTTTTAATCTTTATTATGCTATTTTGACTTTATTTTATTATTTGACTCTTAAAAGTAGTCTAGGAGGGCTGAGAAGAGCGCAAGAAGTCATATCACCATATTCCAAAGAGTGCAGTGGGCAATTGACTTCTAGCAATTTTCTTTCTAAGAAATAATCCCATGATGACATCACTGAAGCAGTAATGAAAGATGTATGGGAGTTTTTAAGATTGGAGCTTATACAGCTTTCAAATAAATTGAACATGTATCTCAGGGTAAAAATGAGATCATGTATGAACACAGACTATGGAGGCTTGGGAGATAGCTCAGCAGGTAAAAACACTTGTTACCCAAGCTTGAGGACCCAAGTTCAAGTTCACAGCACCCAGAGGAAAATTCAGGCATAGATATGTACACTAGTAACTTCAGTTGAGGGAGGTGGGTAGAGTTAGGAGGATTGCTGGGGTTTGCTGGATACCAGCCTAGGTGGGTCAATGAAAGAGCCCAACTCAAGAGGATTAGGCAGAAAGTGTTCAGACACTCAAATACTCTCTCTCTCTTTCACACATTCTTTTCTCTCTCTCTCTCTCTCTCTCTCTCTCTCTCTCTCTCTCCTCTCTCTCTCTCTCTCTCTCTCTCTCTCTCTCTCTCTCTCTCTCTCTCACACACACACACACACACACACACACACACACAAGACTATGCAAAAAATTTGAGGACACTACTTTATTGATATGATTATTTTTATTTTATCCTACTCAGAGGCCAGAAAACTGTGAACATTTTATATCTACACCAAGAATTAGTCAATGGGACATTTCAATTTGACATTTATTTATTGAGTATGTGTTTGTGTACAGTTGGCAGGAGGTTCCAAAGACATGTATCCCACAAGGTCAAAGTAAGAATGTGTTTCTTGCCCTTCTCTTTGCCTCTTTTTCTGGTTTGTTTGGTGGTTTTTCCTATTCCGGTTTGTTTGTTTGTATTTTATTCTTCTTCTTTAGATGCCTATTTGTTTTTTTAACAAGAGATTAAGGGTGTGGATTTTGTGGGAGGGGAGATGGGGAGGATTTTGGAAGAGTTGAGGAAGGGAAAGAGTAATCATAATATAATTTATGAAAAAAAACCTACTTTCAATAAAGGAAAAATAGAGAAAAAATAATGACTCAAGAAAAACAGACTTGAATTTTATCCACATTTGAATCCCACAGCTTCTTGTGTGGCTCTACGTGGCTTTGCTTTTTTCTTGAAGGTAACTGATTAAGCTGGTGAAATGTTCCTTGGTCTGAGTAGATGGGCTGAAGGGGAAGAGCTTGTCCTCTTGGGTAGCTTACCAGAAGAGAATCATTCCTCCCACTCCCTCCAGCCCATTTATTCCTAAACCAGAGAAAATTCCCCTGGGAGCACCAAGGCCTCGAAGGGAGCATTGCAGAGACTCAAGAGATGAGAAACGGTTTGTAAATGAGCATTTTAAACATGAAAACACTCTTGTTTTTAAAGCCAATGAGTATAAAATACCAATGGGAGACATGAGTTGACAGCTGGGACTCTTCATCCGTCTGGCCCAGAGATTCTGAGTGGATTGCTGACGAGGAAAAGTAGGGCTGAGGGAGCTTGTGCCTGTCAGAATCTGCAGAGAATTCTTAGGCTCACCATTTCAATCCAAATTCAAACCTTCCAGGGCCTGAGATTAAAGAGAATGTTTACAGAAAAATAAAAGAGGCTTGAAAATGCTTGTTAAGAGGCATCTTAGAAATCTTTAGAAAGTGTCATCTGTGATGATTTATATGCAAATAAGCCAGAATGTGCTTAGCATATATTACAGAGGGTTTTCAGATTTTATCCAGTCCATGCTGATCATGGAGAAAGAAATACATACCCATAGAGCCACTAGAGAGCTCGAAGCCAGAGTGCTTGGCCACTCCTAAAATGAGGCAGAGTAAATAAAGGAAGGTTTTTCCATTTAGTGACTCAAGAGAAGTTCAGTTGTGTTCTGAATCTAGAGGGTTTGAGGGTCCTGGGAGCATGAGTTACTGTCAGAAGTTTGAGTTTTTACTGGAGAGGAATTGGCAGAACTTTACCCTTTCCCTAAATGATTTAGGGTCTACAGTGCTATCCTGATGTTAGCTAGGGTTTGCACTGTTTCTGCCAGCTGTGTCTAGGCTTCAGATACAGCCTGTGATCTGAAGCGACCTCTCTTGGTGGCAGGATCGGAAATGGGATCCCGGGCCTTTGCTAATCATAGTCTCAATTTATAAATATGTTCCTCAAGTCCAGGAAGTCTCTATAGTATGGAGGATGTAGATAAATGTAAATAGAGACAAAAATCTGTCACCAAGTTGTCAAATTGTCTTGACCAGGAAAGCAATGACAAAGTTTTATAACAAGCTAAAATAGGTTACCATGGATAATTTTGCAGCTACTGTGTTCCTGTCTAGTACTAAATAGACTAACAGTCATCCCAAGATGTAAAGGTACAAGCCACCACAACACAAAGTGCATGGGAAATTTGAGGGGTGTATATGTGTGTTGTTCTACCAAATAAGTGGATTTTCCACTATGTGCATTACCAAGCTCAAGTCTGGAATATCAGGTTGTTGCCAGCACATCACGAGTCCACAAACAGAGGAGCAAGCAATTGCTGGCCAGTCGTGTTTTCCTCTTTTATAGTCTTCTTGAAACTCAGCAACTCAAGGCTGGGGCCAGAAGCAACATGGAAAAGAAATACAAGAGACACCCCAGTTTGCTTTGGATGTGTCATCTGGCCCTCCCCTTCTCTCCCATCTACCCTTCTTTGGTTTTGGTCAAGCTTGTTCTTCTTCTACGCCAGATACAATCATTTTATTTAGTAGAAGCTGGTCAAGAGGACTGATAAGGTTTTTGTTTACAAAAATGTATTTCCAGTGTTTAAATATAAGTAGGTACCCATTAGATAATAGTTTTGTTTCTTTTTTATCTTTATTTATGGTTCACTTTTTCATTCTGAGCCTCAGTATAAAATGACCTTTTCTGAGATCATTCTTTTCTGAATAGTTTTTTAAGAAAAGATTTCTTCCAGACATGGGAGCAGGGTTTGTAAAAACAAGAAAAGAATAATGAAAAAATCCAAGCTAGCAATGAAATAAAATATCCCCACTGTGGGGTTGAAGGAGCAAGAAGGAAAATGGATCATTGGAGCTCAGGGGCACTGTTGATGCCTGCAAGGGTAGTGATTGTATCTAGAGCTGCCACAGTAGGAAGGAATGAAGGAAAATTTCCCAAACACTTCCAGGGCCGTGGACACCAATTTATCTGCCAAGTCACTAATATCAACCTTTGCTTTGATTAATCTATTATTAGGTCCATCTTTTGAAAACTTTATTTTGGGGCCAGAGAGATGGCTCAGTGGTTAAGAGTGAATACTGCTCTTGCAAAGGATCTAAGTTTGGTTTCCAGTACCCATGTCAGGCAGCTCACAACGGTCCCAAAGTCCAGCTCGAAGGGATCTGATGCCCTCTTCTGGTCTCTACCAGGCATTAAACTTGCAATGATCCTGCATTAGCTTCCTTATGGTAGCTATAAGGAAGCAGCTGGGCTTGTAAGAACGGCTACCAGGCACTACTCTTTTTGTTTTGGTTTTTAACATGCCGTCAATTCCTAACAAAGTGTGTAATAATTCTAATGTCAGGATCATGTGCTTACTTTGTTTTTCCATGTTTTTGACTGACTGAGAGACAGGGTATATTTAAGAATCACCAGGCTTTTTCTTACATGATGCTGTCTCCTTTACACAGCAACACATTTCCTTTATGATTCAAAGATAAGCGTCAGGCTGCTTCAACTAGGCATGTGCCAACCTGTGGTGGGACTGAAGGTTTGGCAAGACTTAGGGTTCCTCTAGTTCTCTATTCTTTTTTTTTTTTTTTTTTTTTTTTTTTTTGGTTTTTCGAGACAGGGTTTCTCTGTGTAGCTTTGCGCCTTTTCCTGGAACTCACTTGGTAGCCCAGGCTGGCCTCGAACTCACAGAGATCCGCCTGGCTCTGCCTCCCGAGTGCTGGGATTAAAGGCGTGCGCCACCACCGCCCGGCTTAGTTCTCTATTCTTAATGTTAATCCCCATGGTTGTTGCTTTTCTAGGAACCTGTATGTTCACCACCATTCCTTTGTGTGAGATGTATACTCTCTCCTAATTAAAGCGAGACCACAAAAGTCATTCTCTGGTCACTAAAGCTATTTTGCTTATTTTCACATGGCTTTGTCCTCGCAGCTTCAGAACTCAGTGACTGTCTTGAAGGAGACACTTGATGTGTACTGATGGCTCAATTCCCAATTTCTTTACCCAGTCAGCATCTTAAACCCTCTGGTCTTCCGTTCTTCTCTCTCATCTCCAGACATATCTTGTTTCTCTGTGCCTTATAAGGGCAACACATAGATTCCCAGCCTTTTATTCTGTTCCTAGAATCACATAATATTGAGAGACAGAGAGAGAGAGAGAGAGAGAGAGAGAGAGAGAGAGAGAGAGAGAGAGAGAGAGAGAGAATATTAGATTACTCTCCTCTCCACAGTTACCCTTTCCTGGACACTTTTCCACATCTCTTTCTAGTTGCTTCAGCAACATTCTGATACTCTTTAGTTTTCCGTATTCTGTGGTTTATTTCTCAGGGTTCTCAGGGGAATGATGGTCTGTGATAAGCTACTCTATCTTCTGTATGAGGAGCAGTAGTTGTCCTGCTACGATTTCAAGGGAAAGAACAGGTCTTCAGTAATTAAAGCTGTGTGTCAACTTGATGGGTGTGCACTGTGAACTGGGCACTTGTGATATAATGTTGGCCCTGCAGTTCCCTCTCTGCACAGCTTCTTGTCTTGTTGCTTCTTCCTTTCCTGTACTAGATTTTTTTTTACCCCAAATTTAAAAGGTTGGATGAGATGAGGCCCAAGGGAATTTATTTTATGTGAGTTATGATGAGCTTAAAGATGTTTCTTTGCTCTCTGTGAGCGTGTATTCTGAGGATTTAAATGTTATTAGCTTACATGTCAACTCCCATGAACTGTTACACAGCATTCTGCATAAACCTCAAAGTAATAACAAATAATAAGCAGCAAAATCAAACACTTGGAACATGATTGGTCTTCAAAGTTCCAGTCTCCTACTGGATTAGTCATCACAACCAAAACATCTTTAAACAATCAATACAAAAAATCTGCAGAACCCTTTATATTGACCATTTTAATTAAGGTGGCCATATGGCCTTGTTTGCTGGAACATTCTCAGTTTATGTTTGGTGTCCTTGAATAATTATTACTAGTTTTCCTTTAGCACTCAAAACTATTTGTTCAAATGATATTGTCACTCTATTGATAATCCCAAGAAAAGGGAGCACTAAGTTGGTTATATGCATAATTATTTGAGATTACATTGAAATTGGAATATACCAGAAAGGGAAAATGGCTATGATTGAAACAGTGTCATTTTAATTTCATTTTGGATATAATATTGAGAGGATCTTAAATATTAAGGCATTGTTTGAATCTTTAGACTCATAACTTGACAGTTTTCCAAATGTGTTGGTGTTTCTCACAGAAGAGTGAGAATCAATTGGACAAGGTGTTATTCACAACAGGCTATACAAGTATCATCTAGAAAGTACTAGGGCTTCACTCAGACACAAACAACTAACAGAAAAAGTGTGACAAAGTGCAAAAGCCATGGCCAGAATGCTTTTGTTCAGGGACATCACACCTCTGATACACAGGGTCTCCAGAGGCATGTGTCCTGTACAGTTGAGAGACCTCAGCTCAGCAAAGGAGCTGAAACATCTTCAGTTTAAATGTTATTGCCACTCACTTTCCTATCTAAAGAAAATGATTTAACTAGTTATCTTTTCATAGGCAAATGTGAGATAGATTTTGAAACACATTAGAAAAATTCAGAACTTTATCAATAACTCATCATTTTATTATGATTAGCATTAATGGTCTTTATTGACTGCGAAACATATGTAAAACATTTTTTGAAGAATATTCGAGTTTGGGCTTCTGGTTTCCATCAGTTACCTGTTACCTGAAAGTTGTTCCTGTGTGTGTCAGTAATCCTGTGAGTAGAGGTCATAGTTCACTCCCTGATGGTGTGGATTAGGTGATCTTTCTTGAGACAGGGTCTCTCTCACTGGGACTCAAGGCTTGCTGGTTAGGCTAGGCTGCTGGCTCTGGGATATATCTATGCCTACCTCTCTGGTGCTGGTATTACAACAGTGTGCCACCACCCCTGGTTTTGTTTTAATGTAGATTCTGGGCATGCGACTCAGATCCTCATGACTGCCACGCAAACACTTTCCTGACTGAGCTATCTCTCTAACCCCAAAAATGTATGTAAAATTTCTCATTAAATAATATTTTCTGTAAGTTTCCCCATCAGAGGAATTCTATGAGCAAGGGCATCAAGATCATGATGAGGAAACCTACAGAGACAACCAAACCAAGCTCGTGGGAACTCATGAAATTTAGATCAACAGCTGTGGAGCCCGCATGGGACTGGACTAGGCCCTCTGTATAGCAAGACAATCGTGTAGCTTGATCTGCTTAAGGGGCCCCCTGGCAGTAGGATCAGAATCCATCCCTGGTGCATGTTCAGGTTTTTTGGAGCCCACTACCTATGATGGGACCTCACATAGCCTTGAAGCAGGGGGAGGGGATTGGACCTGCCTCTACTAAATGTACCTCCCCATGGGAAGCCTTACCTTTTTATAGGAGGTAATGGGGGGTGGGTTGTGGGGGAAGCTGGAGAGGCAGAAGGAGGAAAGAGGGAGATCTTTGACTGGTATGTAAAATGAACAAAAAAATTTAATAAAAGATATTTTAAAAATTCTATGTATTTTTGGTTGTGAGCCTAGCCTTTAACGCGGTGGTGGCGCACGCCTTTAATCCCAGCACTTGGGAGGCAGAGCCAGGCGGATCTCTGTGAGTTCGAGGCCAGCCTGGTCTACCAAGTGAGTTCCAGGAAAGGCGCAAAGCTACACAGAGAAACCCTTTCTCAAAACCCCCCCCCCAAAAAAAAAAATTCTATGTAATCATTTTTCCCCAAAACTGTATTAGAAATTGAGAAAACATAATGTTTGACATTTTTTTTCTCTTTTATGCAAATTTCATGTTAGTCATTGCTTTCAACTGTTGTAGGCTAAAAACTTAGCCTACTGTTAGAGAGGTAGCCTAGCATGTTAGAGGCACCGGGTTGAATTATTAACATTATAACCACCACTAGCAATAGAGTTTTACTTGTTATAAATGAAAATAGCCATATTCATTATGGACAGCTCAAATAAAAATGGAAACTAACAATAAAGTGTAACTTGAATTTAGGGCATTTGAAATTAACATATCTTCTTATAGTTTATAAGTACACATTCTTTTCAAGATAAAAGTATATACATCTTCAGGGTGGTGATAGCACATGCCTTTAATCCAAGCCCAGAGGGAGGCAGAAGGAGGTGATCTCTGATCTCTGAATTCGAGGCCAGCCTGGTCTACAGAGTTAATTCCAGGACAGCAAAGGTTACACACAGAAACACTATCTTGAAAAACAAACAAACAAACAAACAAACAAAAAAGTATATACATTTATACATACATACACACAGAAATATATAGATAGATGTTAGATTAGATAGATAGATTACATCCATACATACATACATACCTAGGGATAGAGATGTTTTGAGTCATTCAGATGGCAAAATGATTTCTAGTTAAATTGGTTTCAATTTCAGAAAATAACAAGAAAACAACATTAATGTTATCATTTGACAAAGGATGTGAATGTGTTTCAGAATACATGACATTGGGTCAAGAATTGGAACTAGGCTTTTTGGTTATAAAAGAGAAAGGAAAGAGAATAATTCAGCACACAAAATCCTCTAGCCTTGGCATCTTGTGTTCCAACTCCCCTGAATATACTTTCAAATAGAAAATTGACATTTACCAGCTAATAAATTCAGAAGCATGAAATTGGCCTTGCCCCAATCGCTGCATAACTGATATTTGGGTACCTATCCATCTCTCCTAAATTCAACCTGACTAGAAACAAGTTTTGCTGCAGCATTGTGTGAATACCATGCTCTGTAGTGAATGCAGCAGTAGTCAGCAATGTTCCATTCTCATTCTATTGAAGGAGAAATTCCTGTTAATGACTATGCTTTATAGTAGCTGTTTATTTACTGAACTGACTGATCTGACTTTGCTTGGCTTCCTGAGTTGGTCTTTGATGTTCCCAAAATGGAGTTTGATCCCACTGACATCTGTGTTACCATTTATGGCTACACAGTTCTGGGAAATCTTCTGAGGAAACTCCTTCCACTAAACACACAAGTACACACACAGACACACACACACACATGCATGCATGCATGCACACACACATGCATACACACATGGGGTGGGGAGATGAACTAACTTAATATAAAAGATTCATTCAATAAAGTCTGGGAAGAACATCTCAATAGTTTATGTTCAAAATATTTTTTAATAAGAGACACCCTAATGTGTCCAATTTTATGATCTAACACACACACATACAGATGCCCACACATACACATACACACAGGCTCATCTCATCTTTATCCATACAAATTATATCCTATATTACCCTAAGAAATAATGTAATATATGCAATATTCTTCATCATCACCAGAGCAGAACACATGAGCCAGCTATATCACTCATATTTTTGGTCATTAATTACATTAAGGTGTTCAAATTTTATAATTTTTAATTCATTCAGAAAAATAATATTACTGGCTTTATCCGAATTCAGTATGATTTAATTGCTTATGGAGACTTGATACTGCATGATCCATATTGAGCACTGAGATAATAAATTCATCAATAGAGTAGTTATTAGATGAACTTAATTACTTTACATATATGCATGCATGCAACATGTTCACTAAATCTTCCAGTACTTAGTAAAGGAATCATTGCAGAGTCTCAAAACTGGAGTTATACATAGGTCTGCTTCTTTGAAAACCAATGATTCTTTTCTGTCCATGTATCTGACATTGTATTCCACTCCAGACTCCCAGGATGCACCACACTCCTGAACTTCCCTCTCTGACCTCTGGTTTCTGATTACCCTTTGCTGTGAGTACAGGCAATTCCTCGCCACGCTTCTGGAATTTCTGTTTTGCTTTAGGGAATCACCTACTCAGAAATAGTTTACCATCTTTATTTGGGCGGCTCTCTAGTTTGCAGCTATGAAGCTTCAGTTGTCTGAAGCTTTAGTTGCAAAGTTAACTTAGATGAAATGCTAAACTCTACAAGCTTCAGAAACTAAAGTTAGCATTTTTTACAATTTGCCCAACTTTCTTAATTTCTCATTATTTTTCAAGTTTTTAATGTTTTTTTTTGTTGTTGTTGAAATTCTACATTCATTTCTTTGTTTCACACTTAACATCATTGAAAAATTAGTTATTATAAACTGTACCTTTGGATCACTAGACTGCCTGCCATATGTGAGGCCATAACCACTGACTATTCCAAGGACGGTCATTCATGTGGATGTGACTCAACAGTGGCTTTCTAGAGCCACTTTGTCCCCTGGCATGATTTGTGGTTGCAATGTTAAATCTGAATAAGTCTGGCCTTAACAAACATCACTTTATTCTTTCACATGTAAGTTTTACATGTACACATTTATATGTTTGTTTTTTGCATACAAATTCTCTTTTTCCCATACACGTGTTTTCTCGTGCCAAATCCAGCTCTATTCTTGAATGAACTCCATTCCTTCTTCAGTTGGCATACTTTTAAACTGCATTTGGCTTAATGAGACATTATAAACTTTACCTTCATAATTGGATTGTTAGTTTTGGAGTTCTCCTACAAACACAGACTAATGCTTCCTAAGTTTCCCTATTATTCAGCTAATACTAAGCATGAGCTGTCTTTTAACATTGGAAAGAGGCCTTTAAGAATGCCAAGGTAATATGAAGAATTTAAGCATCTATAGAGGATCCTTTATCCATGGCAGAATATGGAAATCTGCTTGTAACCTGAAAAATTGTATAGGTTTATGGGAGCTGTCTGCAGAAAAATCACCTAAGAAACTATGATGTGTGGCCTACAGTTTTGAGAGTGCCGATGCTCAAGCCATGTATGGAGAGCATAGGTTTAACTCAGGCCCAGAAATTCAATGAACTTAGAGACTATAAAACAACAGATTATGTGAGAATTTATCTAAAACAGTGGTTCTCAACCTCCCTAATCCTGCAACCCGTTAATACAGTTCCTCATGTTGTGGTGATCCTCAACCATAAAATTATTTTTTGCTACTTCATAATCATAATTTTGCTACTGTTATGAATTATAATGTAAATATCTGATATGCAGGATATATGATATGTGACCCTCAAAAGGGTTGTAATCCATAGGTTGAGAACTGCTGGTCTAAAGGAAGCCGTTCATAGAGATGAGTTGGAGAAAGTGAGTCACCATTGTCAGGGAGGACTCTAGAACCAGGACAGGAGGCATCTGAAGAAGGAGCCAGTCTCTGTACCATCCCAAGGCCTTGGCAATGTCACTCTGGCTCTCTATGCCTGGCAGGCTGCCTGTCTGTCCCTTCAGATCCTGCTCTCCCCTCCTCGGTTTCACCTTGTGCTCCAGAAGGCTATCCTCCTCAGACTCAGTGACATCTCCTTTGCCCCAAGCTTCAGCTCAGAGATTGTCAGAGCATTACCAGGAGTTTGGGTGATGGAGACAGCAGGAGAGATGAGGAACTTCTACCTAAAGCACAGCTTGTCAGGTGGCTGTTCTTTGGAGATGTCACTTTTCCCTGCCTCTGATCACAAGCATGGCTCTCTGAGCCATCAGTCCAGCACAGGGAATACTTGTCATTGTGCTGCTGTTCCTTGGGTTCTTCCTTACATGTCAGTTATGCCTGCCTGAAAATAGCCCCGTACACACTCCCTCACATCTTTTATTAGCATATAGTCATTGTACAAAATATCGGTTTTCATTATGACATTTTCATACACATATATTATGTGCCATGATCATGTATATTCACCCACTACTATTACCCACTTTCCTTCCTCCTGCTATGACCCTTCCCTTTCTCTTCCCAAACAGTCTCCCTTCTACATTATGACACACACATATATGTATATATATATATATGTTTATTTATTTAAATCTAAATTATGTATATGAGAGGAAAATACCTAACATTTGTCTTTCTGACTTTCTCTTATTTTGCACATCATGAGAACTTCCAGTTCTATAACAATTTTTACAAGTGAAGTAATTTCTTTCTTTCTAGTTTTATGAAACTCCATATGTGTGTATATACAGTTGTATGAAACTCCATATATAATATATATTATACATATCACATTTTCTTTAGCCATTCATCTTTTGATATCTGACTCTATATCTTTGTTACTGTTAACCATGTCAGAGAAAGTATGGATGTGTAGACATCTATGTTGTATACTGACACATAACTTGTTCAGGTATACACACAGAAATGGTGTAGCTGGATCACATGGTAGTTCTGTTCTATTACTTATTTATTTGAGGCTGAACCTCAAGTAGTTAGGAGTAGCCTGAATTACTTACATAAGTAAGAATGATCTTAAATTTCTAATGCTTCTGTCTCCATCTTCCAATTGCCAGAATTAGTGGTGTGCAGTACAATTTCCGGCTGTATTCAGCACTGAGGATGGAAGCCAGGAATTGCTACACTCTTCAATTATGTGCTTTGTATTATACTATACTTCTCTCTGGGATCCTGGGTGACATATATTGTCATTTACTGAATGCTTTTTAGCTTCTCCTAATCCATGACAGTGAAATACATGGCGGGGGGGAGGGGGGGATAAAATCCTGACCCGTGGCTGTGGGTGTGTTCTCTCTGTAAATGAATTAGCTTTCATTTTAACTACAGTCAGTCTTTGACATTTGTGAGGTAGGCAAAGGAAGGTCTAGATCTCAAGACTGGTCTCAGCTCCATTGTAAGGTCCAGCCCAGCTTAGGTTACAGGAAACTGCTACAGACAAGCAAACAGTCAGGCTCTGAAGATGTAGGCTTGGAAGAATCAGTCTTTACAAACCTGTCCTACTTGGGATATGAAGCGCTGTACCTGTGGGACCTTGGGCTGAGTTTGGAACGGTTGCAAAGCTCTTATCTAATGGATTTTCTAAGACAATATTTAAGTCAGGCCTTTGAAGCTTTGAAGATCAGAAGTCCGCTTATGTTTTAAACAAATAGTTGGAAATTTAGGATAGGATTGGACCAAGTTGATTTCTACTCTGGAGCAGAATCACTAAAAGACTCAGATATTGAAATATATGACTTTATATCTTTAGTTTAGGGTTACCTCTGTGTATACTTAGAGCTATTGGATTCTTCACAGATCTGCTATGGGAGCATTGTTCTTTGGGTTAGTGCCCAAAGCTGCATTTTTATAGCTTGATGATAAAAATTCTAATAATAATGATTCTCTAACCCTATGGGAAACACAGAGGACAGGATTTATTGGCCACTTTAGCAATGTTGTCACCAACACTCCTGAAGGAAGCAACATAAAGGAAGAATGGCTTATGGAGCTGTGTTTAGAGATAAGTCAGTCCATCATAACGGTGAAAGCCTGACGGTGGCAGTGGCTGTATCTAGGGTGGTAGGAGCACGTAGCACAGCTGATTTCACGGTATTGGACCAGAAAGCAGAGAAAACTAGACCAGGACTAGGATCGGGTATAGTCTTCAAAAGTCTGGCCCTTGATAACCCATGTCCACCAACCATGCCCTATAGCATTTGCTGTGGGATGGTCTGTATGTCAAGTGTGTTGCTGATTGGTCAGTAAATAAATCACTGATTGGCCATTGGCTAGGCAGGAAGTATAGGCGGGACAAGGAAAAGAATTCTGGGAAGTGGAAGGCTGAGGGAGAGACACTGCCAGCCGCCATCAGGACAAGGAAGATGTAAGGTACCAGTAAGCCATGAGCCATGTGGCAAAGTAAAGATTAATAGAAATGGGCTAAATATAAGAGTAAGAGCTAGACAATAACAGGCCTGAGCTAATGGCCAAGCAGTTTAAATAATGTAAGAGTCTGTGTGTTTATTTTATAAGTGGGCTCTGGGACTGGCGGGACTCGGTGGCGGGAGCTGGAGAAAAGTTCTCCAGCAACAAATGGCGTCCAACGTGGTGGCAAGAGTCTCCACCTAAAAACGGAGAAAAAAGATTCTAAAATGGAGCTAAAAACAGCTCCTAGTTGTCTCTTTTAAGCTAGCGGCAGCCTGCATGTTTGAGCTACTATGGCGGGTTCCTGGCGTGCATGCTCAACCTGCCGCCGTATGGCGGGAATGAGGCCCCTGCAAGTGGCACATTAAGCTGTGTGGTGGATTTAGCCTTTGCTAGTACAAAACAAAAAAAGAGGTTTCTGGGCTACACGCTACTTTGGTAAAAGTGTAGACCCACTATTTCTGAGAGTTACGGCTCCCAGAGCTGGCGGAAAGCGGACCACCGCCATGTTGGGAAGCTGAAGTGGGCGGAGCCAGCAGCCACTGCGCCGTTTCAGGCTTAGAATGCTGCAGTTTAAAAGGAATAGGCTCAAGCTAATATAAAAAAATAAGCCATGTAAAGATGAATATTACACAGAGAATCTGGATTGTGTTGTCTTTGGGATTTTTAACTGCAGAAAAACATTTGATTGTGAAAGCTGTTGAGTTATGCCAAAATGTATATTTTAAAGATACCTTGACTTCAAAATTTGGATATAAGGATATGTTGCTTTGGAAAGGAGACTCTGCTTTTGTTTCCACAGAAAGCCAAAGGCTATGGATTTGTTCCAGATTAAGATACATCAGGTTTGACCAGCCAAGACCCCCTGAAAGGTCTCCCGATGACACCATGGCCCAGATGATCCAACATCCAGAACTGTTTCAAGGCGACTGGCTCAGACGATACAGCCTCACGGACTACTCCATGATCCTAAAATTTTCTTTATGTCCCCATAAGATACAGCGCCCCCCTCCAGCAGGAAGTAGTAAGAGAAGCTACACCCAAATTCCCAAATATACCAAGCTGGCTTTAGAGATGGAATTGGCTCACTCCCCCTCTAAACCCAGACATATTGCTCAAAAAAAAAAAATGGTTAAGAGATTCTTATGTCCCAAATCAGAAGAGCCCTCTGGTATGGGACAGAGAAAAACCAATATTTTTATTTAAAGCAGGTTGATTATAAATACAATCTCTTTCTAAAGAAAAAAAGGGGATAGTTTAGATATGATAGGATGAAAGGGTAGATTAATGAACCTACTTTTAAAGAGTAACAACTTGTTTAAAATGTTTTACATTGCTATAGATTTTAGTTTATTGATACAAGTTTAAACTTAATTTTGTTATACTGTATATATATTTCTATTCTTGTTTGAGATATTATGTTTATGTAACTCATTTAAAATTGTAATGGATAATTAAAAAATAGATTAATAGTTAGTCATCTATGATAATATTTGTAGCCATGTTAGTTAAGTCTTCTAGGTATACATAGTTATATTTCAGATAGATAGGTAGTCTTCAAACACTTCAAAGACCTACAGAATATGGCATTTAAAATGTTTTAAAAATTTAGACTTTCTGGACAGTGAGACATGTCTGCTCCTGACAGCACCGATTTACTTCAGAGAGGAGGATGGGCATCGAAGACACTCCATACGGAGTTTATCTTCACCTTGACAAAAATAGCCATTTGGGCAAGAAACTGTTCTTGCCTGGACTGCCTGATCAACTGGACATGCAGGACCCATACAAAGGTGACCACTGAACTTTGCTTGACAAAATGGTCCTTCAGGTTCCTGCTTTGCAGAGAAAACTGCCAGACATTCTACAGGACACAGAGAAAAGTGAATAAGAGACTCTAGGCCTGTGGGCTGAAGACAGATGCCCCAACTTTACAAGAGAACTTTGAATGACTGTCCAGGCTGCCAGCTGTCTCTGTCTACCCTACAAGACTCCTAAAAGTTGCTTATATCCTTCTCCATTTCTCAGGTAGTAGTATATCCTTCTGAGGTCTTTGATGTGGTTAAAGACTAGATACTTACAATTTTCCTTAGTGATAATAAAAGATAAGTTAGATATAAAACCTTAAACTCACAAATATAAGATAGATAGGATCTCTTCTTTAATATTGTATCTGTAATTCTTGCTTGATAATTGTTTTGTTATATGTAATTTTACTATGTTAAAGTTAAAACCTTCCTTTTTAAGAAAAGAAAAGGGGAAGTGCTGTGGGATGGTCTGTATGTCAAGTGTGTTGCTGATTGGTCAGTAAATAAATCACTGATTGGCCATTGGCTAGGCAGGAAGTATAGGCGGGACAAGGAAAAGAATTCTGGGAAGTGGAAGGCTGAGGGAGAGACACTGCCAGCCGCCATCAGGACAAGGAAGATGTAAGGTACCAGTAAGCCATGAGCCATGTGGCAAAGTAAAGATTAATAGAAATGG
This sequence comes from Peromyscus eremicus, assembly GCF_949786415.1. NCBI lineage: Eukaryota > Metazoa > Chordata > Mammalia > Rodentia > Cricetidae > Peromyscus > Peromyscus eremicus. The sequence continues at coordinate 89,021,931 of NC_081419.1, read as the reverse complement.
GCTAAATATAAGAGTAAGAGCTAGACAATAACAGGCCTGAGCTAATGGCCAAGCAGTTTAAATAATGTAAGAGTCTGTGTGTTTATTTTATAAGTGGGCTCTGGGACTGGCGGGACTCGGTGGCGGGAGCTGGAGAAAAGTTCTCCAGCAACAGCATTAAGGGTTCACAGCTTTCAAACTAGAACCACGAACTTGATACCAAATATTGAAAACTTGAGTCTGGTTGGAGCATTTCAGATTCAAGCTACAGTAGTGAGTAATAGTGCAACCTGAGCTGAGGAGACAGTAGTTGTCTTGCCTCTCTAAGATGAGACAAACTCTCTCAGACTCACCAAGGCCACTGTCCCCATAGATGCTACTACAGGTCTCCAGGCTTCATCTCTGTTGGAAGAGATGTGGTCATCAGATATTGTGGCTAGATCAACAGACTTTATGTTCTTTCATAAAACAGTTTTTTATTTACTCATTCATTGGGATCAGTCACATGACAGTTTGTATTCACTCTTGGCTTGACACTGCACTGTTAGTGATATAGCACTGAATGAAAGGAAGATGTTCATGAAGATTACATGCTCCATGGGATTGAAAAGCCATTCTTGATCATTCTTACCCTTGACTTCCATTTCCTCGGCTACATACAGAAAGACCGTTACATTTCTAAAAATCACAGTTTGATTTGGATAAATTGCATATAGAACAGTGCCCCTTACATTTTCTTTTGTGTTTTCTTATATATATTTCTAAAGATGGATAACTTCCTATGTCTATATTGTTGAATCTTTTATATTTTGTTTTGTATTATCTATTGACTCTAAATTCTAATTTAGCTGGGCAAGGGGCCTTCCTCTTCAATAACTAGTGCTGACCAAGAAAATGAATATAATATATCCTGGAGTTTTAAAACATTTCAGATAATGGAAACTGTCAGTATTTGCAGGGGGGGAAATCCTGTGCTCAGCTTAGGACAAGGTGATTTGGAGTTCATAAGGTTAGGGACATGTAAGTGAGAAGATGGTGTCCACAGATGTGAAGGTTTGGTAGGTTTGATGGGCACCTCCAGAGGATTACATTGTGTTCTCAAACTAGACAGAAATTCATAGCATCAGAAACAGGGACAGTTTATTAGAAAAGGGTATACCTCTAAGGTATAAAGGGGGGTAGATTAGGGGGAAGATAATGAAAATGGCCCCATTGCTCAAAGGATGGGGCTTTCATGTCACATAGTGAGGGCTTTGGAGGACATTTCCATAGTGCAGGGTTACATGTAGATTTGCAAGCAATTTCATATCACTCGTATCTCATTGACGTTTCTACCCAGAAATGTGCCAATCCTTGTCAGCCTTAGCTGAGAGTTTCTAGTCTTTACAAACATATTTTTCTCTCCTGCTAATTTTTTATCCTTTGTACTAGGTCTTTGGGAACCTAAATCTCAGCTTTACCCTGTCCCCCAAACCCATGTGGAAACTCATTCCTTAGTTTGGCTCTATATATGTTGTTTTAGGACTCAAGAAATAATAATTCCATTTAGGGATGGGGAAACCAAGTGTATTTTTATTATTGATTTGAAAAAGAAAATACAGTCAATTCAAAGAATTAGTATTGCATTTTCTTCCTATTACTGAAAATTTCAATTGGCTCTTTAGCTTATTTAATGGATTACCTATGACACAGTGTAAATACAAACTTAGTACATCTGCCTCACAGAAGATCCCAGTAGGAGTCATGTGTCCAACCATCCCACTTTCTAGTCAATGCTTTTCAACAATAATAACTGGTGTTTATATGTAAAGTAAAATAAATTCTGACTCTGCTTCTCTCTCTCTCTCTCTCTCTCTCTCTCTCTCTCTCTCTCTCTCTCTCTCTCTGTCTCTCTCTGTCTCTGTCTCTGTCTCTGTCTCTCTCTCTCTCTCTCTCTCTCACACACACACACACACACACACACACACACACACACACACAAAATGTGGAAAATTGAAACTGAAAGCAAACACCTTAATGTTATTTGTCTTTCTGCCTTCCCAGGGGCTTGGAAGGAGGACTGTTGCCTTATGAACTGTGGATGCGAGGGAGGATCCGTGGAAAGATTACAGAAGCTGGATTAACAATGAGGACAGCCAAAACAAATGAAGCAGAGTGCCTGGGCAGTAAAGAAGCAGAGAAGAGGACCAGGCAGTAGGAATTAAATCTTGGTGGGAAGTCTGCCAGTCCCCTGGAACAACTTACTCCCTCATGGCCACACTTTCAGGAAGCAGGGTATTTGGGGAGGTTAATGACACATGTATACAAAATCCTTATTTACTTCAGATGCATCACTAAGGGTGACTGAAAGAGATTACCAGAATTCCACATCAGTACCAACTGTGGTCCATGAATAAAAATATATGCAGGTCACTTATGAGTAGGTTTTCTTGATAGGAAATAGTTCTAGAAATGAAGAGTTTATTTCTGTATCCAGACATCTCAGTTCTGCCTAACCTACCACCTGAATGGTTTGTTGAATTCTAATGAATCAGGCATGGGAGGATTAAAATAAAATTATTATGACCTGTAAAACTTCATTCATAGCACCTGATTTGCAAGGTCTGCCTGTACAAGACCCTAGGTTTAGGAAAGGTTCTTCTATGTTCACTGGCCATCTCACCTGGTGCTCTGAACCCTACACTGTTGCAGACATCACTAAACTGAGCTTTCTTGATGAAGCTTGAACATTTGTCTTTATTGTCTAATTGTTCATTGAAAATCTTTAAAAATGAATGCGTGTGTGTGTGTGGGGGTGGGTGGGTGGGTGGTTGTTGAATGGGATGCCTCCCATATTCTGGGTCTCTGAATGCTTGGTCTCTATTTGATGACATTTGTCTGGGTTTTATTTAGGAGGTGTGGCTTGTGGGAGGAAATGTGTCACTGGGGCAGGCTTTGAGGTTTCCTATACCATGCATAGTCTCCAGGGCATTTCCTCTGCTTCATATTTGTGATTGACATATGAGCTCTCTTTTTCCAGCTTCAGTTGCCATGTCTGCCATCTGCTGTTCCATCATTAACGATCCTAACCCTCTGGAACTGTAGGCCCCTGATAAACTCTTTCTTCTGTTGGTCATGGTGTTTAATCACAGCAATATAAAAGTAACTAAGACAGCAATATAAAAGTAACTAAGACAATGCATGATTGTGCTTGCCACTGCCTGTGGTTGACATTGAACGTCTTTCCATTGCTTATCTTATCTTCTGAGACAGAGTCCCTCACTGAAGCTGGGTGTTGCCAATAGCTAGATAAGCTGGTCAATGAGTTCTGCAGATACACTATCTCTCTTGTGTCTGCCTCTGGCACTAAGGTTACTGGTGTGTGAAACCAAATTAGGCTCTGTATCAATGCTAGAGATCCAAACTCAGGTCCTTACACTTGGGCAGTAGGCACGTTAATAACTGAGCCATCTCCTTAGCTCCTTCTATTTGGGAAACCTAACTTTCTCCTAGAGTTAACTTCTTAGGCCTCTTCCTTTTCAACCTTTGTCTTGCTCAAGTTCTTGCTCCATCTGGAACACCTACTGCTTTGGGCCCATCTAGTTCTCCACTAATTCCAAGAAACCATTCAGGGTTCTCTAGCTAAAGTAATACATCTTTATTTCATTTGTGACTTATTTGGTGTTGCTTCTACTCTCCAGTTCTCTTAGCACTTCTGTATATGGTAAGAACATGTCCCTCAACTTTGTTGTGTCCCCATGGTAGTAGTGAGCTCCCTTACCCTCTCATGATCTAGCTTTGAGTTGGCTTAATAATAATTTCTACTTTTAAGCTTAATTTTTTAGTGTGTCATACTGGAGGCAATGTCATCTTTATGTCAATTGGTGTGTTTGGGGCTCTGTTATTTCTGTTCTTCACACTCCTAAGAAGTAGGTGATTTTATATATTTATAATGAATTTCTTGGGGTCTTGCTCTAAGTATCTATGTTTGATCTTGATTTTGAACTCACTAGCCTCTGTATTCTGTTTGCTTTACAGTGAGTTTTGATGTATTTTCTGTATTAGTTTTTAATGTATTTAGATTGGTTTATTTTATATGAATGAGTGTTTGGTCTGCACGTATGCATGTGCTCCACATGCAAGCTTGGTGTCAATGGAGGTCAGAGGATGGTGTCAGACTCCTTGGAACTGGAGGCCTGGTTATTATAGAGCAACTAAATACATGCAGACAAAACACTCACCACAAATGAAATTCCAGATTCTTCAAGTCAGTCTCCGGTCCCACTGCATTTCCCTGGACTATGACAATTAACTGGCTGTCCCTCTTTGTGCACTTACTTAACTCTGCATATTTTACTTAAAGAGAATTTTATGAATTTTAAAAATACCATTTAGCATAAGGTTTTCAAGGTTTTACTCATGTTGTAGCATGTGTTGGCAATTTATTCTCATTTATGGCTTAAGAGAATGTCAATGCATAGACACATTGTGATGGTTTATATTGATTGTTAAATTGATAGAATCTAGAATTACATTGTAGACAAGTCTGTTAATGTTTAGAGATTGGATTAATCAAGGTAGGATGACCCACAATATATGTGGGTGCCATCGTTCCAGGTGCTGAAGTGCTGGGCCAAATAAAATAGAGGAAGTTAGCTGAGCATCAGCATGCATCTCGATCTGCTTCCTGACTGTGAACACAATGTGACCAATTGCCTCAAGTGCCTGCTGCCATGATTTCCCTGCCATGATGTGTAGTACCTTCAAATGCTGAGACAAAACATACCTTTCTTACCATAAGCTGCTTATCAGTCATTTGTTATTTCGATGAGAAAAAAAATGGAAATACATGCACAATCATTTATACACTAATCCACTGATGAGCAACTGAGTTTCTAACTTAATATTAGCAATGTTGGACAAGCAGAAAGTAGACAGTCAAGCAGTACAAGCTGATTAAGTTCTGGCTGTCATGTCCTTTCATTCTTTCAGTTTCAACCTCTTTGTGACTTTTGATTTAGTGTGAAACTCTTACAGACAGCATGTGTGGGCCATGCTCTCTCTCAATTATGCCAAACTGTCTCTTAATTGGAAAGTTTCATTCATTTGCATTTAAATTAACTGTTGATAAGGACTTACACTGGTTATTTAGTTATCTGATTGTTATATGTCTTCTTGCAGTAGATGGGAATCAACATAGAGACCCACAATTGGACAATGTGCAGAGAGTGGAACTCAGTCTTAAATAGGTATCTTCATCAAGACAAAACTTCATTCTTAATAGGACATAAAACTTCAGTTCTATATATAGACACTTCCTTTTTATGCTGCTAGAATTAATTGTGTTTTCATATAATAGGCATTAATTAGTAATTATTCAATTTTTCTTTTTTTCTTTTTGTTTTTTTGAGATAGGTTTTCTCTGTGTAGCTTTGTGCCTTTCCTGGATCTTGCTCTGTAGACCAGGCTGGCCTGAACTCACGAAGATCCACCTGCATCTGCCTCCCAAGTGCTGGGATTAAAGGCGTGCGCCACCACTGCCTAGCTTCTTTCAAATCTTAAGGAAGTAGAAACATATGTCACAAACCCAAGTGCATAGTAATGATGGCTTTCATATTTACCTGTGTGTCGACTGCTAGTATCATTGCTTATTTCATCACTGCCTATAGGACTTTCTTGTTAGAACAACTCAAAATATTTGTTTATATGGAAATGTCTTAATTTTTTCATTTATAGGAATGGTATCAATACATATGTAACTCTTAGTGAACACTTTTTTAAAATTAATTAATTAGTTTTTAATTAATTTATTTATTTTTTATTTTTATTTTATTTTTTTCCGGAGCTGAGGACTGAACCCAGGGCCTTGTGCTTGCTAGGCAAGTGCTCTATCACTGAGCTAAATCCCCAACCCCCGTGAACACTTTTAATATGTTGTTCCAGTGCTTTCTGGATCCATGTGTTCTCATGACATATTGATTGTCAATCTTGTTGAAGATTCCTCATATCTTAGGGATTTTCTTTCTCATTGCCTCAGGATTCTCTTTGGCTTTTGAAAATTTGCTTTTATAAAGATCTCTTTTAATTTGTCTTCCATTGGTTTTCCTGATACTAGCAATGAACATCAGGAATGCAAGTTGCCATGTTGTTTAATGTTAGGCTAAAGAGTTGAGATTCTTAACAAGACATATGATAAACAACTAAGCTCTTTCTACATGATAAGCATTTTTTTTTTTTTTTTGGTTTTGTTTTCTAGCTTTTTGTAAAAGGAAAGAGTTTGGAGTTCCCTTATCACCTTTTTTACTCATGTTAGTTTACAAATTGATTTTCATTTTAGTAGACCAACAGAACTCAAAGAGAACAGTTAGCATTCCAATAAGGAAATGAGAAGAGAAAGAGTCATATATGATGTGTCAGTACCTCCAAGGCACTCCTAGGTTCCATAATTCACTAAGGAACCCACAATTCTCAGCAAATACCTTTAACTAATTACTATGATTTTTATTCTTGTTTTGTTTAATAGTAAAAAGATAGAAAGATGGACTATTCTTTTGGGGGTTAATAATAAAAAAAGAACTAGAGGTTTAGATAAAAAGCTGAACTCTAAAGTAATAGTTGTTCTTTTTAGGTAATTTTAGGCAGAAGCTTTGGTGTGAGCTCTAGATCTGGCAAATTCCAGGTGAGAGAAGACATAAGAAGCTACACAGTGGTCTCACACCTATGCTTTCCACCTTTAGAGTAGCCCAGGATGTGCTAACGAACAACTGTTCCAGGAGTGAAATAAACTGGGTTGCTAAGCTAATTCAGTCAACACTGAGGAAACACCCTGAGCAGATTTTAGTTTCTAGAGTTGAGCAGTTCCAACCTTGTACAACTGTACTCCTGAGCTCTGAGTAAAAAACCTGAGAATGATTAGGACAATCCAGATTAGACTTGTCATGATTTCTTTCCCAGGAACTCTGGATTGAAGCAATTCTACATTTTTCAACCCTAGTGAATATTTCAGATAGTACCTGAGGTGATCCATATTCTTTGCATATTGCCTATCTCTGCCAAAGATAAGCAGGTTTTTGTTGATAACATCCGGGGAGCTGAGTTTGAGCCTCATTGTGTTTCATTGTTGGGGTTTCTTTATTAGCATTGTTAAAGGGTATGAATTGGCGTAGGCTTTCTTGATTGTGAATTATAGCTTCAGTATAGGGATAGTAAAGGAGATTGATGTAACATTTGAGACAGGTTACTGGGAAGTCTTAGCACTGATTGTAGACCCTGTCAGAATTTGTCTTTCATGTTCACATAAGAGAAAAAAAAAAAAAAAAGAGGAAAGCTTCAGGGAAAGGGATCATTGGAAGTCCCCTGTCTAAAAACCTTGAGATGTTTGACATCCTATTCTTTCTGACCTCAGGGTGAGAACTACTACAGCCAGGGAGGGTGTTTTTAATGTCACAGTTTGAACATGACTCAACATTTTAAATTAAACATGCTGCTTAAGCCTTCTTATAAATTTCCTGGTTCCGTTGCCTCACAGTATTGGATATATTTCTGTTTCCTTTGCTTTCATACATCTAAATAATGGAAACCCTTTATAGTTCATCCAAAGCTCACTGACTCGGACATGTGGCATTCACATTGTATGAGTAATTTCCAGGATGCTTCCTATATTTTTTTTTCTGCTAAGCTGCATGCCAAGGTAACTTTTAGACAGTACAATGGCATGGGTAATAAGCAATCATCCAGACCTGTGTTGGATCTCTTATGAAGGAGGTCCTACAAACAATAGACCTGTGAAAGCAGGTACATTTTATTATGTGGGAGTCATTCTTGCTGGAGAAGATTTCATTACTTTATTTCCTCTCTCCACATTCTTATACGTAAATGTCTCAAATGCTTATCCTCTGTCTGGTCTTAGAGAAATCTATCAATAGATACCCAAAGACAGCTGTAATTAAGTAAGCTGTGCAATTAAGTAAGGAAACACAATATCTTGTTAGCAACGGGCATCAACTGTTGGGTGACATTTTGATAAACTGCTTCAATATAGCATATAACATTTTGGTGCCTTTTCACTTTTTAAAAGGTCGGTCTTGGAAAAGTAGCACAGACAAAGAGGATATTTAAAAGTTTAAGGAAATTCAAATGTGTAGCCAGTTCCACTTTTAGGTATATTATCTTTACCTTTCCCCTCAAAAAATCCTTGCTAGTCAGTCTACATGGCCTTTTCATGCTACATTTTGCAGTTTCCGTATTTCAAGAGTTGGGGATAGAAGAGCTTCTTATCTCTCCAATCCATGTTTTCTCTAACTTGAAACTTCATCATATTTTCATCAGGGAATTTAGCAGCTGACTCTCTTGTGAAGACCTGTGTGGTACTGGGTATCCCCTAAGAAGAATTATATAAACACATTCTCTTCTTGCACCCTAGTAGTGAGACTTTTACAAATATTCTTGAAGTCACAGTGATATGCACACTGCTACTCGTAGGTGGAAGTCATAGCCAACTTCACCCCGACTCTAGGCTAGGGTCTCTTACAAAATGACCCACAGACCCCAAAATGCTTTTGCAAACCCTTGGGTACTTCAATAGAAGCCCAGATTGCTGACCAGAATCACGGGTCCTTATTGTAACAAGGTCTCCAAATAACTCTTGAGAATGTCTTTGAAAACCATTGTGTTCTGCCATAAACTGGTCCTCTGACCTTCTGAGCAATGCTGAACTGGATCCAGATTGTCTGTCTTCTACATAAATAAAACTTTCCATGTTTCCACTTGGTATGAAAAACAAACGATTATTCCTAAGTCAGCTTTAAGACCAAAAATTAAAAACAAAATTACCATCTTACTAAATGACCCATCCTTGGATTTTTTTATGTATTGTGATGTAAATGAGCTCCCTCTCCACTGTGTCCTACTTGAATACATGTTGGGGAGGGGTTCAGCATCACCATCTTTAATAATGGGACAATTCTTCCTTTTAGTTATTCTGTACAGATTATGAAGTGCCACATTAACTTCTTTTCCAGCCTCATTTGAGAGGTCTGAGATCTGAAGCAAATAGCTCTGTGTGAGCAGTGCATGGCCACGATGAGCCCAGACAGTAGTCCCATTGTTCAGACAATGGGCTACAATCATTGACATGCAGTAGCATAGCTGCTTTTTCAAAGAAGTCAGGCTATATCTACTTATATTTCACCTAGTGCACAATCATTTAAATATCATATCAACATGTAACTACACACACTTTGAAGCTTATAGGCTCCAGACAACAATACCCCCCAGAGTAAAACAGCTGAAGATAGACTGGTCGGGCAAAGTTGAGGCTACAATATATTCGCAACAAATATTCTATTTCCTTACATCTCCCCTGAAAGTCAATGAGAGATCAAGATTCAAACAGTCAGTATAACACCTATATTTAGAAGGCTTCCACATACCAATAATACCTCTCTCTATTTGTCTTTGAGGAAGGCAATGAAGCATACTCTATCAAGCCACACCAATCATTTAAGTATGACTTACTTAAAGCAAGAACCTACTGAACTTATTCGTGACTATTTTCCTAGTGCTTCACACCTATTTTTGGTGGACCTGCCTCTGCCCACCTCTCTGTCTCTTCTCCACTGACTCTGACACACTGAGCCTCCTTAACGTAAATCACTTGCCATTTCTCTGATAGCTCCTTCTGGCAAGGGGTCTTCTGCCAGCTTGGTTCGCTGCAGTTTGTTCTTAGGCTTCGCTTTGTTTGTTCTGGATCTCCAGTGGAAGTGGTACATACTGATTCTTGCTGATGCCATAAAACCTAGATTTGAAAACTGGGCAGTGGTGGCACACGCCTTTAATCCCAGCACTCGGGAGGCAGAGGCAGGTAGATCTCTGTGAGTTCAAGGCTAGCCTGGGACAGTTCCAGGACAGGTCCCAAAGCTACACAGTAAAACCCTGTCTTGAAAAACCAAAACACACAAGCAAACAAACAACCCCCCTCAAAAAAAAAAAAACCAAAAAACCCTAGATTTGATTTGGTACTTAGCCACAGCTTCTGGATTTTCCCACTCCTGAGCACCTATTGCTGAAGGATGCTTTTTGCCAGCTCTCCTTGAGCAGAAGATTCTGGAACATGTTATTCCACTTCTGTCTGATCACTGTCACTTAGTACTGACAGGAAAGAAACAAGAACTATTGATTAACTGTGAATGTAGTTGCAGTTCTCCACGTTCCTTAATGGGTTTTCATTGAATTCTGGGGAAGCACACAAGGAATGAAGAGCCTGGTAGTTCATATTGATGGTGAGGTAGAAAAATTAGTATGTATCGAGTAGCTACTGAGGGCTGAGCATTTGATCTCCCTCATAGCCAGAAAACTCTTCTTGGGTTTAGGAAAAGGAAAACTGAATGTACATGCAATGGCAAAACTAGAAATAACAGATACATTTTAGAGCAAAGGAGTTTCCAAAACTATCAGGCACAAGATGATGAAAATGATGAATGGTCAATGGACCATAAAGAGTGATTCAATATTAAAACACACTGCAATAAAGAAAGTTCAGAAACCACAGGCTTGGAGACTGGAAAGTTTGCATTTTAACACAGAAAATGTAAAGGACTCTGTGTTTATTGTTTCTTTTATGCTCTTTCTTTTCTTCTTCTTCTTCTTCTTCTTCTTCTTTTTTTTTTTTTTTGGTGGAAGAATTCCCCAAACATCTTTTCAAATGAATTGGCAAAGTAAATTATGTGATATACCTGAAATATGGACAATGATATGGGTGCACTCACTTATATTTTTAAACGACCTCTATTGCTGTGCCAAAATAATCTGATTTACAAAACAATGCATTTCGTTTTCTAGTAGGTATTATTCCTATAATATTTAAAAACCTTAGTTACCTTTCCTCTTCCTTCCTTCTAAATATTAAAAGTTTATGATTTTACAGGTCTTTAATTTACCATACAACTTCTATCAATTTTTTTCACATTGTTTGAAGAAAATGTATATTTCTGTTAAACCTTTCTGTATTGTATATATAGTGTTACTTATTGCTTAGATAATGGCCTATTAATTTCAATGGATTCCTTTTGACATAAAAATGGATTTGCTCTAAAGGGCAAATAGTACCTCCATATGTATCCAGGCTGCATTACAATTGAGTCCATCACATTATGCATTTATAGGTGTCTACCCCTGTTACACTGCTGAAATGGTCGGCTATAAAAAAATGGCCATGTGAAAAGCTGGCTTCAATTTCATGCATTTTTACTTGCAGAGTATCTGGGTAGAGGAACAGAGGCCTCTGAGATGAAATTTCTACCAACATGAATATGCTAACATAACCCACTGGCAGTAACACCTCAGCACTTCTCACATGTCTCTTCCTGAGATCCCAATGACAGATTTGGTGTAGGGTCAGCATGTTAGAAAACCCGACGACCTCATGTTTTCAAGCTCACAGTGGTAGATGATGGATAAAGAGCAGAAAGGGTGGGCTCTCCCTTGTTTACTTTGGAACCACTGATCGAATAAATTAAAGCTCCTATGAGCTCTTCAAACACCCAGTTTACCATTTAGAATCTTTAAGGCTATAGTTTTAAACACATGTTCATGGTATATATGAATTTTTTAACGTAATTTCAGTGTTCTATCTCTCACTAGACATGGGCAATTCATTCCTGCAAAGCTGACTTCAGACACAAAAGGAAAAACTGATTCTGAAAGAGCAGCCTGAGAAGCACACTTTATGGAATGTTCTGCCGAGACTTCTGAAAGAAAATGCATTTTGTAGGATTTCATCAAGTTTTCTAACTTTTCCATATGTTAGAAATCTCAAATGCAGAAAAATGTATTATGAAAAATAGTAATATACTGGTAAGAGAAATACAAAACAGTCCCCACTGGCTTAAGATAACTGAAGTTGAGTTTCTATTCCTGGCATAGTAACAGTAATGTAGAGTACAGGGTGACCGCTATGCCACTAGGTTAGAATCAGTTCATCCAGCGAGGTCCCACTTCTATCTTTTCTAGTTATGTGTACTCCCACAAAACTACTTAACATTAATAGGTGTAAACTGCTCTATATGTACAGTGGGGATTAAAACAATCAATTAAAATATCCTTATATAGATTCAATAAAATATTTCATACCACAGTCTTTGGAAATTTGAAATTCATATTGTTGTACTATTATCAAAACACATACTGTTCTTGCTTTTATTGGTTTCTCTTGTCTTCTCACTTAGGTCTTCTTTTCTCTCTTTCTGTCATAATTTTAAGAGTTTAACTATTTAATTCCCCGTTCTCTGAAGACCACACATTCTTTAGGCATGGTCCATGAATTCGGATTCATACCTTTAGCCAGTCATGTTATTACAAGATGGCTTTATTAGCATGATATATGAATGGAATATAAATGATGGAAGAGTGCACAAGTGTATTAGTATCATTATGTGAATGCATATGGGCCAGTTACATGTACAAAGTGAAATAGTGAATTTTGAGATGCTGAAAATGTGAGTGCCAAACACAAAGGACTTGTGGAATTCTTCCAGTAGCTGGAAGTACAAGAACCATTAATCATGTTATAACTTAAGAGATAGAAATGTGTAGCAAGCAGAAAGAACTCAGTTCAGGTCTGCTAGCCTAAATACAATGGGCTGAATAGCAAAGTTGAAATTTCTCAGATGCGTAATGTTCTCACAAATGGTCCATGCTATGCTAATAAAACTATTGTGACTAGGAGCTTTTGCAGTGGAAACTGACAGATGAGGCAGAGTTAAGTACTTTTTCAGACAAGCTACTACAGTAAATCATTAAGGCGCACAAACAATCATCCTTCATCAGCGTGCAATTTGTTTCATAGCGATTGCAAATCGAAAACAATGTAAACAAACAAATCGACAACTAATGAACATCCCCCACTGCTCACTGTAAATAGATCTACAACTTTACAAGAACACTTTATCCAACACATTGTCAACTCATTGTAAACACATCTACAACTCATAAACAACTCATTACCCAGTATGTTGTCACCTCGTTGCAATTAAAGTCGAATGCTAACTGTACTGTATGTTCCTGCACTGAATCAGATTATAGTCCTGGAAAAAAAAATGCAGCGAGCCAGCTCAAAAATGAGGAGGCTTACTTTCCCTCCCACATCAGTTTGACTTTTAAAATCATTTGACCAGGCTCGCATAGAAATTGTACCGCATTTTAAGCCTTTCCTTAGGTAGCCCACATTTTCCACTCACACGGAGAAGGCAGCAGTTTCTCAACACGAGTCTCTTTCATAGAGGAAAAGCAAATGTGTAAAGTATTCCCCAAGCAGCAGTAAAACTCGCAGCTTTTACTGTAATTGCTTTGTGTGAACTGCATTTGGCGTTCTTACCTGGTATATAATCTTTTGGTTGGGGCCAGTGTTTTTTTAATGCTCTGCAGGATGATTATTTTTGGAAAATAAACTTGAACTTATGAATGTCACGACAATTTTCCTGTAATGTTAACTTTACCCAAGGATTTAAGTGAGTTTATTCGGCAATCTGATATACATAATCCTTATAGAAGTGCTGCTAGGCTATATGTGTGTATATAGATAATACACACATGATGTGTACACAACACATAAAGAGATCTTTCAGCAGCATTTGACACATTATACAAAAAGTAGATTTATCAGAGCAGGGTGCCATTTTATAGTAATTTAATTCCTAATTCAGGCCAAACTTCAGCTTTCTTGGTTAATCTGTATGGAAGATAGAAGGATTTGAATCGTAATTTTATAAAATTTAAAGGTTTTATGGATTAAAGATATAATATGATGTATACAATTATATTTATAACTTAACGTATTTATAAGCATTATTTGTGCCAAACAACAGAAAAGAGGCTGAATTCAGAAGAAAATAAGAAAATGAAATAGTTTGGAATCTGTCCAGCCCTGGTTCTAAAAGACTTTCAAACTTTTAGCTTTACAAAAATTCGTATTTACATTTATTTATTTAGTGTGTATGTGTGTGTGTGTGTGTGTGTGTGTGTGTGTGAGAGAGAGAGAGAGAGAGAGAGAGAGAGAGAGAGAGCAAGAGAGAGAGAGAGAGAGAGAGAGAGAGAGAGAGAGAGAGAGAGAGAGACCATGTGCATGCCATCGTGTGTGCATGGGTGCATGGAGGTCAGAAGACATCCTATAAAAGTCGGCAGTTTCCTACATTGGTCCTAGTATCAAACTCAGATCATCAGGAGGCCTGGCAGCAAGCCTGCTTACCCACTTAGACATCTTGCTGACCCCACAACATCTTTTAAAGACTGTATCCAAAGAGCTAGTCATAGATTTCTTCTTGAGAGATTAAGAAAATAATCTCTAACCATCTCTTCCCGCTAAATGTTATTCTAAGACTTCTAAGTGTCTTCAGTTCAGCTAGAACTGGGTTGGCTTGAAAAGCACTTAGAAGCGATGATCATTGTCTACTGAAATACTGGGATGGTGTCCAGCCTCTGATCCAGGTAACTGAATTTGACTAGCTTTGTTTCCTTCTATCTATGTAACATTTCTTTTCTGAGCCCCAGTTTCAGTGTCTGTATCATGAGACTGTAGGTTTACTACAAGGACTAGTTCATGGTTCTGAGCAAGTGTTCAATGAATGGTGATTATGATAATGATTGATGATGATGACAATGATCATGATATCAATGAGGAGAATGGCAACAGCAAACTAACTTGCTATCTTAGAGAGAAGTCTCAGGTCAGCCATTAAAAAAAAAAGGATTTGTTCATTTATCCCTCTATTATGTTCCACTGTCTTCTCAGCCATTGGCGATAAGTCGTAGTATTGTATGCCAATGTGTACTTGGGAAAACACTTTAGTAGAGAACCATGTACTTTCTGTTTCTCTCTTCTGTGATGTAGTGATTGAGGAATGTATCCTAAGTGGTTGTGTAATGTTGCAAGTTGATCCTCCAAAATTAATAATACTGTCAACATTTTGAATGTACATGAGAATTGAATTTTTCTCATGTACATATGTACCAAGTCAACATACTAAACTCATACAAAGAGAGGCCGATTGTTATTATATAAAGAGAAATGGACCAAGATTTAAAATGTATGTGCTCCAGCCAGTTTTGTCAGTTAGTAAACGTCTGAGTTTGAACCACTCCCTTAACCCAGCTACAGGAAACTGAGCATTTTTATTTACATAATCACCTCTCCTTCTGTCAAATTCTTTACAGATCATTTAGTCATTTACTGATTGTGGTGGTATTGTGTTCCCCAAAATATTGTACACCCTAATAAACTTACCTGGGGTCAGAGACAGAGCAGCCACTAGATACAAAGGCTAGAAAATGGTGGCACTCACACCTTTAATCCTAGCACTCCAGAGGTAGAAATCCCTCTGGATCTCTGTGAGTTCAAGGCCACACTGGAAACGGCCAGGCATTGGTGACACATGCCTTTAATCCCAGAAAGAAAGCTTTTAATCCCAGGGAGTGGTGGTAGAAAGCAGAAAGGTATATAAGGTGTGAGGACCAGAAACTAGAAGCATTTGGCTGGTTAAGCTTTCAGGCTTTCGAGCAGCACAGTTCAGCTGAGAGCCATTCGGATATGAGAACTCAGAGGCTTCCAGTCTGAGGAAACAGGACCAGCTGAGGAATTGGCAAGGTGAGATAGCTGCGGCTTGTTCTGTCTCTCTGATCTTCCAGCTTCACCCCCAATAACTGGCCCCATGTTTGATTTTATTAATAAGATTCTCTAAGATTCATGCTACAACTGATCAAGTCCAATGTGTTAGGTACTCTTCCAGCCACTGAACATTCACTGTGGGAAGAGCCTGAGTGATATTTTCCTTTTCTAATGGGGCTGATGTGTCAGTAGATGAGTCACAGTGAGAAAAAAGTAATGTAATGTCAAATAAAAATATGATGGAGTCTAAGCAACTCAGGGGGAGGGGGCTTGACAGGGCTGGGTGTTTTACGTAGAATGGCATGGGAGGTAGTACTTGATTATAACCTGAATTAAATGGCAAAGATGCCATTCATTTCTGAAGTAGAGTCAATTATTATAAAATGTCAGGATTAAAAAAGTTTCATCTTTCTTGTTAAAAGACATTATTTTATTTTTAATTATGTGCATTTTTGTGTGTCTGTGTGGGGTATGTGCACATGAGTGCAGTGCCCATAGAAAAGGGCATTAGATCCATTGGAGCTGGAACTAGATGGGGTCTAGGAACCAAGTTTGTGTCATTTGCAAGAAGAGTGTGCAAATATGGTTGTACAGGCATGCACCAGCTAAGGCAATTCCTAATAAATAGTCATCCTTGTGGTACCCTGGTAGCAGCAGTGACTTCTCTGAGACCTGGTGCCATCTGCAAAAATTGATCATGGTTTCCAAATGATTACCAGTTTGTTCAGAAGCTACAAACAAGGCAAAATATCTCATTTCCAAAGGACAGTCTGACCTGAGCAAGCACTTGATTGGTTGCTGCTACTAGCTCTTAACTCCACTACACATACACACACACACACACACACACACACACACACACACACACACACAAAATTCCACCCAATTTTTCTGGCCCAAAGCAAGCTCACTTGGGGATGTTAATGGCATATTACTCATTTTTCATGTAGCTGATGTTTCATCTATGAAGAGTTACTGTTCTCTGCAATAGCTTTATAGAGAACTTGTCTTATCTCCACAGATGGCATTTCTAACCACCACAAAGGAAATATTCATGAAAGTAATTAGCAGAGAAAATGGAGTGCACGGAAACCTGATGTGTTTTGTTTTGTTTGTCTTTACCTTTCTTCATGCTGTGATCAAATATCTGACAAGGAGTATATTAAATGAAGAAAGGTTCATTTTTGGCTCATAGTTCAAGTGATACAGTCTACTATAGCCAGGAAGGCAGAGTCATGGGATTAGTTTTTGTCCATCACAGCAGAAGGCTTCTTGTTCATATCTCAGTTGGATCAGAAAGTAGAGGAGGGAGTGCATTACCCATGTGGCTCTCTGCTTTCCCCCTTTTATTCAGCCTGGGCTTGCAATCCACAGGATAGTGTCGCTGCGTTCAAGTTGGATCTTCTCTCTTCAGTTCATTGTCTCTGGAAACAACTTCACAGATAGGCCCACGGGTGTGTCTCCTAGTGGATTCCAAATCTAATCAAGTTGATGAAGCTTAACTGGCATGTGTAAGAATACTAGCTAGTGCTTACTGAGCACTGAGTGCCCTTTATTGCCCCATTCAGTTTCTGTTCATTAGCACATTTGCAAAGCATTCTTCTGAAGAGGCTATCCTTATAATGTCCATTTAAAAGAAGCAGAGGCGTAAAGAGGCTATCTCCCACTCTCTCTGTACAAGCACTGACAGTAAGATAACAGTGGTTGGACCATAATTTGAACCGAGGCACCACAAGGATGAACTTAAAAACTTCACTCAGTGTTGCCTTTACCATGTTCCAACAAAATGAATCAGACTACAACAACTTATATCAAGCCATTAAAATATTCTGTTTTAGCAGACTCTAATTGATACTGATATAAGGCAAATAAGTGAAAGGGAATGAAAAACTAAGGAAGGTCTGGAACCTTATTGACACTTCAGGCCTGTGTGTGTGTTAATCTCTACTATTTAAATGACCCAAATCTAGACACTTTGCATAAACCTTGTAGTTTAGAACTCCCCATAGTTTTTAAATATCTGTCAGGTGTGCGGCACAGATGTAGGCACATTGTGCTGTGAGCATCAGGCATTTAAAACACAGAGCTGTGAAGATGTGAGTCCTATAAACTTTACTCAAGCAGGATGTTGTGTGTAACCTCAGGTCATGTCTTATCTGCTCCCAAGTAAACGGGGTCAGAGATGATTTAGAATCCAAAAGGAAGCAAAACCCACGATCCCCTATAAAAACAGACGTAAACGATTTTAACAAATGTTCTCTTTTATTTTCCTTCCTTGTGACATTTTATTTTATTTGTGAGATCTGGGCTTCAGCCTCCCAGGAATGTGCATCCTTTCACTGAATCATGCTGCTAATAAAACTGAGAGCAAGCCTAGAGTTTGAGGCTTCCAATATCACTGGTATTTAATGTCATATTGTTCCTGGAAGGAACAGGAAGGGAAACTCTTCATAAACCCTCCTCAGTCTTACTGTGCCAATATGGAGCTAACCAAGCCAATGAAAGTTCAGACTATACATTGTGCTTAAAACAAATGAATCCTGCCAACTCCCACACCATCTGGCTGTTTTCCTCCTTCGCTTTGTCGTAACTCATCCCGTTCTCTCCTTCTGTACTTTCTTTCCCCTTCAGCTGCTGAGTCTCATCTGAATTTGCCTATTTGGCACTCCAACGAGACTATCTCAGACCATTCCTCTCTGTCTTGGCTGACTTGGGGTAAATTCCAGATAACTAGCAGTGGTTGAAATATGTATGCACAGAAATTTTATAAGAACATCTGCTGAGCAAATGGAGAAGTTTTCTAACACATACCTAGACTCCGTTTGATCAAAATAGATTTCGTTTTTCTTTTGTCTGCCTATGTAAGAGTATAGCTTTTGGCCTTTGTTATAACATTTGTACCCTACAATGAAAAATATCCCAAAACACACAATAAAAAATTTCTTGATAAGTCGTGTGTTTTAATATATATGCTAAGTATCTGTTTTGCTCTTTGATGAAGTTTTTGAATATTAAAAAAATAAGGAACAAAATAAATAGGATGGACATTAAATTTATTTTAAACAAAATGTCCTGATAATTAGACATCCATTTGCTTTTCTGTTTTACTATTATAAAAGAGAGAGAAATTTTATTGAAAACAAGTAGCTGTCAATTGCAGGGTTTTTCCTCTTTGACGTTAATGAATATTATCTGCAATAATTTCTTATCAAATTTCCGTGATCTACAAGAATTTTTCAGAAAAATCTTACCAACATGTTCACATCCCTTAGAGTTCTGGAGTCTCAAGTGAGTATGGTGACATTGGACTCTACGCTCACCACGCTGGAGTTGGAAGGAAGAGGACCAAGAGCCGAGGCCATTCTTCACTTCACAGTAAACTTGACACCAGTTCGGGCTACACAGACATTGTCTTAAAAGAAAACAAACAAACAAACAAACAAACAAAAAAACCCACCACCACCACCAAAAACAACAACAAAAACCAAAAACAGATTTTAAGCTAGAGCTCAAACCCAGGACTTTGAGAAAGCAATTTAGCAGCAAGCTGTGTCTAGCCCTGCCCTCCCCACTTCCTCTTGCTCCAACCTTCCTATGTGGACTAGGCTGATCTGGAACACACAGTTCTCCTAGCCTGGCCTTTCACAGGGAATGAGGTACATGCAACTACACATGGCATAAGCAGAGTTTTAAATCAGCCTGTGTCAGTATGTGATGTTTTATAAAATTTATTCACAAAGTATGTTCTTACTAACTTTTAATTTTATTTACTTAATTTAGAAAAAAGAGACTACTGGTGGAAAATTTGACAAATAAGGATGCTATGTACTTAGTTCCCAAAAATAATGTCTATGTGCGTACTTGAAGAAAAATACAAGTAGTTTATTCAAAGTAGTTTATTGTAGTTTATGGTCAATGTTGAAAGTGAATATCTGTATAATGCATTTCATAAAAATAAATGTGCATCACTTCATGTTTTTTAAATATATAAAAAATTTAACTCTAATTTTCATCATAAAGTATTATCAAAATACTAAGGTAACTACAATTTGAGTTTTTTGGTTTTTTTTGTTTTTTTTTTTTTTAATAGTGAAAGACTTGGAACCGTGAGTGAGATGTTTTGACATCTGCCTGATTTGTGACCTAACAGCCAGTGAGTGATGGATTACAAAGGAAAGGGTTAACAGTGTAGGCGAGCAGGCCATCTCCAGGAAGTCCACTCAGGATGTCAAGGTTCAGGTGGGTCAAGGCCTCATGGAGTCAAAGATCAGGAAAAGCCAGAGTTCAGGAAGCTAGGGACCTTAGGAAACATGCCCTGGAGAATTTCCAGGAAGCTTCAAGGAAGCACTGTTTTAAGAAGCCACCATTGTCAGGAGGCACTATCCCAGAAGAGACTAAGATCACACTCCCAAGCTAGTCTCCCAGAACAGAACTGCCCACCGCTGAAAAGACTAGAACTAGGTATAAGATAAATGAAAGCCCCTTTCCTTGAGGGTTTATGGCATTAGAGCCAGCAGAGCACTGGCCTCAGGAGATTGTAAGAGAACATTAAAGAAAATGCAAGCATTCAGCGTTGGTTGCAGCAGAAAGAGAATAGAAGTCATTGACTCTGTCAAGCCTTGACCTGCTTGAACCTTGACCCCTGGCAGTAGCTCACTAGAACATACAGGAGGTCAATACAGCTCACAAAGAAGTCCATCAGAATCAGGCCCTCCAACCAAAGTAAAGATGTGTGAGGTCACAGGGGCAGTACAGTGGGAAAAACTTGGGCTCCGAGTCACAACATGCAGACTAAACCCTCACTTCGGCATGTATTAAGGGTGGCACTTCATTAGTTTGGCTCTTTGATCATCCATTTTCTTTTTACTAAATACTTGTAATAAGTAAGTGTACTCCTCCTTTCCAGAGTTCATCATGTATTTGGGGACAAACTAAACCAAACTTGAAATGAATTGAATGTGAATGATAAGCAGAAGACAGTGTAACCATTGTTTGTATGTTTTTCAAGACAGCATTTCTCTGTGTAGCCCTGGCTTTCCTGAACTTGCTCTGTAGACCAGGATGGCCTGGAACTCACAGAGATCCACATGTCTCTGCCTCCCCAGTGCTGGGATTAAAGGAATGCCACCATACCCCACAGTGTAACAATTACCATTGGGATTATTTAAAATTCTAGGCTAGAAATAAAAGAATGTTTGAGATCTATAAATGACCAGAAAATCCAGGGACAGTATTCCTTCCACTTCATCCTAGTTTACTGAATCAATGTCAGATTTCCCCAAATCTTGATAACTTTTACTCCCTTTGAAGCTCTCCAGAAACTCATGTAGCTAGACCCAGTTTGTCAAAGTCATTAGAACAAGACAATCTAAATTTCATAGTGATCACTGATGTAATTTCCTAAGACTGACTGATTAGCAGTACTAGTTAAGTGAACTGCATCTTTCAGTTCTCTCTCACTTTAGAGTCACAAAACTCAATCCAAAGAAATAGTCAATTAGGAATACACTACATTTCCAGCAAAGGCTGTCCTTGGCATATGGGGATACAGCAAATATTATTAAAATTAACAAATAGAGGCCTTCATCTCTGGTCAAATGGTAGTCAAGATTTGACCAGAGATGGATCTGGGAACTGTCATTGGGTTCAAATTCAAGACTCAAATAAGCACATTCCATGTTCATCTGAAGGTCTGTTTAAACACAGCACACATTCACATATGTATCTTGCCCTCTTCTCATTTAGAGACATGGCTTTCATTGTTTTGTTGGTTTTTTTTTTTCATTTTTGGAAAAAATCACCCAGACATAACATTACTAGGAAGATTCAAAATTCACAAAATATTTCAGTGATTATTGACTTTTTATTTTGTGCCTAAATTTATCAAGGACTCACAGGCTCTCCTTTTTATGTTATGACATAGATGGCAATGATAAAAGCATGGGCTAGATCATGCAAAAGAGCTCAGAATCAGAGGTACCAATGGCCAACTCAGGCCAGAGAGTGATCACTCACGTATCTGTGAGTCAGTTGGTTCATTAAGCCATTTAGATGAATGGGTTCATCTTTGAGTAATCAGAATGCAAAGAAATAAGCACAAACTGGGGAGTACATAACAGATGAGCAGAGAAGGAACTAGAGACTAAAGAAGAAAACTGGGTAAGCAGGTCAACGTTGATCATCCAAGTCAGAGTGACCAGAGGCTTCAAGAAGAACTTGTAGTCAATGATTAACTATAGTTAATCATTATCAGGTGATACAATAACTGAAAGACCCTTTCAGTAATGAGATGATGAGACAGTTCTTTTTCCCACTTAAGGTTTCAAAATTCACATTAAAATGTGTTTCAGGAATAAATAGGTGCTGTGGGATGGTCTGTATGTCAAGTGTGTTGCTGATTGGTCAATAAATAAATCACTGATTGGCCAGTGGCCAGGCAGGAAGTATAGGCGGAACAAGGAGGAGAATAAAGCTGGGAAGTGGAAGGCTGAGTCAGAGAGACACTGCCAGCCACCATCATGACAAGCAGCATGTGAAGATGCTGGTAAGCCATGAGCCACATGGCAAGGCACAGATTTATAGAAATGGATTAGTTTAAGATATAAGAACAGTTAGCAAGAAGCCTGGCACGGTCATACAGTTTGTAAACAATATAAGTCTCTGAGTTTACTTGGTTGGATTTGAGCGGCAGTGGGACTGGTGGGTGAGAGGTTTGTCCTGACTGTGGGCAAGGCAGGAAAACTCTAGCTACAAATAGGTGATAAAGCAAATACAATGATAGACACTAATTTTTCAAATAAGAGCATTAACTACAAAATAAGTAGAGTGGTAATAAGGTAGTCAGGGAACTTAAAGTTAGAAAAAGATGGAAGAATCCACTTCCTGGTGAAGAGTTAGGCCAGAGCTTAATGCAATCTTGGCCTAAACAGAGGGAGGTCTTTGAGGAAAGTGAGACAACTGATAGGCATTAGGTAGACGAAGCTTGGGATCTGCAGGGTGGGTAGTAGTCTATGTTTTGTAAAATGATGGATTAGTCTCACTTAAGATACAAAACAAAACAAAACAAACCACCTCAAGGAGCAAGACATTTGCACATTTGGGTATATGTTTTCATGCAGAGGGTCTGTGGAGGTGGACTGTTGGGAAAGTGATAGGAGTTTGAAATAAGTATACAGGAAATAAGTAGACAAAGCTGGCAGTGAGTAATGGGAACCTACTCTAGTCCTGGTGGGGTTTTCTTTTGTTTTGTATTGCTTGTGTGTGTATTTGTTTTTTGTTTTTGCTATATTTTTTTATTTGGAAATAATCCCACATATTACATCATATGTATATATAAAACTCCATATATAACTCCAAAGTCATTAACCACAGTAAAAGATCCACTGGCCTACTTATATTAACATGTTGTTTTGGGGGGAAGACTTAGATTTCAATTAATTTTGTAACGAACTGCCATGCCACTTAGAGTGCATCATAGTTCTTTGATAAAAAGAAGTGAAATATTTGTTTTGGTCAGCAGTAGCTACAATAGTCCAAAACCCATATCCACAATCTGTTATAATTTGATAAAATATTAAAAATATATTGTAAATAATTGTCAAATTTTAACATACATGGATACTATAAATACTCAAAGTCATATAGCCCTCTAAAAACCTCACATAGTATTTAAAAACAATACCCTAGGATTAGTTGATTGTTTTTCACTTTGGTAAAAAACTTTCCAGAAAATTTTGCTTAGGGTTAATATCATAAACCAAGCGTTATTTGAGATAGAAAAAATAAAAATTTTGCTTGCTGTTGAATTGCATAGCACATATACAACTTTAAGACCCCTTTAGTGGTTTTGAAGGGTTCCTGCCTGACCATTAAGATTCCTAGTGGGTTCCAAGCTCCATGTGTGGATTTATTTTAAGTAGAATAAACTGTTTTAAAATACTTCAAAATGCCTTAAATAATTGTTTTACCAAATGGCAACATACATCTAGCAGGTAAATACTGGTGAAGAGAGGCAGAAGGATCTCTAGTTCGAGGCCATACATAACATAAACGTTTCTCCCTAGAGAGGATAGAGGGGCTCTCTAATACCATTTCAAATTACTCTTTTCTATCAAATTTAGTTAAAGGAGAGAAAAGAACCCTTTAAAAGAAGCTACATGTAGCCTTGAGGGTAGAGTAAAGGCTGATATGAAACGGTTCATCACAGTGTATACTTTTTAGTTTTGGATATCCAACTGAATGTTCTTATCTATCATCCTTCCATCCATCCATCAATCTATCCATCCATCCATTCACCCACCGATCTGTCCATCCACTATCTCATAAAAACATTTAAGTAATAGTGTACTTGCTTCTAGATTCACAGATGGTGTCTATCCTCAAGGTGTTCCCAGTTTAATACAATAAAACAGCATAAACAATAAAATACAGCAGTGTGTGGCCATCACAACTTTAGATTTGTGAAAAAGCACAGGAACAGCACAAGAGACAGAATGATTTCATTGGAAAGCCAGAATTGCCTTTTGGAGCAGATAAAATTTGGCTTGGCAGTGTATGCATGAATAAAGTTAAGTGGGAGGGCTTCCAATTTATAATCACTATCACTAGGTAACAGCATCTAAGTAAAAATCTCAGTTATCCCCTCCACATTCTCCAGACTGCATCTTTGGAACATCCTTCAATTGTGTGTTTCTATTATGCTCAAAATAGTGTTTAGAACTATGTTCACTTTTAACTGTCTTCAAATTACCTTACTTTTTCTCCATCAAATATAGTTTTTTTTTCTTCTGATATGATCTCAAACTACCTTAATGTTATTTGAGTAAAATGTCATTAACAAAGTCCCATGTGTGTCATTTTGTCAATGAAATGAATAATTGGATACATGGATTTGACCACTGGGCCTCAGTAAAGGTAAAATTTTATGGCAATTTTTATTACTTTTTTTTTTGGAGAATTTCATTCACGATTACTGTCTTTAAATCATTATCACCTCCCCCTCTCCTCCCTCTCCTCTTCCTTTGTTCCCCACTTCCTTTCAAACTCTTGATCTCTTCTTGAATTATTATTGATACACACACACAAAACACACACACACACACACACACACACACACACACCCTGCTGAGACCTTTTTGTGTTTCTCTTACATGTATGTATTTAAGGCTCACCACTTGAGATCAGATAACCTATCAGAGAGCTAGATCCTGGAGAAAACTAGTTTTTCTTCTTTGAACATCTGTTAGTTGGTTGTAGCTCTTCATCTAGGTGTGGAACCATGTGAAATTTTCTCTATCCACTTTGGCACGATCATTATGCTGGTTTTGTTTAGAAAACTATATTGTTGAGATTGCGTGGGTGCAGCAAGAAAATTATTTATTTTTTGATAAAAAATTATCCAGAACAAAATGATTCATCATCAGATTATAGTCTTAAATAGAAAAACCCCAGATATTTAAAGCAATAAAGCAAGATAAATAACAGGAAGACTCACATGTTGAATGACAGATTTTTTGAATACCAAATAGAATGTTGAAAGTTAATTACTTATTTTGATATTTAAAGCATTTAGATTACATATTCATATTTTAAAATAATCTCTTTATCAGAAATGTCTTACTTTAGACGTCCGTCTATGGTTTTCATCTAAAGCACACACTGCTATCATGAGTACACAGCCATCCCAGACACTTTTTGAATAAAAATTCTCCAAGAGGAAATCCTGGCTTCGTTACAACTCTCTTTTTAATCTGTTAAAATTCCATCCAAATTTGCTTTCTTTAATTACATAGGAGATTTAGAGAAACATCCAAGAATCTCCAGGGCTTGTAACCTTTTTTTTCCTTCACTTGTTTCCAAACTGTGTCTGTGTTGTCAGACAAAATATTGATATAGCTTCCTTAGCTAGATTTAGTAGAATCTAGGACAGTGATTTATAGAGAAGAGGCAAAGCCAGGCTAAACCTCCAGGTCTAGCAGTCTAAAGTTCGCATTGATATCCATTTGGGTTGGTATTTCCTCTACTGGCTTATAAAAATAAAATTGCTGTGCAAGTAAGTAACCCAGAAGCACAAAGAATACTGCTCACCACGGTGCTTGCCACTTGCAAGTCAGGAGGTGTATTAGTGCTTTCAGGCTCTCCAAGTGACACAGGCCAGGGCAGGAAAGAGGCTCAGGTAGTGTCTGGGAGTGCCCTAAGATGGAAAAAAGGCCTGTTACATCAGGGGGGACAGAAAGTGAAGCAGGAGATGTATGGCTTCAGACTGAAAACATGAAGCTAAGAAGAGGAAGTGTATAGTCCATCTGGAATATGACTGTGAGGATATAAGTATCACCTGTAGGTCACAGCATATTTAGCACCAATGACGTTCACGTGCACTCCCTTGCACATGCACAGAGTGTGTATGATTTCTAAATATACACATGTACTTACTATTATTGCTGTCCTTGGGGCCTGGGTATGTCAATCCAGCTGCTGAGAAACAGGCCACATTGGCCTTTTGCCTCTCACAGGATGTCCCGGGGTAGACTTTTGCGTGTGGCAAGCAGCCAGTACAATACATCACTGCATCTGGATTAGGAGGATAACACAAGGTCAGACCAGGAATAGGAATAAATCCTCATGGTAGAATTGTGGAGGGAGTTTGGGAGATTGCTTATCTTTTTTTTTTAATCCCAAAGTACTATTTCCACAGCCAAAATGGAAGGAAACCGTTGTCATTCAGAAAGGGGTGAAGAAAAGGACAGCAGGGCCCTTGAACTAGGGCAAGAACTTCCAGGAAGCTGAAACTTCAGCCATAGTCAAATTGGAAAAACTCCAAGAAACATTTTAAGGGTGTCTGAGAACCACCCCAAGAGCTTGGAGCCTGGCTTCAAGTGTCCTAGTTGCTAACCTTTGGCCCAGGAAATGTACAGGATCTTTGAAGCCACATTAGCGTGAGGTCTGCATTCACATGGACAGCTTGTTTTTTTGTTTGTTTGTTTGTTTTTGTCCATATCAGCTAAGGGAAGATACCTAACACAACAAGAAGCTGTTTCATCATATTGGTGACTTTTAGTTTTGAACTCCTCGAGGCTCACAAACCTGCTTAAAGTGGAGACTCTTCAGGAAGGCATCGAGTTTGTTTTGATATAGTCTACTTTTGGTTACTATTTCAACACTTTAAAGAACTCAGAAATGGCTTTTGAATAATAAGCTCAAAACAATATAAGAACATTTTGCTTATTAGCATAACTTTTTACCAACTACATCTTCTCTCCACACAAAAATATAAGAATTCAGAGTTTGCACTTGGTTGCCATCTGTTTTCTCTCCGAACATCACTTTTAAGTTCCTTTCTTTGGGTTGTTATTAAGATATTTTAAATCATGATGTTCTTACACAGCATGTCAGATAGAAATAATGATAATAAAATAAGTATGTTAGAGCCATTTACTTAGAAACAGAAGAAAGAAAATTAGCGAATGTTTAATTCTAGGCAGAGGGCCAAACTATCCCCAACTCCCTCCTCCATCTGCCCTTGCCACATTTTAAAACCTACCTTCCAGTACACATTTCTTTGTCTATAACAGCAGAGTTTCCATAGAGTTCAGGGGTGTGGGATCAGAAAGACAGAATCTAAACCTCAATTCTACTGTCCATTTGCTGATGATCTTTTAAAAGGTTGCTTACCTTTCCTGTGCTTGGGACCCTCCATCCATGAACTGGGGCCAATAATAATCTCATGTGTAGGTTTGCTATGTAACTCACTTGAATTAACCTAACACATTCAGGACAGCATTTGACAGGAGGACACCAAAATGTTGCCTGTAATTGTGTTTTTGAAACAGCCTACAAAGAAATAGGGTCACTGGCTTCACCCACCTCCCTCCTTTTGTCAAGGATGTACCTTAACGTAATCTTTAAAATCTTTATAGATGACTGTGTTTGTTTGCATCTGTATTCATGAACAGGAAGTATCCTAATACATCTGGATAGCATTTAGCTTCTCATCCTTAACTCCTTGTTCAACTCTTAATGGGCACAAAGGGACTTTCTGTGGAGTCAGCACACTGTCATGTCCCCGGCTCCCTTTGCTTAGTGTACACTTGGATCATGGCCAAATCCCCATTAAATTTTATATTAATCATGTCTGTTGGACTCCACTGGAAAAGAAAAATAAGGGCACGAGAGAGGGCAGCATCTCCATAAGAACACACGTGTGTTAGTTTTTCTAACCAGCAAGTATTGTGGGGCTCAGCTTCCATGCTCAGAATGTCTGTGTTGATAGAAAACAATCGCATCTGGAAGGGCTTTGCTTTGGGGTTAACTTCAGTATGTCTAAGAGACTGCGATGAGTCTGGTTATTCAGGTGTGTATTTATGGCACACTCTCACAGCAGAAGGCCTTTGGCAGATGTTGGGCTCAGATCTGACTGTGGTGGAAGAACCTTACTCAGTGAAGATAATTCTCAGCTTCACAGTGCTTTTTCTCTCCTTCTCTGTCTGGCATTTATGCCTTCTCCCCATTTACCCTCCTCTTAGGCCTGGAATGACTGTTATTTTGTTGTTTTGCTGGTTTTGTGTGTGTGTGTGTTTGTGTGTGTGTGTGTGTTTGTGTGTGTGTGTATGTGTGTGTGTATGTACACATGTGTGTGTGTGTGTGTCTGTGTCTGTGTCTGTATGTATGATATGCTGTAAAGTATCTCTAGGTTTCATGCAATGTGAGGCAGTCCAAGCAACAGGCTCAAAAAACTGGGAGCTTCATAGACTTCCTTTTTTCTTCTTGAATTTTATGTTGACTTCTCTACTGACTTTTATCTTAATACCCATGTCCATCCTCTATGTTCTTTCATTTACTGCTCTATGTTACCTCTCTATAACAAGTATGTAAATTAAAATATTACTTAATATTTTGACATAAAGCACTATAGTTAAAATATCAGAGATTTACTTATTATTATAAATTATGTTTATATCAGTAAATAAATGATTAAACAGTGGGAATAAGTTGTATACTACTATAACCATCATATATAACAAATTTCGCTATTTCATTATATACATATTTTTAAGAGGATGGATGTGTCTGCTTCATTTTCAGTTGATGTATATAATATGTATTTGTACATGAGTTTTAATGCCAGAATGAAACAGAGACCAGTATGAATTCTATTCATTGTCTTACAAATACAGGAATGGGAAAACCTTATTTATACAAATAGGTAGTTAGACAAGGAAGGAATTTTGTCAGAGAACTAGCATTCAATTCTTCCTGCTGTTGGAATTCTATGAAAAAGTATCATGAAATGATTCATCATCAGAAAATATTTTTAGTGCCCTGTATCTAACAAGTTGACTAAGTGCTCCTTCAACTTTATTGAGAACAAAGAATGATAGACAGTCTGCCATGTGAAAGGCTTTGCCACCAGTCATTACAGTCATTCATGGCCACAGTTCCTGGCAAGGCTACCAAGACCTAGCAAATATGTGGTAATTATTCTTGCTGTGCACTTACTTTGAAGGACATTATTCAGCTTTGATTCACTTAAACTAGAGTTGGGAAAATAATTTTTTTGTCAGTTTTTGAATATCTTTGTTAATATATTAAAAATAAACAATCATTTCCAATCATCACATGCTTTGAACGTGTTTGTGTCAAAATTGCTGAACTGGGTGCAGTGCCCCATGCCCATAATCCCAGTACTTAGGAGGGTGAGGGAAAGAGCATTAACATGTTCATAACTGAGCATTAACAAGTTCATGACTGAGCATTAACAAGTTCATGACTAAGCAAGCCTACAAAACAAGGTTCACGCCAAACTGGTCCACATAGAGAGGCCATGCTCCAAAATAAACATCATGAAACAAACCAAAGGAAACAACAACAACAAAAATAATTGCATCTATAGATTTGGTTCATTCCATTTTCTAAAATGTCCACCATTTAGACAAAGCCACTTTTGATGGTCTAACCAATCAAATCAAGCTAAAACTTTGATATAAAAAACTCTGATGTTAAATATTACATGTTTTTCTGTAGTATTGTATTTATGGATTCTAATAGTCACAAACATGAGTTACATATTCAAGTGGTAGAGCAGGCATGCTAGTTTGAGATATAATTTAGATTCTCTGGTCCCTCCTTTGTCTCATAGGATAGGCCGATGTTTTGTTTTTCTGGTGGAGGGCTCTCCGTTGGAAATGGCTCATTCAATGAGAATAGTTAATAAAGAGAAAAGGTTGCAATTGTCTTTGGAAATATCACAGTCTCTCACAAACAGTTTACTAAGAAGGCTATATTCAAACCTATCATGAGTTGAACTACCCTCTTGAGTAACTCACACTCTTCGTTTTTAACAAAGATCAGTGAAAGAGAAAGACCTTATATTTGTGGCACTTTGGTTAACAGGAGACATGCCAGACAATAATATTAAAAATCATTCCATTTTCTGACATGCAGGAGCTTTTTACACTGTGGATTTGGGCAAGAGAAGTGAAGAACTAGCACAGTACATTAGCCTTGGAACTATTGCATAGGAAAGTGCATGCGGGTGTTAAAAGACACTGATGCTTGTATCTATTGCTGCCACATAGATGATATAATGCACACACTCAGTACATGTATGTTGTATAAAGCTTACTAGACTGTCTCTATAGATATGATCTTAAGAATGGAAAAGATATGTACCTTGTACATAAGTAGACAAAAAGTCCACTTTCTTGGAATGATATCTGAGACTAATAGAGGAGTTTCAGTCTCCCTCATGCTTTTTGTGTCTGATATCCCACTATCAAAGCTTTGATTGCTTTAATTGCTCTGTATGTTCTTTAAACCCCTGGGGAATATATCTCAATATCATAAACTTACAACTTACATTTATCTTTATAACTTCACTATGCACGAGATCGTGGTCCTTTAAAACTGTGAGAGGAGTAGAGCTGATGTACACAGCAAGAGAGCAGAACAAAACAACATGATATAAAAGTCTCACTGGACTACTCTGTTATGTTTGAGGCTAGTGTGTGCTACAGCTTCCAATTGCAAGGGTTTCTTGGCATTAGCAGCTAAGTTCTGTCAAGGCAAACAGGCTCAATTTTATCTATAACTATAGAGGCAGTTTACTGAATCTTACAGGTTCCTGATCCCAGTCTATACACACTTTATCACTACCTCAAGCCTAGAAATTATCTCATCTGTTAGGTATTATCATCCCCTGTTAAGAAGCAGAGGTCTTGGATCTGAAGCACTGGCTCTGTGGTTAAGAGTACTTGCTGCTCTTGTGGGAGACCTGAGTTTGGTTCCAATAGTCATGTGGGGGAGCTCACTACTTGTAATTCCAGCTTCAGGGGATCTAAAGCCCTCTCTGGCCTCTGTAGGCACTGCACTCATGTATATAAGGTTTCTCCCTCCAATATATATATTGAAGGGAGAAGCCCAGATCTTCCCAGTCACATGATGACTATGTTTGTGTGGCTTAAACCCATGTTATTTCTATTATATGTAAGTTATATTAATCTATAAGACTGCATCAGGGTACTCGAATACCAGATATCGCCTCATTCTCATTTGTCATTTCATTAGGGAGAGTGAGCCATGTATAAAAATAAAGATGGCTTAATGATATTCAAGAAAGTATTAACATCATACACTGTAAAGCCACCAACATCAATAATAGCTCTAGTTTCTTTTTGGCATGATCTCATGGCATCTAGTTTTGTTGGTTCTTAATCCTTTGTGGTCATCAAATGTCTCTAGCATACAAACAAAATCAATGAAGCCAAAATTCTATCCTGAAACAGCATACTTTTGAAATGTGCAAATAGGGTCTGTCAGTCAGAGCCCAGTACGCAGAAAACAATTTGCAAACTCTTTCTGGTGTCTGCAGGGTGCTCTCTACTAAGAATCTCATACTCATTTTGAGGGATTCCTCATGGGTGTGTTCTAACAAATGTGGGCTTCCTTTTTTCTGTAAGAGTTTCAGAATTTCTGCAAAGAGATTCGATTGTTTTCTGTGCCACTTACATACAGCAATCCTGTAAGTAGATGAGTATAGACAAGAGGCAGTGAATGGTGTATATCTAGTGGTCCTGTTGTTGTATGGGATAAAAAGATAAATTAATGTATCTGTCTTTTTCCTTTGTAATTATAACATTTTTCCTATCTGTTTCACAAAGCTGTTGCGAGGATTAAAATAAATCACCTATTCTTTTTTTTTTCCTGGAAAACTATTTGCTTTGGAAGGTATAAAACATTATACAGATGTAAGTCATAGTTATGATCATTATTCTAGAAGTTTGTCTTTCAGTCCAGATAGTAGGCAAATGACTTAAGTGACTCACATGAAAATTAAACTCCTGGTCTAGAAAAAACAAATCAGTGTCTCATCATTTATTGAGCAAATAATCACAAAAAGAGGAGACATTTATAATGTAAATAGGATAGAGCCCATACTTCTTATCTTTGGGTTGATACAACTTTGAGAGTTCAGCCTAGGCTTCCATTTCAGTCTCACCACCTTTTTCTTTCTATGTCCCATACCAAGTCTCCTCAATGTTTATGTTCCTTTGCCTCTGTGTTCATAGGGTTTCCAAAAACAGAGAATGCCTTTCCTGTGTACAGATTAATTCTCAGCTCCTTTTAACATCCAACCTGACTGCCCTAGGGGGAATGAACTGGGTGATCCTCCCTGCTCCTGTAGGATTTTTACATGCACATCTATTGCTCTAACTTCTAAAATTTAAATTCATTTGCTATCATTTGTTAAGTAATCTGCTAGGTCCCCCCCCCCCCCCCCCCCCCCCCCCCGCCTTTAACAGTGACTATCTCAAATTCCTAATTTGTTAGCTGAAGTTTATAGCAATTAATCTGATGGCTATATGAAAATAGAATCTAGTAATTATGTAACATAACTGTGGACAAATTAACATGGAAAGAATTCACTCTGTGGCAAGCACAGGACATATCACTGGGGGGGATAAGTGTATGTCTATAGGTAGGTTAGCACCTATGGGAAGACAAGCATTCAAGCCAACTGCATTTTAAAAAGTCATAATATGCAGCAGGGGAAATTCGATCCTTTCTGAGAGTCCAACTAAGGAATCAGCTTCATGTCCATTCCCAAGTGACAACGGAAACAGAGCCGAGGACATGGACACTTGTTGAACAGGGCTCTCTAGCTCCAAAGAACAACTATGTACAGGGACATTTTGGATTGTGTTGCAGATTTTGGTTGTTTTCTAAAGTGATGACAATGGTTTTGAGATCATATGGTAGTTCACAAAACATTTATCAAATCAATGTTTTTTGGTCAGGTGCTGTCCAGAGCCCAGAGCTCCTAGGGGAAGAGGCAATGTTACCATCTCACTCTGAGCAGAGCATCTACCTTCCAAATAAGGAAGCAAACATCAACACATGAAAGACACTTGGGGCAACTGTGCCCACCTGACTTCTACCCCTCAAAGGGTTTTGTTTAATTCCTTAAGAAATTTGGGTTGTTCTTTTTTTTCTTACGGTTATGAGCAGAAGACTTTCCTTTCTCTTTCTGTTTCCATCTCCAGAAAAGGTTGCTCAGAAAATGGGCCCTGATTGGTCCTGACCTGAAATGCTTGTATCCTCTCTAAGTCATATACTGCAACTTAGTGCCTGAAACTGCAGGAATAAGAGGTGGGGCTTATGGGAAGTGATCAGGTTGTGAGGCCAGGGCACTCATCACGAGATTAGTGTTCATATTAAAGAGGCTCCAGGGAGCTTGATGCTCCCTCTGCTCTGGAACTACATAACTGGAAGGTGACCTTCATGAATCAGAGAGTGAGTCATTACTGGGCACAGAGTGGGCTGGCACCTTCCTTGGTCTTGGAATTTAGGCATCTAGAACTGTAAGAAGCAGCCGCTGTTGCTTATGAAGCAATTAGTCTGTTACATTGTGTTACAGTAGCCCTAAGGGACTAAGACAGACACTAAGACTGAGACATAGTCCCAACAGCCTCACTTCTGATTGCCATCAGTTATCCTCGACAGAATCCAATTAATAGAATCTTACTATGAGACATGCCAACATTGTTAGATATGAAGAAATTATATCACAATGCATAGTAACAAATATGGAAACATTTTAATTAGATTTAGCAAAGTCTCATATAAACTAATATATGAAACATCTAAAACATTATTAGAAAAAGCATGTTGTGCCAGAAAAAAAATTGCTGTTGCACATATTTGCAATAAGCATCACTTTAATGTGGACACCAGAGAGATAGCTGTTTGTCATAGCTAATTTGTCTAAATTACTTAGTACATTTAAACACAGGTGCAATATAATGGTTTGTCCAGATGATCTTAGATGTGATATTTAACTCTTGTAATACCAAGTGTCTTCCCTTAATAGTAAGCTACCTGTGAAGATTATTGTAAAGATTGTGGGAGGAAATGGCAGTTAAGTCTCTGTTGCTCCACCAAGCACACTAAATACTTAACATATTATTCCACTTAGTACTGCTGTGATTAAATATGACTATAATCTGGTACTTATGTCTCTTCTTCTCCACAACCTCCTTTTGTTTCTGCCCATTTACGGTTTCTTACTCCTGTGTCTACCTTCTTACTGAGGAACAGCTTTTGGAATCTTGCTGTGTCGTGAGTTACATGTTTAGGAACATATTTGTCATGATGGTTACTGTTAATGGTCAACTTGGCAGAACCTAGAACCTACAATCCATGCCTGTGGATGTACCTGTAGGGGATTATTTTGATTACACTCACTGAGGTGGGAAAACCTACCCAGTGTGGGTGGTACCTTTTCCTCACTGGGATCCTGGTCTGCATAAACAGAAACTGATGTTTGCCTTGTCACTCTCCTGACTGTGAGCACTATGTAACCTGTTGCTTCAAGCTCTTGCCTCCTTAACTTCTCCATCATGATGGAGTGTACTCTGAACTGCAAGGAAAAATAAGCACTTTGTCTTTTAATTTGCTTTTGCCAGGGTATTTTATCAGAGGAACAGGAAAAGTAACTAAGGCATTTGCTGGGGCTAATATAGAGAACTTCAGCCAAAAGGCAGATTGTGCTGACTATAACAGCCATAACTAGTTCTGAGGCTAAGAAACTATAGATTGGTTAGTAGGGATACTAGGCTACTGCACAGTCCTACGCTTATATAGCCAGAGTCAAACAGTGGTGCTTTCCAGAAGTGTCAGAAAGTAAAATGGCTGGAGACTGTGTGGGCCAACCCAACAGTGTGTTAATCCATATGACTTCCACACAGAGGCCCAGACCTTTGCCTTAATTCTTTTAGCCTGTGAAGATCTCATTCCATGTCCAATTGCCTGGAGTCTCTGTGTAGAGATTCATGCAGGGATATTCTGCCTTGATTAGATCCCAGATCAAAACAGAAGTGAATAAGCCTATTAACCAACATTTTGGTAACAAGCATGGAGAAAGCTGCATATGGGCTACATATATATTGAATGATAATGTTGAATGTGGTTTATTTTTAATGATCTGTATTTATAGGGATAAATTTTATCATACTTGTAACTTAACTTTAGGTGGCTTAATAGAAAACATTTTAAATAAACACGTAAGTATATATACATAAAAATGTATATATGTATGTGTGTGGAGAGAAAAAAATATAGCAGATAAATTTGGTGACTTTAGTTGAGGAGTATATGTGTGCTTTATTACATTATATTTTAGATTTTTTTTATTATTTTATATGTATATGTGTTTTGCATGCATATATGTAGTATACCATGTCAGTACCTGATACCTGAGGAGATGAGAAGAGGGCATCAGATACTCTGGAACTGGAGCTACAGATGGTTGTGAGCTGAGAATTGGGTGCTGAGAATTGAACCTGGGTCCTCTGCAAGAGCAACAAGTATTCTTAGTCACTGAGGCACCTCTCCAGCCCAAGTTTTTAAAAGAAAAGAGGATTAAAAATGAAAATAAGGAAGCAGCAAAAATAGTTCTTTAAAAAGTTAAGAGAGAATACATAGTTCTTACTATGACATTAGAAGTTTAAAAAGGAAGATGAGCAGGCTCCTGAGTCAGGTAGTCCTGGGTCCCAGTGATGATTAGATTATTTGTCTATTTACAAGGCAACATTGGACAAATTAGAGGACCTTGTTAAGCTTCAAAGTTAAGACTATGAAGAATGCTCTCTTGATCTCTAACTGTAGCTGCTGCAGTGACTAATATAACATACACAGCAAACCTAGCGCCCAAGTCTGACACATGTGGACTCATCATGCCAGTGCTACTATCAGAAGAACTGGGAAGAAAATCGAAATTGCTGGATCTTCAATCTGTGTTCTCTACCTGGCTGATTTTTTTTCCCTTCTGGCTTTTAAAAGTTGTCTGCAAGAAGCTGAGATATCGCTTTAAAAGCTGGTGTTTTGTAGGATAAGTTGGTAGGTGTTGCAGAAGTGGCATTCCCACTCACTGTCATCTCTAAAGCCAACAATAAAAAAAAATCATTTAAAAAAGTGCTTAGAAATTTCAACTTCAGAGTAATGGCTGAAACAAAAGAAGAAAATTACAGCTCTCTGTGTAATAACTAAACCTCTTGTTATGTGCTGCTGTATTAAATATAAAACATTTTCATTTCCTTTGTATAGGAAATTCAATTGGACCTGAAAAGGGGTCAAACAAGAACTGTGACCAACCCAATAAAATGTACATAGTGCTAATAGTCCACTTCCAGCTACACAGTGACTGCAGATAACCAAACAGATAAAACGTAGCTTTCATAAAACTCAGAGGCTTGGTGAAGAATTAGCATGAGAATTGTACTCTCCACTTACCCAGGAGAAGGTTGGCCAAGGGCTGAGATTTATGCCGTGAAATTTAAATGGTTTTCTCCTGAGGTTTTCTTGACAATATCATTGTGTGCGGCTGAGTTGGTTTATTGGTTCTTTTGCATGGGGATTGTTTTTGGAAGGGTAGGGAGTGTGTGTGGGGTATGTGGGAATCAGGGTAACCTATTTCTTTAATAAAACCACAACTTATAGGTCTCTGGGGAATTTTAAAGTTGGGAATTTGGGAGAGCAACACATGCAGGAGTCTCTGAATGGTAAAACAGAATCAACAACATTTATAAATTACATTGGGAGAAAAAGAAACAGAACATGGTACGATCCAAGTTCTTTTGTTGGGGTGTTTATAACATAACACATGGCTTCATCTCACCAGGCTTCTGAAATTAGAAAGGCTCTGCTGGAAGATTTTTATGGATCAGACTTTGAATTCACAAGCAAGTGTGAGGAAATTTTCCACAAACATGAAACTTCCCCCTGATTTCAGATCCAGGTATTTTAGCTGCTGGGAAAGGTCATCCACAACTTGCCCAACACAACTGAACTCATTAGCTTAGAAACAGGGAGATGCAGATTGAAGATAACAGGAGAGGCCAGACCTCTAAGCAATCACAGCGGAATTTAATTACCAAGAGGAGGGCTAAATGATGGCACACTTTAGCTAAAGGCAGCAGTGGATGCAGGATTGTAAATCAGGAAGCTGAAAGGCATGAGGAAATCAAAATGGAAAATAAATCAGCTTCCTAAAAAATATCTCAGGGTTAACTTGAACAAGCCTCAGTGGATAAGAGTCAAGCCTTTATCCTTTCAAATTCCCTTGCTTCAAAAGACACCTCAACAGCAATTCATTGATTTCCACAAAGGCCAGAGACCTGTGTCATCCAACCAATTGAATTCTTTTGTGCTGTACATGTGCTTGCCCTATACTGTCTGTTCCCATACGGTTTTATCTCTCCATGTATACATTTCTCACGCCCTAGGTAGGACACAATTATTCCATTCTTGCCAACGTGTACCGTGTAATCACCTTGGGAACTGACATTTCATTCTTGCCCTTGCAATACACAAGAGGAATTCAAGGTCCATGTCCTGTGTCTTTAATGTTCTGTTCCTTCCACGCATTTCAAGGATAGCAGCTAAACATCAATGCAAGAAAGAATTCATTTCAAGCTGCAACTGAAGGGAAAGAAAGCATATCCAACACTAGGTATGCCGTTCTTCAAATGACTGTAATTCTGGACAAGGAAATAAAGAGAGGTAAGGCCGATATTAAAATGCCAAAATAGCGGAGGATGCTTGTAAAAGGAAGCTTACAATGGACTGCCAGGAAGCCTGATCTGGGCTCACAGGAGAAGTCTCTGACAGTTGGCAGCCCAGGCTCACGTGGAGCCGGAGAGGCAGCGTTGTCGAGTGCTCCAGTTCCTTTTGGTTCTGATCCCTCGAATGTCGCTTGGGGTGTGACATTTGCGGTTCCAAACAAATTTCAGCAAAACCTCAAAATATTTTCAACTACAGGAAACCAAACATGATTTCTACTGAGCATCACAAACCAGCTGAAAGCTGGGTGAAGCATCAGAGCCTCTCAGAAACGCTCACAGAAGTGCTCGCAGAGCGCCTGAGAGAGAGAGCAGCCTGCTCTCCTGTGTAATTGTCAATGGTTCCCATTCAGTTCTGGCTCGCCCTCTCTTCTGAAGCGACTCCACTCCTCCTTCTTCCTGTAACTCTCAACCTTGCTTCCAATGCTTCTGAACCAGGCTCCTTATGTTTTAAAACAATAACGCAATTGACATTTATTGGGCAGGTGGTAGCCAGACGTCTTCTCTGTAGGGAGATAAAATTATTTTAGGACTTTTCCCTCCTTCCCTGCCTTTCTGACTAAGTGAATCTCAGCACCTGAACCAAACCACAAAGGTCATCCATTAGCAGAGAGAAGAAACTAATTTGACTTTCCCTGGCACCTCTCATACCCAGCGATCGCCTAATAGTTGCGTAGTGTTAAGTCTAAGACTGGCGTGGGGGTGTTTGTGTGCAGGTAGCACACCACGTTCTTTGCACCAACTTACACATAAAGATCAGTAATGGGAGGGGGAAATGGATACTAATTTGTTAACTGACATACTTTAAATTGCCTTTTTTTTCTTTTGTTCTTGGTAATAAAATAGCAACTACATGAGTAGACACCACTTTAGGACATTAGGTTTGAAAAAGACACTTGACAGGCTTCCAACAATATTTGATTGGCATCACAATTACCATGACAGCCTGGATGTAGATGGAATGTGTGGGGCGGATTTAGCCTCTGCCTTCCAGTGGCTTCTCGTACAGAAGATGAGAGGGTAGATTGATTAAGGACACCCAGAAGAATAAGTAAAGGCAAGGAATCTGCTTATGCAGCCTTACATGAAGAATTGCATTACTTATTTTTAGATTTATGCTTCGAAGACAAAGAAATCTATATGAGCCCTTGCCTCCCTGTATCTTTCCTGTGTGTGTGTTCAAGTTAACCACTGACATTTATTCCAAAGACATACTTTTGCATTCTCTTGCATTGATTTATAGCTTACTTTTCTTACCTTTGCCAAAACTTTTCACATATGACAAAAGCTGAGAAATCCACACTCAGTTGTATCCTTTTTTTTTTTTTTTTGAGTGTTCTAGTGTGATTATCTTAAGTGGTCTTTGTACACTTTGTCAATATTTATTGATAGGATCCACAGCCACTCTGAATGATGCCCTCTGGAGGAGTACAAGCCAATGGCAAGTTACGAAGGGGAGGGAGTGGTCCTGCTGTAGGCCAGAGCTAGCCAGGCGGCATTGGGGTGCTTGGGGGCCATTGACAAAATGTCAAACATTTCAAATTCCTGGCTAGCTTTCACCTAATGCCGACTACCATGGTAAGTAGAATTGTGACTATTCCCTCCAAGGGACCAACAGACACAGAAACAGACACATAAACACACAGGAAATAATTATAGACTCTCCATCTTATCCCTTTTTCTTCCAGTTGCATGCTTCCCCTGTTCTGTCCCTCACATGTGCATGCACACACAGACACACAAATAGTCTATAGGGAAATTAAGTGGTGCCAATGAAACACTGTGCTGAGAAAGTTCTTGGATAAATTAACAACACAATTACATTACATGACATGCCACAAGATGGATGAGGAAAACTTGGCTGGTATTATGTTCTGTTTTCAAATTGCAATTTATTTGAGGGTTTTAATGGATGCCTTATTAAAACATCTCGGCCCTGGTCAGGTTTCAGCATATGTCACAGTGGCCTGTGATTGATGACACCCTCTGCTGCTTCTCTTGCACATTTGCAGGGAATTTAAGCAAAGAGGGAATGAGCTGAGGCCTGGCTTGGTATTGATCGTGTGGAGGTGTGCTGCCTGGGAGCTCAGTCTAATAACATTCTCTTAGCAGAACTGCTTCACATGAAGGCATTTATTACAAGAACCCAAATGTTATATTGCTCAGGATAAAAGAATATTGTACAAACAAAAGAGTTAGCAGTGAGTGGGAAAGAAAAAGAGGCACAGCATGCTGAGATCCATGACTGGTTATCTTTTGGATACCACATTTCTGAGTGCTCATGGAAAAATCCTGAAGAGAACTGAGCTCTAGGAATGAAAAACAAAAGGAAAAAAAATGCATGAACCTCGTCTTTGTTTAACGTAGATCACGAAGAGGTGAAAACTGAGACACACAATGGGTGGCTGCTGGGTGAGAGAAGAACAGCAGAGTCACGGGAAAATTAGTAAATACAGAAACAAATAAACAGCCACAACAAAACTGGGTGACAGGACTTACTCACGCAGCCCCTTGTGTGGCTATTAGTGGAATGTTTTCACAAGCTCTTAGCCAAACAAGGCAACCTCTTCATACCTAAGGAGTATCTGTACACGCAACACCCTATAACAATTTAATTGATGTTTGTCACGATTTCACTTTAAAATCGTTCCACTGATAATCTTGTTACTGGAAATGTGGATAAACCCTCATGTACATGGTTACATTTTCATACTGTTCACTCAAAAATGCATGACTCCACATGCATTTGCATATTTAGTCATAGATAAAAGACAGAAGGGAACCGTAGGCCATTTTTTTCTAGGGTAAGTAAAGGGAACATTGAAATTTTCTCCTGTATATTGCTCTGCATTTTCTGTAACTTTATATGAGAAATAAAAACAAGAGCGAAAAGACATTTCAAAGAAATGTGTGC
Source organism: Peromyscus eremicus (assembly GCF_949786415.1). Classification (NCBI taxonomy): domain Eukaryota; kingdom Metazoa; phylum Chordata; class Mammalia; order Rodentia; family Cricetidae; genus Peromyscus; species Peromyscus eremicus. The sequence continues at coordinate 88,981,289 of NC_081419.1, read as the reverse complement.
CTCAGAAGACTCTTTGGAGAAGGATCTAGAATAAATATAATCTCAAGGACAAAGATTCATTTTATAGGGGTATGTGAGTCTCTTTTCTTAGTATAATCAGTACGTTGAATATTAAAATTTAAAAAATCAGGAACAAGTGCAACAGTGATAACGTTTCCACATAATGCAGAAAAGCTGGTAAGAAATATGAAAACAAACACGAAGAAAACCAGCACTGATACCTTTAAAATTGTCAATTCCAGGCCGTGGTTCTGGTTTCCTTTTTTCTTTTTTCTTGCTTGACCTGCTATGATTGTCATTATTTGAACTGCCACATTTATTATTTTGTTAGCCTGTAAGGGCCTATAAAAAATCTCACCTAATTATATTGAATCACCTAGCATCCCAGACCAAGCCAAACAGGATGAGAAAATGGCCAACAGCCTTCCTTGAAATGGAAGAGAAAAATAGTCAGGGGATGAACGAACAGCAGAAACCAAGACTGCCCTGGGAAGCTAGCTTTATGGGTCTCCCAAGAAACGGATACCAAAAACATTTTTTAAATGTTGACAGAAATTGTTAAGTTGTAAAAATGGATTTCCTAGTATTGTCAGTTGAATGTACCTTCTAATGTACAAAATACCAAATTTACAGTCTCAGGATAGATTGTGATAGCTTTGGTGGAGTGATACTGGGAAGAAAAAGGAAATATGACTTAACCTTCACTGCTCCTGTTGCCCGTGGATTTTAGATTTCATAGCCTTCTTCTATGTCATCACAGGGGCCCTCATCTTTGGTGATTGAATGCCTTTCTTTTCCTTTTACTGTGGAAGTGGCTATATACTATCAGGAACTCTAGATTTCTTTGTTCTATCATGAAGAACTGATCTCCAGTCTTAAAAAGTTGCTTTGTTTATCATAAATTACCAAGCATTTCGAGTGTCATCTTAGCATAAAGGGATTTGTCTCTTGTTGATGTAGAGATGTTACCATCTTTGAGAACCTATGTCACTTTCACACAGCAGGCTGGGCCCAAACTGAAGCCATGCAGTGACAGTGAGACATGAATTTCAGACCTGAAAATGGTAAAACAAACATTTGCAAGGTATTATTGTCCAGGTCTGTGCATGAAAAGAGCAATGACTGAATGCAGATGTGCTATGTCTTATTAGGATAATTCACATAGCATGTCACTGGTGAGTTAATAGCAAACCATGATTCCAGGACAAGGTATTTTGTTAACTTCCAAAATCTAATTTATTTCAGTGGTGTTTGTTTGTTTGTGCGTGTGTGTGTGTGTGTGTGTTAAAAGCTAGGGTCTTGAGCCAATGAGAATTAGATAATACTGCCAGTTCAGCAGAGGACTGATAAGTCCATATGGCCTCATTGCTATGCTTGGGTGTTGGTTTTTCAAGGAAGCCACTGAATCAAGTTCTCTATTATGCCTCAGAGGCTAGACATGTAACCCAGTACCTGCATTCTGAAAGTACCAAGTCAATGAGGGCAACCTTGGACTATAATCCCTTTTCAAGATCCTGCTTGCATTATGCTTGCTGATATCCCATCAACTTAAATAAGCCACAAAGTCAATGCCAAACTCAGTTCTCAGAGGATCCACGCCAGCAAGGAGAAAGGAAAATACAATTCACTGTGGACCATTACTGGGGCTGTCTGTACACTAAGCTTCCAGCTTCTGTAATAGGAAGGATGGGCCTGGAATTTTCCTCCTTCAAAGCCTAGTCACAATAAATGAATCGAATAAATGGGAATAAAACTATATTAGGAAGAATAATGCATAAAGGTCATCAAATGAATGACAAATGACCACCATGGATCCCTGATTAGATTTCTTGAGTGGAATTAACTGAACCCAGATAGAACCTGTTTTAGTCTGTGGGATAGTCTGAACTGTGGACAGGTATCCATAAGGGATTCATGGCTTTCCACAATGACCATGAGGAACTTAGAATCTTGCCAACAAAACTGTGGTGTGTAATGTGTGGGTCTGATTTAGATTACATCTATTTAAATTTCAGCTCTTAGGTCTAAATGGAAAATAATAGGCACATAGGAAATGCATATTTTAAAAAGTGTATTACTACCCTGGAAACGTGTTACATGTCACAAGCAGATGCTTTCCTTTAGTTGCTAACCCACAGTTACTGAACAAAACGACATGACTAAAAGTGCATAGAGCAAAGAAATAAGTAGATATTTTTCTGGCAGTTTGGAGCACAAATATAACCTCCCAACCTGGAGCATCCAAAGGTTACATCGCAAAACCGAGTCCATTAACCTTTCTAAATGGTTGTGATATTAAAAACTGACTCTTAATAGCTAAGGGTCATCATCTAATGCAATAACCATCAGCAATAAAGAATTATGGATTAAGAACATTATCTATCTATAAAATGGTCATTTATGACACTAGTTCAGGGGCCATCTCTAAAACGCACATATACCCGCAGTCAAGAGTTCAGACCTAATAATATACATTATGCTTTTATTAGTGCAGTTATGATATTAGTGAATTTTAAGAGAAAAATCATAACATTTTTAAAGGCTTGGGATGTTTACTTCAAACATGAAACTAACAAAGAGAAAGCCTTCAGATTTCCCTCTTCTCAAGCTATAACCCGGCCAGGTGAGAGTGACTGACTCAGAAGTCATGTAAGAAAAGAAACATGCTTTCAAAATGTCTAGGGCCCATGTCAACAGGAAAACATGAGTCCAGCAGTATAATTGAGGAAGAGCCACTCACACGGAAGCTTTGGTTCTTTTTATCAAATACACAATTCTTTATTTGAGTTGAGACTTTGGTCATTTTTTTTTACCGTATTTTAAACAATTTATTCAATACATACTTATAGAATAATTAATATTGTCATAAACCAACATAGTTATGCTATGTTTGAATTACTCATACATGAAAGACACCAATTTCCTAATAAGGATTCAAGCTTAGCCAATATTCTTAAAAACTAGAAATTTTCATAAAATATAAGCTTTTCTTCTCAAGATAGAACTATAAGATATTCAAAATAAGCTGTACTTTTAAACAAAATGTACAGGACATAACCCATGATTTTCCTCAGCCACACAAACTAAATGAAATATACTCGTGGCTGAAATCATGTTCGACTTTAAGGAAAAACAAAACATACAGGAAAAGCATGTAAGTGATAGGTATTAAACTGTGGTGCTTTCATCTTGCTAATCATTTTTAAAAATTGTTTGTTAAGAACACTTTCGTTGTTTTAAACACTGTTTGAAATCTAGATTCACACTTCTATATGTAATTACTATATATCATTGCTAGGACTATACATTCTTCATGGCATTCAAATTATTTCACATTCCACACAAACACTAAATTTTTAAAATGCATTGTTTAAAAAATCCTGGATAGCTAGGTGTGGCAGCACTTCCCTGTAGTCAGCAGGCAAGTCTGGAAAATTGTCAGAAGCTGTGAGTTTAAGGCCCACAAGTTCTGCACAGCAGGTTTTGCCGACCTGCTAGGACAGTAGTTCTCGACCTGTGTGTCACGACCCTCTTGACAGACTTCTATTTCCAAAAATATTTACATTACAATTAATAACAGCATCAAAATTACAGTCCTGTAATTATAAAAGTAATTTTATGGTTGGGGTCATCATAACATGAGGAACTGTAATAAAGGGTCACAGCATTAGGAAGGTTGAGGACCACTGTGTTGGACTATGCTGTATGAACCGGAAGGAAGGTCCTCTCCAAACACTAGTTTGGCTCTTGTTTGGATCTTATTGTTCTCCACCTGTATTACTGTGGGAGGTAAATTCATGTTTCTTGTGAACAACTTTATTTATGCTATTTTGTTGTGACAGTCTGAGTAGACTTGGATAGCCATTAAGTAGTAGTAGAGTTGAGAATGATACATTTCTTTGTTTGGTATCCTTAGCACAAACCTCATAAAGTCCATAGTTATCAGACTGTTTTCACTAGCATAATAATCCACCAAACCAGATCTACAAAGGAATATACAAAAATATCCTGTGGCCGGCAAGTCAATCTTCAGATGTGCTTACAGTTAAATTCCTATTATTTTGCAGTGACCTTTATAATGTTTACGATAACCCATTGAGATGTGTAATGGCATGTGCTCTCTCCATTGTCTTTCAATACCTTCATCTTTTCTTCCTCCAGCTCTTCTTTTATTCCCCAACTGCCCTCACCTTTTCATTTGAAGGTGCTATAAGTGATGATGGAATAGATAAGCTCTCTTTCCATATTTCATTTCTTCAAATTTTCTGCAACAAATTTTATTTCAACCACTATCAATTCATCATTGATCCAGTCCCAATATGAGGGAAAAAAGTCTATTATATGAGGGGCCACTCTGAAGTTTAGATTAAGTCAGTCTCTTGGAAACAGCTAGACAGATGTATTCAAAATAGTCACCTTAGAAAACAACCTACTTACTCCAGAAACAATACTAACAATAAATGGAGTGTCTCCTCTCGGGTTGTTTTAGGGTACATGTCACATTCTATGGATAATTTGTATAGATTGTATAAATCTGAGTATTGCTTACTTTAAAAATGGGTCAGACAAACTGGTTTTAAAGATCCCATTAGAGGCCAGACATTTATCATGTAGAAATATTTAAAGTTAAGCCCTTTTAAAAAATAAATATGATTCTGTTTAGATAATGTAGCAGAATTTGTCTGCCTTCAGTCAAAGGGTAGGTTCTCATTTATCTCTGGGAGCTTGATGACTCACCACAACCACAGTCTTTACCTAAGAAGGAAGACAGCAGTCACCAGAATGAAGTCACATGGCTTGAAGATCTTCTAAGATTGGACAAGGTATAAAAATGATGGTATCCTACCTACAAGCATTCAGTGACAGCCCCTGGAACTTCAACAAACAACATGAACACCTTCCATGTATTTCCAGTTAGATTTCAAAATAATGGTCCAAGAGTTCATTAAACTCTTATTTACATTCTTGATTACTATTGCTCACTCCTCTCCAGCTACTCATCTAGCCTATGGAACATGCAGTTTTTGACAGATACTCTCTCAGTAGATAAATGAACCTTTACGTACTATCCACTTACTGCCCAGAGGAACCAAAAAGAAAAAGTCTTGAGTACACACCCTAGGATATGAGACCCTCATGGGAATTGTCTTGGGCACAGTAAACATCCCTGTATCATTTCCTTTCCAATATATTTTGAGATATTATGATTTTGGAGACTTGCTGCATTTTAAACATGGACATAAAACTATCTAATTTTTAAAGCAAATTAACATTTATACTTCATTCTTATTTTCTCATTTTTAATTATCCACACACATTTTTCTAAGTGTATTGAAAGTTCTTATTAACTTGTAATATTTCTATGAACTGAAAGAACCTACCATTGCTCTCAATGCCTAAAAGAAAACTTCTCAAATTATCCAGCTAAATGTTTTGCAGAAAATGCTTTCATTTAAAATGTATTTTTAAGTTATACATATCTGTGTAGGGGTATGTGCATATATGAATGTGAGTGTCTGTGGAATCCTGAGTATGTGCTGGATCTCCTGAAGCTGGAGTTACAGACAGTTGTGAGCTTCCTAATGTGGGTGCTGGGAACCCAACTTGGGTCCTTCCTAAGAGCAGCAAGCGCTCTTAACAATTGACCATTCTCCAGTCCCTGAAATGATTACTTTTCATACAGCCTTTCTGGGGGCACTCATGTGATCAGAATCTCAGAACTTTCTTATCAAGGAGTTATAATTCAGCAGACAAGCCAATAGTTTTTGGTTACTGGTTTACTGGCTTTTGTCTCTAATGATGCTCTTATTGCCTATCTTGGCCCTGGATCATGTCTTCTTTGCTGGCTGGCTGGAGGTCAGTCTTTGCTCATGGAGAGTGTTGGTGAAGCTACTGGAAGAGGAAGCTACTTCTAGTCTTGACTCCCACAAGATTTGGTTTTCTGTGGCTCCAGTCTACATGCTTATCCCTAAGATTAAGTACAATAATGGCAGAGATTACATTTGAGCTCTGGGAACCACCTGGTACAGCAAATCATTCTTAGCATCTCTATATTACTAGGAGCTGGCTTGGGGAGGTACACTTGATCCAGTTCCCATGTTCTAAATCAGCTTGTATATGTGAGAAGAAATATAGAGGCACTTCCTTCTAGAAATGTCTATTTTGTTGCTATTTTTCCTTCCAAATGTATGTTCTATGTTGAACATATTCCCAGACCCTTTATCTTCTGATCTTTATCTTCTTATCTCTCTTCTCTCTCCTCCTATGATTTGCCTTTGTAATAACAATACACAAGACAAACCCAATAGTAGATTTTGTCTTTAGTGTTACTGAATGGAAATATGAACCTGGAGGCCAACAGCAATGATTGGTATATTGAGAGTCACAGCTTTGGAAAAAGAATTGGCTGAGATCCTAGGGATGCATTTGAACTGCAGCTCCAACCTGAGACACCTTCACCTGCAAATGTCTAGTTTAGCAAATAATCCCAAAGTATTGAGATGCTCTTATTGCTCTGATGAACTGCAGCACAAAACACACTAGAGTTTCTCAAAATGCTTTACAAACACTGCCTGCCCATAGCTGTGAACCAGGAATCTGAATTGGTCTACCTTAGAAAATGGATCCTTGTCTTCTAGCTTTAAATTACACTTCTTTAGCTACCTGGTCAGAGGTTGTTTGGCCATTTGATGTTCTGAAAAAGAGTTCAGAGACTTTGATTTTTAAGACTTAGACATGCACACAGTTCACTGAAGACACTCCAAGAAGTCATGCTGGTGTCTGCATGGAGCCTTCATCCTTGCATTTAGTTTTTACCACCTAATCTCCTCTGTGAAAGAAGGCACTCTGCAGGCTGCATAATGAGAAATCTGGATATCAACCCAGCCACAAAATCCTGAGACTACACTGCATTTTCTGCAGGATGTGCTGGGGCAATGGTGGCCCAGAACATGGAGGAGTGGCCAACCAATGCTTGGTTTAACTTGATGCCTATAGCATGAGAGATAGTCCATGCCCTACACTCTCTGGATAGCCAGGAACCAGAGACTGGATAGCCAAGAGACCTAGGGTAGAACCAAAAATGACCACCCCTCAAAAAAATCAAGGAAATGATTCCTGATGGTATTCTGTTATACTCATAGATTGGTGCCTTGTCCAGTTATCATGAGAGAGGCTTCTGGCAGCAGATGGGAGCGGCTGCAGAGACTGTCAGCCAGACATTATGTGGGGAAACAGTCTAATCGGAGGTCTCCATTGGATCCTTCCCATGGGAAGAGGTGGGAGGAAAGATTGTAGGAGTCAGAGAAGAGAGAGGATCCCAAAAGAATGAGACCTACTGAATCAACTAAGCAGGACTCATATGGGCTTACAGAGATTGAAGCAGCATGCATGGGGTCTGCATGAATCTGCACCAGGTCTTCTGCACATAAGTTATGGCTGTTAGCTTGGTGGGTTTTTTTTTTTTTTGTGGGACTCCTAACAGTGGAAGCAGATGTCTCTCTGACTCTTTCTCCTGCTCTTGGGACTTTTATCCTCTTATTGGGTTGCCTTGTCTAGTCTGGATATGAGGGCTTTTACCTTGTTTTACTGTATCTTGTTTTGTTGTGTTTGGCAGTTCTCTCTTGGAGACCTGTTCTTTTCTGAAGAGAAAATGGGAAGGGAGTGGATCTTGGGGCAGGGGGAGCTGAAAGGAGTGGAGGGAAGGGAAACTGTGGTCAGGATGTATTGTATGAGGGAAGACTCTATTTTCAATAAATAACTAAATAACAGACTTAGAAAGAACCTTTCTCTTTACTTTTATTTCTGCTTTCTGTTTTACTGGCTTCAATTTCTTAAAGTTAATTTTTGCTGTATTTTGTACAGGGGAAATAATAGCAAAGTAGGCTTATACAAATATAATTTTCTCAGTGAAGCAAATTATATGAAACATAACTAAGATGATCTCTATTTCCCGTGTGAGCTGGGTATTCTGGGAGCTGCCCCATCAAAGCACCCCTATAGCACAGGAAGTCCCAGTTGCAGTGAATTTAGCTCATATTCATAACATCTTAAATTTTACCTTGAAAAACAAATTACTGGAAGACTCTGGGAGTCCCTGGGAAATATGTCCACTCACTTTACATTGTTTAAAAATGTTGAGGAGAAGCCACTCTGTCAAAGAAAGGTGGGATGCTTTCATTACAGGAAAAATAAACTACCCTTCCAAAAGCAGTTGCTGCCGGGCTTCTTTACCCTGGTAACATAAAGGACGTGGCTGATGAACCTGAACAGTTGTGGGAAAAGAGCAATTTGAAAAGCACCCAACATCTCCAGCATAAGGTCTGTGCTTCATCCCATGTTGCAAAGAATGGATGCAGAATGTTTCATGGATTTAGAGAAGCAACCATACACACACACACACACACACACACACACACACACACACACACACATATATACATACACACACACACACACACATATATATACACACACACACATATATATATACATACATACATACACACACACACACACACACACACATATATGTAAAGTTCTACTTTTCCATTAATTTCTCACCTTTTTTTTTCTGCGTCAATTCCTGCATTGAAGATCTGACCACACGATAATGAACATAGTTCTAACCTACACTGAAGTGGTGCGTAAAGTGGCGGAACTAAAAAAAAAAATTAAGTAAATAAAGTATGAGTTTATTACTGGTATCCATTCCTTGGTTTAATCAGGGCTAAGAGCATTTGCAAGTGTTTGTCTTTAAATATGTGCCTTCTAAATTCCAATCCTATGCGATTTAAATTCTAAACATTATATAGTCAATACAGAGTTTACACAGTAACTGCAAGAAAATCTATGTTTATGGGACCAGCACTACATAAAGCAGTGTTTTCAAGTAATAACGTGAAAAACCTTGAATTTCTAAATTGTTTCCCTTCAGAATAATTGTCAGCTTTAGCACTGCAAATGGCTTGACAAGGCAATAAAGCTTTGTGACTCCACAGACCTGCTTTAGTTTAAATGGTTACACCATGACATTTGGTGACCATTAGGCGAAGTTAATCTGACAGATTCTCCCCCCTACACACACACACACACACACACACACACACACACACACACACACTCCCTTGCCACACCCACCAGCGGTAAAAGGACTCAGAACATGGGGACAAGTCTTGGAAATGTCCCACGGTTCCTTCATCTCTCATCTCATTAATACATATTCATTTGTGCATTTGTGAGAGAATCAAAGGAAGGGAGAACATTTGAGGGCTGTTTCTAAGCTGCCAGGATCATCGTAGTTGAGTAGGGGCTTACGGAATGCAATAAACTTTACACCTTTCCTGTAGTAGGTCCTTCAGATTTGTGCTCTTCTGGTTAGTATTTGGGATGCAAGATCAGAGGTACTAGTTTTTCTTTTTAAAAGGTAATTATTATTGCATTCTTTCACCGGGGGAAGAGACAGTTATATGTTTAGAAAACTGCTAGTACCACAATGTAGCCTTTGAGGAGAGCTGTGTTCAGTGTAAGTATGGGACAGGAGGACATGTATTTTCTGACCTAGTGGGAATTTGATATCAATGTAAGCATGGAATGCATTAGATCATGTTCATGTTCAGAAGTCTTGAAATAAGAAACTGCTTTGGGAAGGTTTTTTTTTCTTTTGGTTTTATTTGGTTTTACATTTGTCTACATGTGAAACAAATCTCAAACAAAATGCTGAGGTCTTGCTTGGAGGGAAATTGTTAAAAATATAGTACTGCCCAAACACTAGAAAACAGTGTTTGCCTGTCAGATTGTCTCCTGCACGGGGCTTGTAGCTCCCTGCCTTAACACTTACGATCCTATATGATTTGATTTGGATGTATGGAGGCTGTCCAGGATTTTTATGTGTCCCTTTATTTTTCTTATCATCTCTAAACTGTGCCCTTAAAAATAATAGCCTTTTAGAATCACTGGAAAACGAAAATTTATCTTTCTCACCTTATGTTCATTTTCCTCCAAACACACATATCTTGTGGACTTCCTTCTATATAATAAAACATAATCAGCCACTTGCAAATACAAAATAAACCCAGTTTACCCTAATAGAGTTGTTATTACAAAGAGAAACATATATTGATGCATATAAGCAACTAATAAAAGGATGTAGCTATGTGATATTTTCCCTGTCCACAAATGCTAAGACCTTCAATTCTTTCTTCTAAATTTTCTGTTAAACTAATTCTGTGTGATAGGCAAATATGTCCTCCACATGCTGGCAAATTAAAATTCAGCTTTCAGTGAATAAGATTAATTGCCTCTTCAGACAAAGCTGGATTTGCGCTCCTATTAGAGACAGGGGAGGGGGGAGAAGCAAGGGGCAGGGTGCCAGCTAGACTGCAGTATTCAGTTACACGTGAAATGATTTGTAATTCTGAGTAATCACTTAGGACAAGCCCTTGCACCATTTTATCTATACATGACTCTAGGCCAAAGTCAATACTCATAGTAAAATAATGAGATGAAGCTAACTGAGCCCTTTTATTAATGCTCCTAGGAGCAAATCTGATGCTTGAGTCTCTCCCGTTGAAAGTATCCACTTCTTCCTAAAAAATGAACAAGTGGGTCAGGACACCCAGTAGCAGCAAGGGTACCTGGTTCAGCAAAATTAGAAACAACAGCCCCTTCCTGCCTCCCCATTTCTGTTTGTGCACCAGGCTTCACCCAGCCGCAGGTGAAAGCACATGAATTTTGCATTACCTCTAGGCTCATTAAAGAGATCTGGCTCTCTTTTAATAGTTTCTCCTGACTTAGGGAGCACACACACACACACACACACACACACACACACACACGCACAAACACAAACACACTCAGAGAGAGAGAGAGAGAGAGAGAGAGAGAGAGAGAGAGCTCAAGGAAAACAATGTAAACAATGTGCCGCTCTTTTCCTTTCTCTTCTGTCTTATGATGAAGAAAATAGACTGTTCTAGCAAATGTGCAGCTTAGTTTCAGAGTCAACACAGAGCTGGGAGGGAAATGAGATTGGTAACCAGATGTTGAAGTTTCCTGGGAGCAGAGCCCAGTTAGAGAGTGTGTTCTTATGTTCTGGAATAGAGAGAGAAGGGAGAGCCTTGCCTTACAACCTCGGGCATTGTTTTTCTGTGATGTTGCTGGTCAGGTCTCCAAACTGACAAATAGATTCCATCAGTAAATAGCCGTCTCATTGCATTGTAGGCAAGGCATTCATCTCTGTGTTGTGGAAGACCTGAAACTCCAATAGGGAAATTAAAAAATATCCCTATGTCATTTACTGAAGCTTGAGGAGTGTGGGGAAGAAACTAATGCACATGGTGGGTGGATACTGCTTCTTATTGGAAAAACTCAACAGAATATGTCTCTCCACAGGAAAAAGAAATCTCTATAGCAACTTTTCTTTATTAATCAAATACTACCATATAGCTATTCTCCTAATAGAAGAAAGCCATAAAGAAAAGTTCATTTAAATTTCAGATTTAGTGTCTATGGCTGGATGTCTCTTTCAAGTCTCTTGGGCTACCTTTAAGCAGAGTTTTCTCAAGTATCTGGTTATGCATTTTTACACAAAATTCTTGTGAAAAGCAATGCTTACATAAACATCTACCACATAACCATGATCACTTATAGACCTCCCTCCTTTGCATTATTCAGATTACTGGAGTTTTGAAAAGTCAAAGTAAGTAGAACTCATAGAATTTACAGTTAAACCATTCATTTATTCATTTAAACATTTGTCAGATTTGAGCTTTCAGTAAGCAATGAAAATAGCTTTTCTGAACACACGACTATTGGTGTGTTCATTAATAGATACCAGAACGTGTGAAACTGCATTCCAAAAAGCTTATGTGAACAGCTAACCAAATAATGAACAATGAACCACACAGGTGTCGCTGAGGGGATTCAAGTACCTACTCAGGAAATGTGTACTGAGTTCACGATAATAGGTTTTTCAGTCATAATTTAGTTTTGAATAATCCTGAGCTTGCAGTGGTATTTTTAAAATGGGTTACTTTTTAAATGGACACTGGTGCTGTGTATGTTACACTGTCCTGGAAGAGTCAGTCTATTGAAGACTCAAGTCAGCACACCCCTAGTCATGTGAACTCATACTCATCAATTTGCCAGACATACAGAAAACTGAATGGACATTCAGGTTGGAGGGATACCTGAGAAAAAGCTTGCTATGCCTGGAATACACAATGTTTGGGGAAATACAAACAACTGCAGAAAAGACAAGCCAAAAGTGAGTGCATCTACTCTGGAGAACAGAGGCTCACAAATTGGAAAGAGAAATCACCTAGTAAACATCTTAAGAACAATCCCAAATTCCTTGTTGGTCCGTTTGAATTGGTTGATTAGCATTTCTTCAAGTTCAGGTGAAACACAAAACTCATTTTGAGAAATACTGTTGCAGGAAATAAGGGTTCTTCAAGGATTTTGCAAAGGAGAAATGTGGTCAGATATATGGTGTTAGAAAGTGTATCATTTCTGGGTCCTAATTGGAAAGAACCAATACCAGAAGGCTGTACAAACCCTGCACAGAAGCTGTCTCAGTGGCACCATTGAAGAAGGGGACAGCCATGGGATGAGGTTCTGGGAAAGGAATATTGTGGGTGTTGATCCTGGGAGAACAGTGGGATCAAGGATGACTTCAAGTTCTTGGGTTTGGCTTCTGCTGTAAATTTTTGCATGGGTTTCCACCAGATTACAGAGGGAAACAAATAATTTGTAGGATATACATTATATTTGGATAGGGAAGGTCCAGTAAAATGATTAAATGGAGTTCTAAGGTCAGATAAGATGAGTTTAAAATCTTTGTTGCTGAATCTTTGTGAGACATAGGAAAGTTATTCTCTAACATGAAAAAATAAGGAGAAAGCAGGAATTTTGTTAATAGTAGTTAAAATAAGAAAAAAAATTCCGGCTGGGGAGATGACTCATGGATAAAATGCTTAATGTGAAAACCTAACAACCTGAATTCAGTTCCACAGAACCCACCTAGAGCTGGACCACACCACATCTGTAATCTATCTGGAGATAGGAGGCAAAGCCAAGAGAAAAGTCAGACATTTCTGGCTTCTACCCACTTGTCATGGCAGACACAAGCCCCAACTTCCACAAACAAAATAAAAAAGAAAACAAACTGCACCTAGTACCACATAAGAGTGCTTTCAAGTGGCCATAATAGTAGTGATCATTATTAATTTCAATATTATCACTTTCAACCAGTTGGAGATATTCTGGAGATAGAGGAAATACCCTACGGATGACCACTAAACCATTATTAGACATGATTATCTGTAATAGGACAGGCCCATTGGGTCAAGGAAATTGGCTCAAACCAGTTGCCAAGGCATGCACATAATGTACTTCCTTATGAGCCAACCTGAAGTCTGCCTGAGGGCCTAGCAACAGGCACTGCCAGAGTTCCTGATCATGCCTAACCAATGAGGGATGACCATGCAATGTCAACAGATTGGGACACAGCTTGGATGCTGGGAGGAGGGTATATAAGGCCTCTCCCATTATTAAATGAAGGAGTTTGCTGTTTGCCTTCAACTGACTGTGTCATGATGCTGCCCCTTCTTAACCCCTCTCCTGAGGAAGCCCTTAGAATCCAGCAACATTTACCAGGAGGAGAGAAGTGTGAGAAGAAACATGACTTAACAGCATGCTTATTACAAATGCCTTAATGGATAGATGTGAAGGTAAGACATGATACTAAGAAGGGGAAGATAGAGCAAGCAGTTCCTGTCATGTGTGGGTGTGTGGGGTAGGTGGGCAACAGAGTTGTGTCTTGGAAAGGAGTCCACTAAACCTCAAAATTGTCCGGTATGTTTGACAAATCAGGAGACATTTGTGATCTTCACATGTATAGCTTCAGAAAAAGACACCTATTAGTGCTGAAGAACTGAAATGTTCATACAGATGAAAACTCTACGATGAAGAGTCTTAAGAATATTGCTTTCTGTTTTTAGGTAATTTCAACTCAAGTTTAGAGAGATGACTCAGTACAGCAGGAGATGAAATCATTCATGGAGTGAATCTGAACAAAAATGAAAAATGATGAAATAATAAAAAGAAAATGAAAGAAGAAAGAAAGAGAGAATGGGCTTAGGCCTTGGGCAGCAGAGGCAATCTTCCTTCTACTCTGAAAGGAAGAATACAAAGAAATGGTCAATATGGTATAAGTCTGAAGTACAACATATGAAGGTGAGCACATTCCTGCCAGAGAACCTCATGTTTCTCTCTAAAGTGTAGTTAAATGTCTTCTTAATATGAGGGGGCTATCCAGGGAGGTAAGTTAGAGGAGATTGCTAAGAATTTACAATAATAAGGGGCAAGGGAGTTAACCAATGTCTTGTAAAACTCAGCAGGCTATATCAAGGCTTGTAACAAGCACCATGCTCATTTGATTTTCTTTAGTCCTTTCCAAACCTTGGGTGGCTGTGAGATCAAAGAAGATGGATTACAGGTTTAATTTAAGTTAATTTTTATAGCACACAAGTGGCAGAAGGACAGGGCAATAAAAATGGAGATGGCATTGCAGAGCATGGAGTTAAAATAACAAACCAGGGTTTAGTAAAGAAATGAGTGGAGGAAGAGTGAAGAGAAAACAAAGCACTCAAGTGTGAGGCTTAGTAAGACTGAAGAAGGGAGAAATAAGAGCAAGACTGTAAGAAGAGTGGAAGGACAGAAGTAGAGAGACAGTAAAAGCTAAGGTGAAATGGTGTGGTCGTGCATATAGCTGACACCCAGAATATTTAATGATTTGTATCACATGGCTATGCTGCTAGCTGCTCCTTGCTCTGGAGTAGGGCTATGGTGCTCAATATACGCAACATACACAGAACCAAAAATTAATTTCCCAGTTACTGAGCCATGAGGACTTTTGGAAGTTTCAAAAGGCAAAGAGTTCCATGCAGAGGGAGGGAACACTCAGGCACCAAATGCTAAGGAACCAGCATGATGATTTTGTCATTTCAGTGACTACTATGGACTAATATGTGCTAACTGAACATCACTGTTAGCTATGGGTCCATTGACTGAAGAGGAAGGAAGCTGAGAACCATCTTGGCATATGTTAAGCAAGGATGCTGGCCATCATCCACAGGCATTTGAAATTGTCTATGACGTTAGTAGAATCGATACAGAAAGTACATAGGAGATGTTCAAGTTTTCAGTAAATATAAAGCAGTGACTCATGACTCATAGAAAAAAGCAATGAGGACTCAGTGGAAATTCCATGACTTGGCAGCCAACGGTGATTGAGAATTTCCAAAAAGATGTAGAGAGCCATTGATACAAAAAAGATATGTTGAGTTCAGGAGAGTGACCATCACTCTACTCAGAAGAATGGAAATCAAGGGTGATTTTTCAAGATACTTGGTTTTGCTTTCACTTTTTTTTCCTCTATTTTTTTTTTAAGTCTAAGGTCTATTTTCTCTACTTTTCAGCTTTAAATATTTGGCTATTATCCTTTTTAATGTTAATTCTACATAACATGATTTCTGAACTCTGTCTATAGATAAATATTATCAGTATTCTATGTCATAAGACAGATTGTGAACCTACTTATTTGAGACCTTCATTTGGCTTCTACTTAAAATGAGACTGTGTGAGTCGAGGCTGTGTGTTGAGTACTAGAGATGATTGTTGGAAACCTGGGACAGTCAACTGTATAGTTCTCCTCTCTTCCTCACTCCTGTTTTCTCACCCACTCGCTTTGTCTTTTTATTTGGCATTTTCTCCCTTGATCTCTGTTTACATCTATGGTCATTCTTAGATTTCTAAACCAGTACAGGAGCCCTATTCTCTTATATTCAAACCTAGAATATTTAAGGTCTGAATATAAGGAAAAACAAAATGGGTGAATAAATATATACTTCCTGGCTCTAGGACCTTGGATCTATATTATTAATTTTGTATTTACTTTCATTAATTTGCCTTTGACCTTAGTTATTTACTTTTGATGGCCTCTGGTGAATTAAATTGTCTCTCCTGGTTTCTATGTGGGAGGGTATTCATCATTTACCTTGTCGTTTTCATAAATCTGTTTACAGATTCAATAGTTTAAGCTACTATGTTAAAAGTAAAAAATATTTTAAAAGTCAAAATAAAGCTGGCACTGCTACAATATTGGCACTATGAAAAACATAGAAGCAAGTGTCTAAAATACATACTAACTAGGAGTAGTGAAAATGATTTAAAATAAATGTTTATTGCAAACTACAGACAATAATGAATACACAAACCTTTAAATACTGGTTTGGGGTGAAAACCATCTTAGTTGAAGGATTTTCTCCTTTAGAAGATGTTTTATATTTCAACAATGCAAGGATTAAAAATAGGTATCTTCAGATTCTTACAGAGAGCACACAGAAATGAGCTCGATAAAAAGGGGACATTTTCCTATATTAAATAAAACAAAGCAACTCATGTTTGTTATTCCACATGAATTGTATTATGTGGAATATAATACAAAAAAATTTTTAAAAAGCCCTTTGTGTTTTTTTCCTTTAATAATATGTCTAGGAAAAAAGAAAGAGAAAGAAAATCCTTAACATTTTATTTGGTTATTTAAGAGTTCCCTTTGGAGTGGAAGTAGACAGATCTTGATATCACCATGTATAAATAAATAATATGAAGCTTCTATGTCCAGATACAATTCTGAAATCAGATAAGTGGGTTTCATTTATCTCTTATTATTTTAGTGGTGGGAGGCCCAGCTTTCCCTTCCTTCAATTGCCTGAAGTCCTCCCAAGATTGCTCCCCTGGGGCTCCCAATAGCCTAAGGGATGGATTTAGGATCTCATCAGCCCTTTTAATCTGATTGCCATTCTACATTTGAATCTCTGCTCCTGGGTCCTCTCATAAATTGAGAAGAACTGCATACCCGCCCCCATCACCACACATGCTTTCTTTTTACATCTTACACCATGTCAGTTCATAACAGCCTGGGAGTTCCACATCCCAGATGATAACTCTACACCAGCATGCAAATGTGTGTGCTGACACTTTTCTCCGAGAGTCAATAATGGAAGATGCACCATACATACTTCTTAACTTTTTAAAATATTATTTAATAGCATCCCGGTTGCCAGTGAGGACTACATGATTTACAAAAAGATAAATGGATCGTATCAGTATATGTCTCTATTTTTAAACAAATATTTGCTTAACACTTAAAATATGCTAAGAATTGGGCTAGACATTAAAAACATGAAGATGAATAAACATGTTTCCTGCCTTCAAAACCTCACAGACAAGGAAAGAGACAGTCATGTACATAAATTACTATAATAAAGCACAGCCAAAAATACTCGAAGTTTAAAATTCTACTTAAGCACAAAGGATAAATATACTATCAAATGTAAGGAGTTTAGCAATGGTCAAGTTGGATACCACACAGAAGCTGTATTTCACATAGTCTTTGGAAAGAAGAATATGAGAGAACAGAAGGTAGTTGTTTCTGTAAAAGGCACACATGCAGAGGAAAAACCACGCCTCTCAATAGCTTGATGTATAGGGGTCAGTGAGGCACATTCCTAAAACTAGATGTTACAAATTCTCATGAAGCAATAATGATGTAAGTGTTCAGTATCAAGATTTCCTCAACATATTAGGTAACTTCCATGGCAGTATAGAAGTAGATATGCATGACTCCTAGAATCCCTGATCACTATATTATTCCTTAAGGAACCAAGTTATGAGGCAACTTGGGCACGCTTACAAAAGGTGCCTATGATAGATGAAAGCAAAATAAAGAATATGCTGGGACTAGAGAGATGAACCAACGGGTAAGAACTCTGGCTTCCCTTCCAGAGGACCCAGGTTTAGTTTTCAGTACCCACATGGCAGCTCACAACCATCTCTAGCTCTATCTGTAACTCCAGTTCCAGGAAAACTGACACCATTTTCAGGCTTCTTTGGGCACCAGGCACACATATGCTGCACATACATAAATGGAGGCAAAGCACTGATATACATGAAGTAAAAATAAACTAAAGGAAATGTCTACCCCTGCATAAACTGTCATAGGATAGAGAAGAATTTCTAGAAATTAAAGAACTGTAATTCCTAACAGAGTTAACCTCTAAAAACTATACCATTTGAGTGTACTCCTTCCTGAAGATTGGTGTACAGTTAATTGTTGGTAGGGAGAGACACTTCTCCAGTGGTGTGACCATTGGTAAGGTGCCCATTATCTAGGCTTCTATAAACAGACCTAGTGAATTTCATCAGGCCACACATGCCTACACACAACATTTGAAAGTAGAAGGAGGACTAGTTGGGAAGAGGAAGAATACTAGCAAAAGATTGGAACAGAGACAGGGGAAAATAATGGTGTGTTTGTGTGTGTGTGTGTGTGTGTGTGTGTGTGTGTGTGTGTAACATAATTGAAATATATTATGTATGTGTATGAAAATATCATAGTGAAACTTACTGTTAAATATAGGTAATTTTTTTAAAATAGCTAAAAAGAGAAAAATCATTCTGCCTTGGATCCTACTCTCTCTTGGTCCTTTGTATCTTTTGGGACACTTGTAACAATAATCTTTTAACCTCACAGAGAACTGTAGTCTGTTATTCTTATCAATTCATTTTGATTTACTAAGCCCCATAATAATTTACTTCGCTCCTTCAATAGCTTCTGTTCCACAGCTCCTCTTTATAATGACTTGTAAAGACTCTCAGTTCTCTAAGCCCTTTCTTCACCTATCACATCTACCTTGCAAACCACAATGATGAATTCAGTCACGTGTTTCCTCTGGGCCAGTGTCCTGGTCTCGTTTCTACTGGTGTTATAAAACATCCTTACAGAAAGCAACATAGGGAGAAAGGGTAATGCATTTAAGCTTACAATTCCAGGTTCCAGTCCATAATTCTGGGAGCTTCATGGTGCTATGATCGTGAAGCAACTAGTCACAACAAATACACAAGTAAGAACAGAGAGAAATAAAAACATGCTAGCTTACTACTCTTCTGTCTCTACTCTTAAATAATCCAGAGCCCCAAGCCTGGGAATAGTGATACCTACTTTCAGGATGGATCTTCCTACATCAATTAAGGCAATCAAAGTAATAACACCACATGCATACCAACAAACCAAACTGATCTAGAAAATTCTTCATTGACACTCTCTTCCTAGGTGATTCTAGGTTATGTCAAGCTGACAGTAAAAGCCAGCCATCACGGCCAGCATCCATCAGCCTGAGATCTGCTCAAGAAAAGCCTCTAAGACAGCAGGTGGTCTTGGAATGAATTCATGGTCCCTGCCTTGAAAAGATATCTCAGAGTCTTGAGATCTCCCACTTATTATAGTGACTACCTACTTCTCCAGGTACCTAGAACTGTCTACTCCATTTTGTTCTCAACAGATATTGACCTCAGCTCCTCAAGGATATAGAAGCCCACAATATCTATCACATTGTCTTCTTATTACTAAATCTACATCTACAGTCATTACAGTCATATAAGCATGTGTCCTCTTACTGAAGAACATTCCTTTCAAAATCATTTTCAATATTTTGGGGTATTACAACTTTTGCTTTCTCTTTTCTTTTCTTTTTAACATGTTTTTTTATCCTTTTGTTTCTTTGTTTGCCTCTCTGTGGTGAAACAACTCCAGTTCTTGAATGTTCTGATGTGTCTCACTGTGTTTCATTCCTAACACTAAAAGGTTTTGTGTCTCTATTTGAATAGTCAAAGTTCCAAATTACATTCATACACAAATGGATATTATTAAATGGGGCAGTTGATAAACAGAATGCAACCTCGAGCACATATTTTGACTTTAAAAAAATTCTGACTCAGAAGTGATCTTTGTCAAATGGTTATTTTTTACAGTTTTCTTTAAAAATGATACTTCAATTGTCTTTTATTTTAAGTGTCGAGCTTGAATGCTTTCTTTATTGGTGGCTGCTTTTAAGCCAACAATGGCTTAAATATTACCTTTGATAGAAAAGACAGCACATTTCTTTTATATTTTACAAAACATTAAAGACTTGGAGAATGAAAGAAGTGTTTTATGTGGACTAGTGTGGTGGTCAAGATCTTTCCCGAGAGAAAGTGCATAAAATGCATTTTTATAATAAGCCAAAGATGGCTACTTCATCTGTCAGTTCATTTTTGTGTTCCTGGCCACTCAGCCTACTTTCTTAATAATTTTTCAATTTCTTACCAATAATATGAGATGTTCTTATGCTTTAAGTGGTACCATCCTCTTGCAGATTACAGCTGCTAACTTTGTAGGTAACATGTAGATTCCAAATAAAGAATTTACATGGCTTCTCTTATTGGAAATTTACTAGGAACCTGGCACTTTGGAACTCTAAATTTATCTCTTGATTGGTTTCCCAGTCTTTCCCCAAACCTGCTGCTTTGGTTTTATATATTGTAATAAGTAATATTTTGTAATACTTTGATTCTTTCTGTAACATAAATGAAAACATGGGAATCATTTTTATAATATTTTATTTTTGCATTTATAATATAGTTACATCATTTCCTCCTTTCCTATCATCCGTCCAACCCCCCTTGCACACTCCCTTTCTGACTCTCAAACTCATATCCTTTTTCCCTTTTGTGATGGTATTTTATTTGTACACCCCAATAAAGCTTATCTGGGGATCAGACAACAAAGCCAGCTATTATATTAAACATAGAGGTCAGGCAGTGGTAGCACATGCCTTTAATCCTAGCATTCAGGAGACAGAGATTCATCTGGATCTCTGTGAGTTCAATGCCACGCTGGGAACAGAGCCAGGTGTGGTAGCACACAACTTTAATCTCAGTGTTAGTTAACCACAGAGGTCTGGAGGTCTGTACAGACAGACAGGAAGTGATAAAACTAGGTGGAAAGAAGAAAGTGATGTAGCTGGGCAGAGAAAGGAAGTAAGATGGCAGGGCACAGAAAGGGATATAAGCATGAGTATACAGGAAGTAGCTCTCTGGAGGCTGAGGAGTTGGTAAGGTGAAGTTGGCTATGACTTGTTCTATTCCTCTGATCTCCCAGTTTTCACTCCAATATCTAGCTCTGGGTTTTTTTTTTTTATTAATAAGACCGCTTAGCAATTCATCTTACACCCTTTAATTGTTGTTAATGTATCCCTAAATACATTAATCCAACATGTTTTGTCTATATAATGCTATCTGTATGTATGTGATCTTAGTATTGGATAATCAGTTGGTGGCCTCTTCCCCAATAAAGAGGATTTCTTTCACTCTCAGAATTCCCTAGTTTCCTGTAGTTCTTTGTCTAGAATTGAGGCTCCACAAGCTTTCCCTCTTCCATGTTGGGATGCCCATTGGTGTAGTCCTTGTTGGTCATGCTTAGGCAGCCATGTTGGTGATATTGCACAGGTGTAGCGTCTCTGACATTTCTAGGAGACACAATCTCACAGAAAACTTTCTGCTACTCTCCTCCTTTTCTCCAGTGACCTCCAAGGCTTAGGTACAGAAGTTATGCTGTAGATCTATCAGTTGGGCTGTCTGAAATACACTATCTCCTGCTCTCTGAATTTTGATCAACTGTGCTTTTCTGTAGTGGTCTCTGTTTGTTTCAAAAAGAGGTTTCTTTGATGAGAGGTGACAACCATTTTTCTCTACAAGTATAAGGTTAAATATATAGAACATAATTAGGAATGGGGTTGGTTTAATAAAGTGGTAGTTGTAAGTTCAAATCCAAGATCCATGACTATACTAGCCTTGGTTAGTTGGGTAGGTTTTCAAACCAAACATGATTTGCCTCTTGTTGAATAAGTCTTTGGTCCAATTAGTGAGCTGTTGGTTACCATCTAGGTAAGCATGCCACTATTGTGCCCTTTGTATTACCACAACATGGTAGTCATTGTTGTTAGTCATGTCCTGAGAGGCATCATAGATAGGTAGGACTGTTGTTTGCTTCTCTCCTTTGGAAGCTTGCAGGGTTCCTCCTGGAACCATAAAAACTAGTTCTCAGAGGGGAAGCTTTGAGGTAAAAGCCATATTTGAAGGCAGGTCACATGCTCTTTCTACCAGCTTTCAATCCAACAAAGGATTGTATTTGTCAATAACCTAAATTGTATTTCAAATATAAACTGCACAAAAAATATGTTTCCACTTTTTACCTCTTAAAATTCATTCTGCGTACAGCCTGAGTAAAATGTGAAACAAATTTTATTATTCTACTTCTTGAGGAGTTAATTGTTTTCATATAATGTTTAAGTAGGTAAAAATTTCATTTGCTCTTCTTGGGGCATGTCCTGGTTTATACTCATTGTTCTAGCTTCATTCTAAACAGCATTAATTTTAATTCTTCAAAGTGTCTTAGTTGGATAATAAATTATATAGTCATCCCAATATTAAAACACAAACTTCTATTATCTGCTTTACCAGTCTCGCATTACTGCACACTACCCAACTTGACAGCACTAACCATTTCTGCTTCAAAGTCCTTGCACATACTGCTCCCATGAATATAACACATTTAAACTTTTTCTTGGCTATATGATACACTTTGCCAAGTACACACTTAAGTTCACCTTCTACAAGAAGCATTTCTCTGTCCACAGATAATACATTCATACAAGGTTTTTATGATTTGTTGTATCACCCCAACCTAACCTAATTGTAAAAGCACTTGTACATTCATTATATATATGTGTTTTTCAGCCTATACAATGACCTCTATGAGAGTAAAGTAAACCATATTCTCCTTTTAGTAAAGGGTATCATGTCTAGCATAGTGCTGGACTTTACTACTGCTGAAAGAATAGATAATACAGGACAGAGAAATGACAAACTCAATAAACTCTTCTAAAACTGCACAAATATAAAACCACCAATCTCTGATTTTGTTGAAGGAAATAAGAAATTGATAGTAGATGTCAAGATATGAACAACACATAGATATGTTGAGACCACTCTAAAAATTAATTTATAGTCTTATTATTTCAATAGAAATGGACAAATTACACATATACAGTATCTTATGTGTTTGTGTAATTGAGGGAGCTTGAGTAACTCTTTCAAAACAATAAGTTAAATAAGAGGATAAAATAATGAAACTTCGACTTAGGAATAAAGAACATTCATATGAGATTACATAGGAAATTACTCTCTGGTTAAGAATCATAGGTTGAAGACATTTTAGAGCCAGAAGGGTCCTGGACATGAACCAATTTAGTTGGCTAATTATGCAGTAAACAGCCATAGAATGTAGATTAATATATAAAGTCTACAGTGATGAATGGCTTTCATGTTTCTATATAATCATACAAACCTTCCACAAAAAAATATTTGTTATCTCACTGGGAATTAATACATAATCTAATGACTAATTATGCAGCAAACAGTGTATTGCTTAAAACATATAAATAGACACACTATGTCTATTTGAAGTTGACTTTTGTGTAATCCTCCTGACTTAGACTAATCCTCTATATCCCACCACTCCTGTTGTAGGAAAATTAAGACATAAGGTTATAACAAAATAGGTTCTTAGAACCAAATTGCAAAGGTGAATTTTTAATTATACTTCAAAACATTCTTTTTGATGAAACAAAGTATGAATTTTGTCATATAGCTAATAGATTATTTTCTTTAATGAAAATGCATCTTTGGATTCTCCCTTTAGATGTACTCTTTTTTTTTTTTTTTTTTTTTTTTTTTTTTTTGCTCACTCCACACAGCATTCTTGAGTGAAAGTTTCAAATAGGGAACTCACAATCACCTTTTTGATCTTTAAGAATTATAAAAAACAAGTACATTCATACAGGGTTACTTGTTTTAAACACTTAGTTAAGTTCCCAAAAGTACTTTATTTTATAAAAAATTTATTGTAGTTTTGATTATGTGTAGTTGTGCATTTGTATGTGTCTGTGTATATGTGTACAAAAGAACATATGCCCATAGAGACCAGAAAAGGGCACCTGGTCTCTTGGAGCTGGGGTTAGAGACAATTGTCAACTATCTGTTGTAGGTGCTAGGAACCCAACTCAGGTCCTCCACAACAGTAGTGCACACTTTTAGCCACTGAGCCATCTTTTCAGCCCCTGAGTACTTTGTTTAGTGTGTGAAAATTATATGCACTTTACAGGAAGTTTCATGCCACTTGTATTTCAGAATAATAACAAAAGAATTTACTGTCTCCCCATTCCAAATTAGAAAGTCACGTTGTAAGAAACATGTCTTCTGATGAGGAGGTTTATGACTGCTGTGTGGCGACATCTACAAGGGTAGCATGAACTTGTACATTCCCCATTATGCCAATGCAAATATCCTGTCAGAACTCCCAAGAATGAGGCCAAGTGTTTTCCATAGGCATTCTTTCCCTCAGAAATTCCTCCACACTCCACAAATGTGACACCACATACAGTGACTCACACATGTACACAGACAATATTACTTGTCTAGCTCTACAATATGAATAAGGCCTGCCAGTTTTTATGTTGATTCTGGTTTTAATAAACATGAAAATCACTTTACATGTTTGAATATGAATGTTAAGGAATTTAAGCACTGGCAGAAGGTATTTAAAAGAATAATGTCTATACAATAAAAATGCTTGTCAAGGATCCTCAAGAACACAGCAAATGACTGGAACGGGGAGATGGGGATGGAAGGAATTATTTATTCATCAAGACTCTCCCAATGCAGGGCATTATTTCCAAGCTAGAAAGCTTAGCATGCCCCACCCTGAAATGGAAGGCAGTGTTTAGCAGTTATGTGAACAATGACTTTGAAGGCTGCTAAGAGCCCCATGTGAGGTTTTTATTACAAAGGCCCTATTTCAGATATGTCAGGTTTAACTTGAAATTGGAATTTCTTCCATAGAAGTCAGGGCTTGACTTCTTTTCTAGGGTATTTTGGTTTCCCTTGTTTGGAGGTCGGGTGACTAATGATGCCCTGGAAACGATTAACTTAAAAAGCAGCAGCTAAGAGCATTTGATCCTCCTTTGATGAAGTGTGAACACTAGATCCTTTCCCCCAAAGTGGAGCTGGACTAAGCTAGCTCTGAGGGAAGGGAGAGTGGGAGTGCAGAGGTGGGGGTGTGCATTCATTATGCTCCTTCTTTATCTCTGGGAAGCTATTTCAAGTGATCACTGGTGGAAACCGCTGATAGTCAATCTCCTATTTTCACTCCGCATTTGACATCAAGGTTGTCAATACGACATAATCATCTCTGTCAAAAGCATCATTCATTTCCAAACTGCAGAGTTATTTACAGTCGTGTCTTCACTCAATGTAACACTACCACTCAACACTCAGCTGTCCTTTCTCTGTTCTGACTAAACATTCGGGCAGACTTCTAAAGAAACTCTATTTTAGGTTAGGCTAACAACCTGAAAATGAACCCAGAAAGAAAAACTTCTTCCCTTGTCCAAATACCATTTGGACAAATGGATAAAGTTTTTCATGAAAACTGGCATTTCAAAATGAGTTCTGTTTGGTAAGAGACACGGTGCTGAAAAGTGACATTTATAATGACAGCAATATGGATCCCCATTAACGAAGACTGGGTCATATTGTGCTCTAATTATAACCATTTTGAATGTGTGTGCATGTGTGTGTGCATGGTGTTTAATTTAGGAATCAATTAGAATAACATATCTCCCACTAAAGAACCTACTATAAATCTCTGTTTACAGAAACATGGCTGGTATGGGCCTTTGATTACAGTTAAATAGAAAATACTGTGAGGAAAACTTGGTCTCATGTGTCTAAGAATCGGGATGAGTAGCTATTGACTTGCTTCGTTCTGCACAGCCAGCAGAGTCCTAAAAGCTGTGCAGCATATGAAGAAATGACGTTGATACGAAGAAACAGGAGCTAATGGAAATCAGGCAGGATTCTTAAAAGGCTTTGCTTACTCATCTCTTTCATCTTCTCTCTCAGAGAACAAATCTTAGTATAACCAAAACTCTGTATTTCTCCACGGCACTACTCAAGGTTTTTTTTTTTTTTCTTTTCCCTAGCAGAAGACATAACAATGGCTAAAAAAAGAGGGAGGAAGTTGGGAAAATTCTGAAGCAGTTTGCAAGCTCATTTGGCAAATAGAAGTTTGGTTATCCAGCAGCTTCCAGAGGTTATTAATCCCAATGTTCTTCTGAAGAGGCACATGAATATTGTTATCGCTCCATGTGGGGCTCCTTTCCGTCTGTATCAAATGTCTAAAATACATGAACTATAGAATAAATCAGATTCTCTAAGTGTGTTTTTGTCATCTAAACAAATTCAATTTTTTTTTACTTAATTCAGAACTTTTAATATTAATAGTTACTACTAACTGTGAGGTGTTTGTGCACCAGTTACTTTACATAGCTGAAGTAATTTGGGTCTCTTCTCATCTCATGAATGTGTTATCATTGTTCCCATTTTATGGATGAGGGAACTGTAATTGACAGGGATTCAGGAATTTTCTAGGAGTTCTGTACTTCACATCAAAAGTAGTGTAACTAACCTCACCATCAACATAAGCATTGTGATTTTATATGAAGTTTCTCTCCTAATTATTCCAACCATCCTGAAGTAGGAAGTACTGGTGCCCTACCCACCTTTCAACAGATGAAGAAACCAACACAACCCTGAACTTTTGACAACTTGCATAGTAAAATACTCTGCATGATTTCGCTGGGGTTTAAATATGAGCATCTGACTTCCAAGTAATGCTTTCCTTAGCTAGCTCCCCCAATCACACCAAGAGAGATGGGATTTTAGTTCATAGCTTTTTAGTTTATACACTCATTCGGTTTTCTTTCTCAGCCCTAATGAAAACACGAGGAGGTTGAAGGGTGGGCATCACGGCCCATTCGTGTTTCTTTCTATGTTTCTGTGTCTCATTGGCACCCTTGGCTGTAACCAACCATCCCATACTTTGTTTCAGAATTGCACCTTTCCCTCAGTGTCGCTCAGTTTTGTCCAGCAACGCTAATGATTATTTTTATGTTCTCCCTCCTAGGTCCCATGTTTTCCTAAAGTTACACAGGGCCAGGATCCATACTCCTAAGAACACATAAACTTCATGTTTTTCTGTATTTCCTTGTCTAGCCTATTTTAACAACATGCATTTGCCATGACTATAGTCTATTTGACTCAAGTCCCATGCACCTTTATCATGATCTTCTTAAAACCCCCACTTCCACTATTTCTTATTCATAAAGCATGAAAAAAATATTGAGCCCTATTTCTTTCATTACATACACACAGTTACAGCAACTAGAAACAATATTTTCTAGTCTGGAGTAACTCATACATAATAATAATTGTGAGGTCTTTTTAATGAACACATCATTTACAGTGATTGTTACTGTCTTCATGCATGTGTCTATAATTATATGTATTATGCTGTTTCACCTTCCTGCTGCTCATGTTCTTGATTAAAATAAAAAAAAAGAAAGTCCAGCTTATAAGCATTAGTTATTGAATTGTCACCTCCTCACTCTACTTATTGACAATAATTTGGAAATAGCAAACATCAAGTCTGATTTATTAGGCCATCCATTTACCATGGCCTGGGGCCACTTCTAAGTGATTAATGATGTGTGAGCTTGTTGCAATATTAAAGAGATCAACCTGAACCCTAACTCTAAGCATAACAACTCTTCAGAGGCTTGCAATAATTTGCTTATTTTTTATTTCTGGATAGTAACAATTAAAGATGTTAATCGCTGTTACTCTTCACCTTTTAAAACTAGGCTTAGATAGTCTAAATTTCAATAGTATATTTCTATTGAAAATGTGGGTATCTTCTGAGGTGTTTTAGCTAGCAATTAAGCAATCTTAGATAAACACACACGTACACACAAACACACATGTGTGAGTATATGGTTACACAATTCAAAATAAATAAAGGAATAATCCTTCTGGGGATATTTTACTCAAACATGTTATAATTAGGTAGTTATTCTAGAAACCTTCCTTCATTATAGCTTCATTTTAAAAGAGATTTGCAGTCTTTGATTCATTTTTCAAACATATTATATTTTACTTATTTTCTTCAAGGTAGCTAGAGCAAGTAATGTTGGGAATGAAAGGAATCTACTGAATGAAAGATGGTTTTCCAAGGTCATGGACTGACCTAGGCTTCTACCCAGACTGGATATCTAACTTTGGTTCTTCTTATCCTACTGTTTATATCAGAAATGCACTCCATCATATGAAGATTAAGCTCTAATTATTTAAATAGTGTTTTTTTTATCATACATACTCAGTTTAATTTGGTGTAAAGAAAGAAAAAGAATTTTTGATTAATTTTCTCTCTGGTTTCTAATTTCCAATGAATTCAAACCAGAAAAATATATAATAAACATCATGAAAGTATTTAAATTTGTTTTGTTTTGTTTTTGTTTTTTGAGACAGGGTTTCTCTGTGTAGCTTTGTGCCTTTCCTGGAACTCACTCTATAGTCCAGGCTGGCCTCGAACTCACAGAGATCCGCCTGGCTCTGGGATTAAAGGTGTCGCCACCACCGCCCTGCAGTATTTAAATTTTAATCCAAAACATATTTTAAACCCATACAGTACTTCAGGGTTATAATTCTCCATTAGATTTTACTATTTTGTCAAGATATCAGCTAAGAGGTCTACAACACCCCCTTTTGTCCTGCATGGATGACATTGCCTTCTGGCTACCAAATATAAATAAACCACAAAGTAATACAAGATACTGTTTATCAGCACAAGCATATTTTGAGTGTTCTTAGGGAAACTGGGGTTCCCATTTTGGTTTTGTAGTCTCATTAATAAAATAATTTAAAAATAGAGTCAGAAGAAAATTGCAGAACAGTTTTATTAAAGTTTGAGGAAACCACCCAGGTGGGCAGGCTGGAGTCCTTGCCAGCTGCCAAGATGAGAAGCAGCAGCAGAAGAGCCAAATTCATGCATTTTGAGTTTGGGTCTGAGGAAGCAGTCAGGTTCAGCCATGAGGTTGGCAAGCAGCTATATGGCAGAAAGGGAGGAGTGAGGAAGCAGACGGCTACAGAAGGTATGCTTAGGTTTCCTGGAAAAGTATCTGAAAGTTTATAAAAAAAAAATGAGAAAGAAAAGGATAAGTTATACTTTTTAAAAAATTTTATTTTATAATTTAATTTAATTTTACATATCAGCCACGGATTCCCTTGTTCTCCTCCCCCTCCCGCCCCGCCCCACCTTCCCTCCAGCCCATCTCCCATTCCCATCTCCTCCATAGCAAAGACTCCCCTGAGGATTGAGTTCAACTTGGTAGATTCAGTCGAGGCAGGTCCAGTCCCCTCCTCCCAGGCTGAGCCAAGTGCCCCTGTATAAGCCCCAGGTTCCAAACAGCCAGCACATGCACAGGTCCTGGTCTCACTGCCTGGATGACTCCCAAACAGATCAAGCTAATCAACTGTCTCACTTATCCAGAGGGCCTGATCCAGTTGGGGGCTCCTCAGCTATTGATTCATAGTTCATGTGTTTCCATTTGTTTGGCTATTTGTCCCTGTGCTTTTTCCAATCTTGGTCTTAACAATCCTTGCTCATACAAATCCTCCTCTTTCTCACCAACTGGACTCCTGGAGCTCCACCTGGGGCCTGGCCTTGGATCTCTGCATCCAGTTCCCTCAGTCATTGGATGGGGTTTCTAGCAAGACAATTAGGGTGTTTGGCCATCCTATCACCAGAGTAGGTCAGTTAGGGCTGTCTCTCAACCATTGCCAGTAGTCTATTGTGGAGGTATCTTTGTGGATTTCTGGGGACCTCTCTAGCAAAATGCAAATCAAAATGACTCTGAGATACCACCTTACAGCTATCAGAATGGCTAAGATCAAAAACACTGAAGACGGCTTATGCTGGAGAGGATGTGGAGTTAGGGGAACTCTCCTCCACTGCTGGTGGGAATGCAAGCTTGTACAACCACTTTGGATAATATGTCACTTTCTTAGAAAATTGGGAATCAGTCTCCCCCAAGACCCTGCTATACCACTCTTGGGCATATACCCAAAGAATGCTCAATCATACCACAAGGGCACTTGCTCAGCTATGTTCATATCAGCATTATTTGTAATAGCCAGAAACTGGAAACAACCTAGATGCCCTTCAACTGAAGAATGGATAAATAAAATGTGGTATATATACACAATGGAATACTACTCAGCAGAGAAAAACAATGACATCATGAGGTTTGCAGGCAAATGGATGGATCTAGAAAAAAATCATCCTGAGTGAGGTAACCCAGACTCAGAACGACAAACATGGTATGTATTCACTCATAGGAGGATACTAGATGTAAAAAAAAAGATGACTAGACTGCTACTCACAACTCCAGTGAGGCTACCTAGAAAACAGGACCCCGAGAAAGACACAGGGATTGCCCAATGACAGAGAAAAGGATGAGATCTACATGAACAACCTGGACGTGAGTGGGGGTAATGAAGGGCAAGTGTCGAGGGAAAGAGAGCTTAGGGGAGTGGGAGATCCCAGCTGGATCAAGAACAGAGAGGGAGAACAAGGAATAAGGGATCATGATAAATAAAGACCACATGAGAATAGGAAGAAGCAAAGTGCTAGAGAGGTTCCCAAAAATCCACAAAGTTATACTTTTAATTCAGAAGAGTGGGCAGAATTACTCTGTAAGTAGTTCTATGGGGGAGGAGCTTTGAGGAAAATATGCTATCTTATTAAAGAGATAATTATGTCTCCTGTCCCTTTCACATATCTTAGGTGAACCAACTTTACTGGAGGATGGACTCCTCGCTAGGTGACTGGCAGGCCCAACTGGATTTAACCTTAAAGGGGAGAATTGCATGTAGTAGGCTAATCAATAGAGCAGATGAGAATGGTATGTCTGCACCAAGGGCCAGAATATTTCATATTTTGACTAGGAAGCCAAAGCAGGGCAGAGCTGCTGTTTACCTTCCTAACACTATCAGACAAATGGGAAGTGGAGTTCAAACTGATCAGGAGATGGGGGTCCCTCCTCAATGACTTCCAAGGCTACTAAATCCTGTGTAGCTTACCTAACATTTCCCGAGAGGGGACCCTGAAGACCGGAGATCCAGATGGGCCAGCTTTCTTGGTTCCTGGACCCTGGACGCTGGAGGTAGATTGAGCAGAGTTCTCCAGAGAACACCACTGGACTGTGCCACACCTTTCCCAGACCCTGTTACCTATCCCTTCACTTGTAAGTTACCCCACAAAATAAACCTCCCTTTTAACTATGTGGAGTGGCCTTAATAATTTCACCAATAGATGAGAGTCTGTAGAATGATTATATTCAATGACTGTCCAATGAAGCATCCAAGTGAAAAACTCAGGTTTATCACTTTTGCTGCTGTGGAGAGGTAGATACACATATAAAGGCAAGGACACACAAGGTGGATGAAAGAAGAGTGTAGACTAAAGAGAGTTGTGCTGAGAGAAGATTCTCAGAGATCAGGTACCCAGCCCCCTTCCCTGTGAAAAGGTCTCTTGGTTCTATGAAAGAAGAGACTGAAGAACATCACCTATGAGATTATTTTGAACAGTGTGAAAAATTGAAGTGATGGAAACAATGGCTGATAAAGGCAGAGGAATGATGAGGGACTCATGATTTTCACTTCCCGTGACCCTGACTCCATGGATAAGATTCTCTTTAAGAAATGCCACACCGTGAGTGGCCAGAAATGTGAAGCAAGAAGAGTCTTATGGCAAGAAGAGATGACTAGTGCTTCATTCAGCCAAAGAGGACAAAGTGGTACTGGAGACTTTGGTGGTGGTTGTGGTGGAAATAACAATTTTGGTTGTGGGGAAAACATCAGTGGCCTTAGTGGCATTGGCCACAGCTGTGATTGTGGGTATGGAGGCAGTGAGGATGGAGCTAATGGATTTGGTAATTATAGAGATTGTGGAAGCTACAATGATTTGGATAATTATAACAGTCAAAATTTTGGATCATGAATGGACACTTTAGGGGCAGAGCTCTGGCCTCTGTGATGGTGGAGGACAAAACTTTGTTTAACCATGAAACCAAAGTGGCTTTGGTGGTTCCACCAACAGCAGCCATAGCCATGGCAAGGTAGAAGTTCTGATCACTTCTAAGAAGAGGAAAAGCCTAGTGGGATAAGACAGCCAGAGAAGTGACAGGGAAGCTGCCGACTATAGAAGATTTGTTGACTCAACCCAACACAGTAGTGCTTACAAAGAAGTCATGTTTTAGATAATACTCATGGGTATGAGTGTATAAGTTTGAGGGCCTTATTTACTATTATTAACTTGTGTAGCAAGTTCTTTTCTTTTCTTTTTTTTGGTTTTTCGAGACAGGATCTCTCTATGTAGCTTTGTGCCTGTCCTGGAACTCACTAGGTAGCCCAGGCTGGTCTCGAACTCACAAAGATCCACCTGGCTCTGCCTCCCGAGTGCTGGGATTAAAGGCGTGAGCCACCACCGCCCGGTGTAAGTTATTTTCATTTTGTTCTGTGGAAAATGGAAAGTATTCCAACAAAGGGTTTTAATGTAGGCATTTTCCATTCTTGTTGTTAACTGCCCAATTTAACAGCTTAATCATAATACTGAATGTGTTTAATAAAAAATAAATGTACTTTATTATAATTGCCAATGAAGTGCTTGTCTTAGACATAAGCATCACCAGCTCCATTTGAACTCATAGGTCACAAGCAGCTTGTGCTTTTCTTCTTTATTTCTTGCTGTTGAGTGGTGATTGTTGAAGGATGGGGACAATGAGGACTAGTCATAAGCTAGAGGATGAAGTTAATTGTGGAAATGTGCTTTTTGTGTGTGCGTTGATGCTATGCCTGACTACCTAGATTTTTGTTTTTTCACTTAAAACAGCAAGAATTTATCATATTAAGGTTTAGGAAATTGCAATCCTGAAATGGGTCTTTGGGCTGTCAAAAGAGATACTGCAAGCTTGGTTGGGGGTGGGGTGGAAATCCTTCCCTTGTTTAAGCTCTAGAGACTTGCTGCACTTCTTGGTTAAGAGCCACATCACATCAAACTGTTCCCACCCTCTTTACCATAGTCCATTTCTCCTGCCTTCCACTCACAAGGGCCTTTGTGATTGTAATGGTTCATGCACAAAGAAAGATAATTCCTCTTCCCCAAGATCTCTAAGTAGATCCAGAAATTTCCTTTGTCAGTCAGGTTTGGGGGTACTTCAGGGAAGCCATTCTGGGTACATAAAATAAAACTTCCAAATCATCATTGAGATAAATGATATTAAAACACTGTTATGTGGAATTGACCTTTATATAGATATTGAGGTCTGTATAGGAAGAATATGAGATCAATATCTTCTGGTTTCTAAAATGTGCCTCACATTTGGTTTGTCAATTAAATAGCAAAGTATTCATACAATGCGAAGAGAATGTGTTTTCTTTTATGCTGTAGCAATGCAAGTTTGAATTGTAAAATAAATTTTAAGCTGAACATGCACTGTGGAATATATTAAAAATAAAGTTTTCAATTAAAATTAACATTTATGGGTCTCTTGCTAATAGCTAATTCAGCGATCAGCTGTGACCTCATTAGTAAGGAAGACCGGGGTCACTGTTATATAATCTTGTTCTTATGACTGAGGAGTTAAAGAAATGTTGGACCATCAGAATTAATCAAGGTAAGACAGAGGATGATTTAGCCTGTGGTTCAAGTCACCATCTCATCTTGTGCTTCTGAAGTTATGTTCAGTTACATACAATAATTAGGCCACTCACAAGTACCTTCTTGCTATTTAAAGATTTAAAACAAAGATTTTAATAAAAATTTCACCCCGATTTTCATAGTATAGGGATTACTGTAGTTATTTTTAAAATTAATTCTAGTTTGTTTTTAAAATTATGTCTTTTATTCATATATGTTTTCTTTGGCCCTATTATCAATAGCTCAGAATAAAAACATGAAGTCTATAAATACATACTATTTCAATAGGATGTTGTAGCTTGCATCCCAGGAGTAGTTTGGGGTGCACATCCTCCCAGGTCTAAGATCAGTGACACGACATTAGCTGCTTGACATGGGCCACAGTATGGTGGAGGTAATTATACTGTAAAACCAGCAAACACTACAGATCAGGGAATTTTTTTTAAAGGGAGTTGATTGTTAAACATTTAATGGCATTTCTCTGAATGTGTGTGCATGCACATGCATGCACACACTCACATGAAAGCTAAACTTTAAAGCCTATTCTAACTAATCATGGGTATTTAGGAGGCTCTGTGATTTCTATTAAATAACATGATTGATGTGTTCTGAACTGTTTAATCTTTCTTCAGCTGTGATCCTGGATTATAGTTGGCCAATATCACCATATAGTTAAAGGATAAAGATGATGGAGGAAAGTAAATATCTGCTCTTCAGCTTTTCATGATCGATATTGTGTGCTACTCAATATAAAGACTAAGACTGACTTGGGGGATTCTAGGCTCAAGTGTGAAACCTTAACCCAATGATAAGAAAACATCATATGCATCAAAATTGAAAGTCCTAATGTTAAAAAAAATAGATATTTTAGTGAATAAACGATCAGTCCTCAGAAAGTATGAAGGGACCAAAAGGCAAGGAAGGACAGGAACTCTTGGGTACCGTAGGAGACTAGGGACACATTATAATAAAGACCATGTAAGAGTCTGAATGGAGCATTAGTGGGGCGTTAGTGGAGAAAAGGGCAGAGCATGGAAATCTTTAGTTTAATAAATACAGCCATATGTATAAATGCCAGTTTTTCTGGTCCCCATAATTGTGAGAGGCTATCTGGGGAAGCTCAATTAAACATATTCAAAACTTTTATATTCTTTTTCCAACTCAACATCTAAAGTTATCTATGAATACAGAACTAAAAATGATTTTTTTTTGAAAAAAGAATATACACTTTGGAATTAGGCCAACATGACTTTGAATCTCTGGTTTTACAAGATTACGGTTTTAACAAACTTGAAATTATTTTCACATTTAAAATGCTATTTTCTCATCTATGAGATAGAGATGATAACTATACGTTTCAGAATATTAGCATTTAATTAAGAGAATGTTTTATAAACTTCCAGTGCCTGACATATAGCATGCATAGCTAATGAAACTGTATGATGTTGATGTTGGAGAAAAATATAGGAAAACTGTGGCAATTTTCTGACAATTATATGGTTCCAAATGCCCTTACATCACTCCTTCAAGTCCTAGAACATGTGATTACAAAGAATCAAGAGTATAAGTTTTCAATGGTTGCAATTAAAATGTCCTATGGAAATGTCATTATATAAGGGCAGTAGTCGTGCGCCAAAAAGAAAGAATAATATGAGCAGCTTGAGGACTGGACTGAGCTGACCTAGTACAGTAGCAGCTACAGGTGGGAACACAATAACATAAATAGAGTGTCACAGCCTTGTCATTAAACTCTAGAGACTTACAGATTCCATGATTTTGATTGGATAATAACACAGTTACCTGCCAGCTCTTACATACAAGCTCCCAGTGTTGTGAAAGCATGCCTTTCTGGACACATTGCAAATTTATGGCAGCTTGGAAGTGAGATGTGCTTGTATGTTTGCCAGAGAGAGTCCCTGGTAGCAAAGAACATGAAATATAATATCTACCAAGCTTGTGGGCTAAAGACAAAATATTCATAGTTATGCTGCCCAAATTCTGTGCTCTCTGTTGATTTCTCTATATGTATGCACATATATACATATGCACATATGTCATACATTTGTATTATATATACAATATGTATATGTACATATATTCACAGGTAATGTATATGTAATGGTATATATATATGAACACATAAAAATATTATTAATATACATGTTAAAATTTCTATCAAATAAAAAACTTTAAGGACTGGGAATGAAATACAGTGATAGAGGATTTGTCTGGCATTTGAGAGACTCTAGAACTAATTTCCAACATTAAAAAAATATAAATCTATACAAATAAATAAAAATTAATTTGAAAAATTGGTAGAAGTATCACATTTAATATAATTACTGTATATCATATTCTCTTCTTTATTATTTGAATTGATCACAACTGCTAAATATTATGACCCAACAACTAGAACATATATATATTACTCGAGCTCTATAAGTTATTTTAGTAAAAATTCTGAGGACAAAATCATGTACTCATAGTTACTGTAACCACACTGTTAAAGTAAAATTTATGCTATTTGGATACTATTCAAAGGATAGAACTATAGCCAACAACATCAATAATAAGAAAGCAAAAGTCATAAGTAATCTTTGTGTTATCGCCAGGAGGAAAGAGAGAAGCTAAAGTCAATGGACTGTTCTGATTGTGTCTGGAACCCCACGCATGTAATTAGGTTTAAAAACACAGCTTTCTGACTCTCAGTTCAAAACACTCAGCATGCCATTCTCTAGCCAGGCTTGCAGCAAACACCTTCTAAAGCAACTGAGGTTCTGAGAACAGCTTCTTGCCATGATAACTTAACTATTTATCTCTGTGACTACGAAGGGAAGAAAATTCTTCTGTACCTTCAGGGCCTTTATAGATGTTCTCTCTTCAGTTTGTTTTTTTCTGGCCTTCATAAAGCAAGGGTACAGAGATGTCATAGGGAAGCAGTCCATTTATTCCAGAACTGAAGTGTTTATTCTGCCTTGCATGTAACAAGTTTACAGTTTTGGAGGCATTTGAACTACTCATTGGCTCAATGGTACAATATTTTTCTAAAGTTACTTCTGACCGTATCAGACTCTTTTAGACCTTCAGTGATGAGCAAACACCAGAGGCTAAATACAGTAAAGATTTAAGGCTGTTCATGAAGATCCGTGGCTTCTGTGCATAGGCATTGAAGAGAAGTAGGAGGGCTGCTCTGGTGATTATTTCTGATAATTCTTCTGTTTGCTTTGTTTTCAATTCATGCCAGCACTTTGTGTGGCTGGGAAACGTGATCTAACACAGCATAAGCTTTCAACTAAGCATACCAATGTTTTCTTTCTTTGTTTTTCCTTATTTTTATAGTTTTGTTTTTTTGTGGTATTGCTGGTCTTTATGATTTGGTAAACAAATTATGTCTGAAGTAAAACAAAAAATGCAGGAAGAAACTCACATTACCCTATTATACCTCATGGTAGCCCCCCTGTGAATGACTTTCTGCATGTGTGGGGAAAAGATGAGATGGGATCAATTCAACATCCCAATTAGTTTAGAAAAAACAAAACAAAACATAAGTATAAGCCCAGCTGATTCAATTGTTTCTTCTGTGTTGGAAAGGACATACAATTTATTTCTTATCACGAAACTTTGAATTGATAACAGTATTATCAGAGGGATCTTTGTTGTCTCTGTAGATGATCGTCACAGGAGTGCTGCTCTTATCATGTTGGCGTTTCACTTTGCTGGATGTTTAAACGATGTTATAACAATTTGCTTTATCTTTCACTTGAGAAACACAGAGTTTTCGTGGTCCCAGACTCAACCAAACATTCTTTTATAGATAAGTTTAGCAGATTCATTTATTCTTTTTCTTAGTACTTTGACCACTTATGAATGTGTTCCTTGACTGCTGCCCACTTCAAGAAGCTTCTCTAACCAAAGTTGAGAGCAACCCAGGTCTTCAGATATAAATATAGATATTTAGAAGGCACAGAAGGCCCTTTGACAACCTGACGAGTTCACAAAACAATAATAGTTAATTCTTACCTAGGGCTTCGGACTTCCCCTTCAATGTGCTTTTTGACCGGGTTTGCAGTAACAGGCATGCATTATTTCCTGTGGAGAAGGCCTCAGATCCAATCACAACGTGGTTGGTTACCCTATGACCCCGTGGTGCCACCATTGTACCAGGGAGCATCTCTTACTCAGAAGTTTGGTATGGTAGTATTCAGGGTCAAGTCCTAAGTTAGACTGTAGATGTCTTTTTTCCCCCTAGCAGCCTATGTGGCAATTTCCTGCACTATGAATGCTGACCAATATGTAGGAACTTACCTGGTCATTTTGAGAGTTTATTCTCCATGTTTTGGAGTCAAACTGTGTGGTGTCTTCAATAATAGGTTCTTAACATGTAGTTATGGAGGGTAACCAAAGACAGTGGCAATGCCCTGTGTTGTTTTGGAAATCCATAGGCATCACAATAACATACAAGAAAGTACCTCACGGCTTGCACTATGATTTTCATTTAATTAACCATGTAGTCTGGAGCAATATTATTC
Source organism: Peromyscus eremicus (assembly GCF_949786415.1). Lineage (NCBI taxonomy): Eukaryota > Metazoa > Chordata > Mammalia > Rodentia > Cricetidae > Peromyscus > Peromyscus eremicus. The sequence continues at coordinate 88,943,168 of NC_081419.1, read as the reverse complement.
ATCCATCCAATGTGATAATTCCATTGTTTGAGCCCCCTTTTTAAAAGTTTTTATATTTAATATATAATATGTACCATTTTGTGTATAAATATGTATACAAACATATTCACATGTATTCACACACACCATTTTTCAGCATTATGAATCAGCAGCTGGACCTAGACACCATGACCATTGGCTATTGTATTGGTTACTTTTTTGTTTCTATGAGAAAACATTCTTAGAAAAGCAGCTTGGAGAGGTAAGGGTTTGATTCAGTTAACACTCCAGGTAATAGTCAATACCTGAATAATGTCAGTGCAGGAACTCAAGTAGAAAACATGGATGAGTCCTGCTTACTGGCTTGTTCTCTAGCTTGCTTTCTTTTACAAGCCAGGCCCACATGCCTAGAGATGGTGCCACCCAAAATGGGCTGGGCCCTACAACATCAAAGATCAATCAAAACTATCTGTCATAGACATGCACAAGTCAATTTGATCAGGACAATCCTTCAATTGAGGTTCCATCCTCCCAACAGACTGTAGGTTTATCAATTTGACAATAAAAACAAACCAACACAGCTGCTCATGACAAAGTACTGAAAGCTATACTGCAACTTTGGTTCCCCACACTCTTTCCTGTAGCTGGAGAATTTTTCTCCATCTCCCGCCATCAAGTCCCGCCAGTCCCAGAGCCCATTTATAAAATAAACATATAAATTCTTATATTATTTAAACTATTTGGCCATTAGCTCAGGCCTGTTATTGTCTAGCTCTTATTTTTATATTTAGCCCATTTTTATTAATCTTTATTTTGCCATATGGCTCATGGCTTATTGGTACCTTATATCTTCCTTGTCCTGGCGGCGGCTCCAGGCAGTCTCTCTCTTCCCTTCTTGTTTCCTCAATTTTTTTTTGTTAGTCCCGCCTATACTTCCTGTCTGGCTATTGGCCAATTAGAGTTTATTTATATATAGCGATATCCACAGCATTTCCCCCTTTTTTTTTAAAAAAAAGGAAGGTTTTAATTTTAATATAGTAAAATTATATATAACAAAACACTTATTAAGCAAGAATTATAGTTATAATATTAAAGAAGAGATCCTATCTATCTTATATTTGTGAGTTTAAGGTTTTATATCTAACTTATCTTTTATTATAACTAAGGAAAATTGTAAGTATCTAGATTTCAACCATATCAAAGACCTCAGAAGGATATAATATTGCCTGAGAAATGGGAGAAGGATGCAAGCAACTTTTGGGAGTCTTGCAGGGTAGACAGAGACAGCTGAGCCTGGACAGTCAACCAAAGTTTTCTTGTAAAGTTGGGGCATCTGTCTTTAGCCCATAGGCCTAGAGTCTCTATTTATTTTTTTCTGTGTCTTGTAGAATGTCTGGCAGTTTTCTCTGTAAAGCAGGAACCTGAAGGACCATTTTGTCAAGCAAAGTTTAGTGGTCATCTTTCTATGGGTCCTGTATGTCCAGTTGATCAAGCAGTCCAGGCAAGAACAGTTTCTTGCCCAAATGGCTATTTTTGTCAAGGTGAAGATAAACTCCATATGGAGTGTCTTCGATGCCCATCCTCCTCTCTGAAGTAAATCGGTGCTGTCAGGAGCAGACATGTCTCATTGTCCAAAAAGTCTAAATTTTTAAAATATTTTAAATGCCATATTCTGTAGGTCTTTGAAGTGTTTGAAGAATACCTATCTATCTGAAATATATCTATGTATACCTAGAAGATTTAACTAACATGGCTACAAATATTATCATAGATGATTAACTATTAATCTATTTTTTAATTATCCATTATAATTTTAAATGAGTTACATAAACATAATATCTCAAACAAGTTAAGGTGGAAACTCGAGCCGTTGGGCGCCATTTGTAGCTGGAGAATTTTTCTCCACCTCCCGCCACCAAGTCCCACCATTTATAAAATAAACATATAAACTCTTATATTATTTAAACTACTTGGCCATTAGCTCAGGCCTGTCATTGTCTAGCTCTTACTCTTATATTTAGCCCATTTCTATTAATCTTTATTTTGCCATATGGCTCATGGCTTATTGGTACCTTATATCTTCCTTGTCCTGGCGGCGGCTCCAGGCAGTCTCTCTCTTCCCTTCCTGTTCCCTCAATTTTTTTTTTTGTTAGTCCCGCCTATACTTCCTGTCTGGCTATTGGCCAATTAGAGTTTATTTATATATAGCGATATCCACAGCACTTTCCTTAATCTCAAACTCTTCCTTATCTCTCTGCTCATCCTTTTGTCAGCCTGGAAGAGTATCTAAGTTTGGCAGACCTATATTAGATATGTGTAGAAAGTTTTTCTTGAATTCTTCATTCTCCACTGATCTCAAAGGGTTCTGTGTATTTCTTTTATTTTCTTGAAATTCAAACTTCTGAGAAGAATATACTTGTTAATTTCTTACCACCATTTTACTTCTATCATTCTATAATCTTATTGCTGATCCTGTCAATCTTTGGAAACTGTGAGATTTTTCAGAGTGACTTATGGGATCATCCATAATGATTTCCAAAGAACCTCCCATTGATAAATACATAGGTCAGTAATAATTCTTTATCAATTTTAACCCATTAGCAGCATTGACAAAGGTGTCTCCTTTTTTCTTGGGACACTCCACTTTGTGAAGTTTTTTCTTATGACTCTCCTTGCTATACTCATTTTCACCTCCTAGATTTCTCAACTGTTGAGCATCTCAGAGATCATTCAGTGAACTTTATTTCTTTCTACTTGGGTGTCTAATGCTAATGTTGTTCTACCATTTCCCCAAACCAGATTTCTGATCTGCAGTGTCTCACCCTATCTCAGTTAAAGGCTTCCTTAACATTCAATTTAGTTTACACCAACTTCACTGTTGGCTCATTTGTTGGACTCACATATCACATGCAATATCATCAAACGTTGTTGGTTCTTCTTCAAAATGCATTCAGAAATTAACCTTTTCCCTTTTCCATCCCTTCTGATCCATCCAACCACTGCCATCTTAAGAATTATTGCCATGGCCAACCACCTGATTTCCCTGTTCTCATCTTTATCCCATTTAGTCAGTTCTCAGTATAACAAAATAATGAGATCATGCCATATCTCAGGTCAAAACTAATTTCGTGGTTTCACATCTAGCTCAGTAAAAGCCAAAGCACTTGAAATGGCCAACAAGACCCAGATCATCCAACCTCTTCTTTGTTGACTAATTTCTTTATCATCTTGCTCTTTCTCACTCTGCTCATGCCTCACAAACCTGACAGAAATTAACAGGCACCAGGTATTCTCCCTTGTCAACCCCTCTCCTCTAAGAACTTTTTCCTTGGATAATCACATGACCTACTATACCCATACCTTCTCTCATAAATGTTAGTTCACTAATATCTTTATATGGCCACTTATTCAAAACAGCATTACTACCATTCTTCTAGTCACTTGATATATATTCTGAAGAATGGCATCAATATATACCCTCTCTATGTCAATGTAATGAGGTTTTATGTCACCCAAATCATCCTGTCCCTATTACAGCACAAATTATAAGTATGAGAAAATTTGAACATTTTCTTATGTCTTTTCCTAAAACCTCTAGAGAAATTTATATGCCTGGTTTATGAATGAGCAAATATGGTAACTAAATTTCTCAAATACAAAAATTTCATCTAAATGTTTTATATTCCACTCTATGGCCACCTGCTGATGTTTCATGCAAAATACAAATGAAATGTTCTATGATGGGCCTGCATTGTTATCTTTTCCTGTAAAATAGTGACAAAAATACACTCCAGCTTTGCATGGTCTTTGCTCTCTCTCTCTCTACTGTTTCATCCTATTCTCTAGTCAAGGAAAACTGAGTCCTTTTCTATGACACAAGATTTTCTTAATACTGTGAGTGCTTTTCATGCTCTTCCTGGAACCACTGGCTATCAGAGCTTATAGATGAAAGTCTAACATCCACAATCACCTCCAACTAATTCTCACTACTGAGAAAGAGAGTGAACTGTCCTGGTCCATCCAACCTAGAATACCTACTAAAACTCTTACATTGATTTGTGAATTATTTTTGGTAAAGTATTTTTGCGATGTTGATGGAAATTGATAGTGAATGTGAAAATAGAATGCTTGAGAAGTGTTTCTGTGTTAGAGCGGATTAAGATTGTCTTGGAACTTGGGCAATGCTATAGCAATGCTCACATACACACACAACCACACATAATATGTGCCATCTTGTCCTCTCTTGCTTTTCTTTTCCTTTCTGTGTTTTACTTGTAAAAGTTCAGTTTCTTAGTCAAGTTACCTCATTAATAGTATTTTCCTTGAAATGACAGAAGTAAAAGAAGATAATATTTCTAGACATACTCTGCACTTTCATAATCTACATTGCTACCTGAGAGTCTTTTAGAAAATTACCAATAGCGTCTGAGGCTACAGTTGTAAAGATTCATAAGATGGGTTTATTATTTTGGTTGTTCATGTTGCTTCCAAACTACATCCCATACTCTGTGAATAATATTCAATTTCATAAAGTGCAGCATTGATATATGTATAGAATAACAAGATAATATAATAGTAACAAGATAAGAATAACAATAAAAATAGAGATGTTTCAAGTTAGGAGTAAAAGAAAAGTTAATTGGGATTCCATTATTGAAAGTAGGATAAAGGAGAAAAACTCATTATTTTGTAGAAAAGGTCTGCCTATGTGATTTATGGAAAATTTACACATCTTGGCCCTGCTTAACTTTATATTAATCAAATACAAGTATGAATATATGTCTCTGCTCCATGCTGTGAGACACACAGATTCAGCCTTGCTTTAGACTTGTTTGGATTTGGGACTTTGGTTTTGTTAAAAAAATACCTTAGAGGCTGGAGAGGTGACTCAGTGGTTCAGAGAGCTGATTGTTCTTTTAGAAGACCTTAGTTGGAGTCCCAGAAGCCACATCAGGCAGCTCGCACTGCCTATAACTCCATGTCACATAATCCATTTGTCGCACCGCCTAAAACTCCATGTCACATAATCCATTTGTAGTCTTCCACAGGTGCTCCCATACACACACAGACACACATAATTAAATCACCGAATGATAAAATAAATTATAAAAACATATAAAGAGAAAAGTCATCTTACTTTGAAATGTTTATGTCACTTTGAAATTCAAGATTAAATCAGTTGTGGGCCTCATTTCCTCCTTGCGGGGTCCCCATCATGCCTTGTCTACCTCTGGTGCTTGGAATTACTCTCCCCTCAGAGTCCCCACCATGTCTTGTCTACCTCTGGTGCTTGGACTTACTCTCCCCTCAGAGTCCCCACCATGTCTTTGTCTACATCTGGTGCTTGGACTTACTCTCCCCTCAGAGTCCCCACCATGTCTTTGTCTACCTCTGGTGCTTGGGCTTACTCTCCCTCAGTCCCCATCATGCTCTGGTGCTTGGACTTACTCTCCCTCAGAGTTTCCACCATGTTCTTGTCTATCTCTCTGTCTATCCATGGAGGTAAATTAATTTTGTGGCCTCAGTGAAAAAGAAATCAACTTACTTTAAGAAACCAAAAGTACTCCTTAACTTTGTCTATATTAGTTGAAAAATGAATTGTAGCAAGAATAAGAAACTACAACATGCCATTTATATCATGATAAAACTATTTCTAAAGGTAATTTCTCTAATTTTTGAGAGGCATCAGTTGCCTAGGGAAGGCCAAGACATTAATTATAGAGGCATGCTAAGTAGGAATAGTTATGCACCTTTCGTTGCTATAGAACCTCATTCTGAAGTTAATATCAGTGCTGCCTTCAATACCATTTGTCTGACACTTGGTAAATGAGTTGTCAGCAAAGGGGAAAATGTATTAATAGTTCACATCGGTTGAAATGGGTGCTCTTACATGTTTTACCAGGAATTTCCCCCTTCAGTTAACTCAATATCTATTCTGACACATTTTTGTTGCACTAAAGTGTCTTTTATAGTGTGTCAGAGTTATGAATACTGATAGACCTTCCCCTAAAGTGCCCCTCAAGTTCACTGCCATTTGCTCATTAGGTTTGCTTTTTATTGCATGTCAGAAAGTGCCTCCTTTAAGCACCTACTAATGAATGGGAATTGATGGGACTGTATCTCCGGAGCAAGTGGTAAATTCAAAGGTCTTAAATAAGGAAGTCTGTGAGGCATCTAAGACTAGGGTATGTGCCTATGGGTCTTGATCTGGAATACAGGGGATGGTTTATTTGATGCTAAGATAGAAGTTCTTAAGCTGTGTTTGAAGTTCAAAAGAGGGAGCAAGTCATTTCTCCGTTGATAAAAGGACAGGATAAGCTAATTTTTTTAAGATGTCTCTAGACTCTCCCTCAAATAAAATTCAAATGGAATTTTACTTACATGGGTCCTACAAATTCTAACTTCAAGGAAGTGTTAATACACTGTCTTCAACTCTAGAGTAAAATGAAAATGGTGAAGTCGTCAGTGGGTAGATGAACACATAGAGGCAAAGAGGATGGTGGTACAGCAAGAAGGTGGGGTCTCTGGTCCGGGTGTTATGTGTAGAATGTGAGGATGGGGCTGTAGCAGGGGAGATAAAAGGCTGAGAAATAAAAACAGCGCTTCTCTCCTAGAGAGTGAGTACAGTCATGAATTTCAAGCTTCTGCCTCCTGACTCTGGGAACTTTCTGATCACACACACACACACACACACACACACACACACACACACAAGGCTATTTAATTCATAGTTTGTTTCTGAGATGGCCTTAGTGAGCATCTATTATGACACAAAAGTTTGAATTACATGTTGATGAACTGAGATACAGAAAAAAGATTGATTCTGTGTATTTCACAATCAGGAAGGGACAACTACTCATCAAGCAATCACTGCATAGAGAAGGGAACCCTTTTCAGAAACTGCAACTCAATGTTTCCCAGTCATTTATATGTTGCTTTCATGATTTGGACATCACCATCATGCATTACTGATGTAACATGAATTAGCCTTTCTCTGTGTAACAATGTATATTGTTTACTAGCTTAATCTTCCTTATATTAAAATACACAATTACTAAAATTAAACATTTAGGAACTCTGAACTTTTCATTTTCCTTGGTTATAGGCCTGTTCTTTGGTGAAACATTAGACTAAATAAGAAATGGTTCTCACAATAGAGAAATATTTGAGTAATGTAGAGCAGAGTATGTGAAGTGGAAAATACTGTGATAATAACTAGGAAATATCACTTCTTCAGAACAACAAGAATCAAGGCACACATACGTGTGTGTGTGTGTGTGTGTGTGTATTACAAACATATATTTTAGGGATATTATTTTAGACATGATATAAAGTCATGTAGGCAAGTTTTGGTCACTGTATAATAAAAAGAAATTCTTGAATAAATATGGTGCTCAGAACAGGTGGTTTAATATAATTTGTTTGTAGTTTGGACCCTATCTCTTATAAGAAAATTTAGAGAGGTCTTAAAATTAATTTTCCCATAAGACTATTAAAGTTGAAAGTATAAATAGTAGTGATTGCAGAGGAAGGAGGGAGCAAATCTGCCGTACCTTCAGGCTAAAATAGTCCCCATGTTGAATGTTATATTTAGCTCTGTGCACTCTGAAAAGGTTAACATCAGATCTAACTCGCTCTTGGGCTTTATGACCTCTGCTGAACCTTGCTACCTAAAGGAGATGCCCACATGGAGAAACAATGCTGTTTTCTTATGTTAAGAAATGTCCAACTCTCCTAGAATTTCTACTGCAAGTTCCATACACCCAGCTATCAGTTTCAAACCTGACAGATTTTGCTAATAGGAAGAGGGGAAGCATGGGACCTGTCAAGGTGAGCAGCATATTCAGGACTCATGAGACTTAGTGAGAAGCCAGAGTGGCAGAGGAAAGAGTGCACCTGAGATGCTATTACAGAAACCTGTGGACAGTCACAATTGCTGAGTCCTCTACCATCAGTTCTCTGCTGCTGACTACTGCCTAACAAACCACTCCCTAAACTTCAGGTAATGAAAGTAAGAATAATAACTGTAATGATAATAATAATAATAATAAATAAATACTGTCTCATGAGGTCTGTGCATTGACTGGACTCATCTACATGGCTGTCACTTGCAATCTCTCATATGCTTGCAAACAGCTGTCAGGTAGGCAGGGAATCCTCAGCAGGGGTAGATGGTTAACAGCTGATGCTATCTATCAGCTGGAAGTGTAGCTAGTCAGGAGCTCCTAGATGTGGTTCTGTCATATGGCTCCTGCATCTCACAGTAAGAGGACAGGACCTCAGAGGAAATATTCAAAAAGAAAACATTCCAAAAAGCAAACACAGGATCTGCCAGCCCATTTAAGGACATTGCACAGAGTTGGAACAGAATCCCTTTTGCTACTTCCTAAGGACAGAGCAGTCATGTGGCCCAATAAAAATGTAAAGGGATTGGAGAAAAACCCCTGACGAGGGAATATCAAAATCACAATGCACAACAGAATGTAAAGTGGAAAATATTACAGCGACTGTATTTGGGAAGTAGAATATATCAAATACTCTGAGAGTTCAATGCATTCCAGAATCAAGGCATCTAAAGAGAATTTAAATGTGCACTTGGAGGATATTAGTTGAGGGCAAGTACAAAGTCATGTTGGCATGGAACTTAAGATGTGGTGACTTTGACATATTAAAAAATAATTAAAAAGCCATGGTGACAAGAGAGTAACCTGGAATAAAATTCCCCTTCTGGTTGCATATTTTATTAGACATAATGACTTGATATAGTAACTGGGCCATGTCTCTATCAGCCTTGGCTCATTTGTGAAAGTCTTTCCCATTCTTAATAGTGAAGAAACAATTTTCTTATTGTGGTACAGTAACAGTGATAAATGAATGAATTGCTCATAACATAAAATAGCATACATCGAATTGGCTTTTTTGGGAATCAAGAGTTGGTATTAAAGAATGATATTTTCTGTTAGATTAGTCCTTTAGCTCTGGAGCCCTAGAAAGAATCCAAAAAAGACATTTTTCTATTATCTCCTTTAATGTACAAATATTACATTATTTTTCCTTTATTGTAAATTTTTCTCTAGCTTAACTCTGATAATTAACCTCTAGCTTGCTGACAGATATGAACATTCATTAAATTCATAAAAATTACACAGGTGATATGGAGCAGCATTTTATACAAGAGGCTTACACATTCATGGACTTGGGGCATGTTAACACAAGTTCTTGGAACCAAACATGCATGAACACCAATGTATAATTATATTGATTTGAAAATCTACATGGCCACTCAATGAGTTTCTTTAAGTTTCTTAATACTTAAGTCCACTACTGAAGAGGACCATTCATGAGAACCCATTTACTACTAAATGAAATGATACATATATCAATCCCAAGCTAATATGTGATTACTGAATTAATTGTGTGTCAAAGAGGACCAACAAAAACTCTCTTTCCCAAACAAATATGATGTAATCCATACATAAGCATGTGTTCTGTGCTCTGCATAAGTGCTGAATGCCTCTGGAGCTTGGTAAATTGAGTATATTTTTCCCAGTGGGCAGCACAAACCAGAGTGCTGTGGGATATCTTTCTGTACACTGTGAATACATGTTGCTATGACTGGTTAATAAAGAAGCTGCTCTGGCCTATGGCAAGTCAGGTTACAGCCAGGCAGGAAGTCCAAGAAGGAGACAGGAAGAAGAAAGCAGAGGCACGAGAGATGCCAGCCTGTCACCCAAGAAATAACATGCCAATAGAATCGTAGAGCCACAGAACATGTGGCAAGACATAGATTAATAGAAATGGGTTAATTTAAGATATAAGAGCTAGCTAGTAAGAAGCTTGAGCCATAGGCCATCCAGTTCATAATTGATATAAGCCTCTGTGTATTTACTTGGGTCTGAGCTGCTGCAGGACCTGGTGGAAGACAGGAAAACTTCCAGCTATACCAGAGAGCTGGAAAGAAACTATGAATGGCAGTCCTCTTGTGCACAGAGACCATAGAGCAGTTTAAAATGGGTTTTAAACCCCGCTACTGTAGTTTGGAATAATGATGAGTATAAACAATAGGAGTGAGTGACCTGCACTTTTGTAAATAGCAACCACTTCCTGGACTTCTGGAGTTTCTCAAAATAAGACTCTGGAATGTCACAATATCCAATTCCACTCAGCAGCATCCCTTCTGTGGACACTACTCTTCCTTTCTCCCAAGGAAAATAATAGACAGGTTGCAGCACATTCCAAATCCTTTATTTAAATTCTGCAGAGGCATGTGATAATTTTAGAAGCTTCTTGAAACATTTGTGTTTGTACCATTCTGTCTGGCCATAAAAGAGCTTTTAAAAGCCTCTGCAGGTCAGAAGGGTGTCACTTAAAGGAAAGAAAAGAGATTAGGAGGGTGTACTACCTACTAAAATACATTATTTTCTTTTGAAAACAAAGTTTTTTCTTATTTGTATTAAGTTGAAGGATAAAATTTGAACATGCTTATATTGCCTCCTTTTGTCTCCAACTTTTTGCAATCATGAAGGAAGAAGACATAATAGGGCTGATAATAATTATTAAAACTAAAACCAAAACACCAGTTATTCAAGATATTGTTCCAGTTATTCAAGATATTGTTCACATGAAATGTTATGAAAACATGTCTTGGCAGGATCCAAAAGTCAAAGCATAGTTGTTTATACATCGTGTGACATTTTACCAGACATACTGGGACCTTTCTATCTACACGTGGAACACAAGAAATGATAGTTAAGGTCTCAGGAAGCAGCTAAATACAGTTTTGTATTCAGAGACCTGGGTTCAGGTTCTGGACTCCTTACTTGCTGGATTCATTTGAACAAATATTTAGTGTCTTTTACTCTATTTTCCTATCTGAATGTCAGAGGTAAAGACTACCTCATTATATTGTTTGAATAACTAAATGTAATAAAAACACAAAGAAATCAATAACTCTGATTTGATAGTCATTTACAATTTACACCCCTAAGTATCTTTTCTCTTCTGTTTTTATTTAATAAAGAACTCTGAATATTACACCTCAACCAAGGTTCTTGAAATGTTTAATTGCACAACACTAATACACAGCCACCATTAGCTTAAAGCAAGAGATTTAGCATTTGTTTAGTCTCTTTTCTTAACTCTACAGTTACTCCATTATGCAAAGCTCCTCCAGTTTCCATGACTGCAATTTATATCTCAACACTTTAGGAATATCACTAATAGGTGTATTATAAAGGAAAATGTTCATTTTAACCCTCAAATAAGACTCTAGCAAAAATTAAATTTCTTATTCTGTGTTTCCAAGACGCTGTGCCTGCTAACATTCTATGATGGCACAGGTTTTGTTCCTGCATACATGCAAACAACTAGTTTTGTTTTTGAGCATATTAATTCTTAGTCTTACTCAGATAGGCTGAACCAGACAGATGAATGATAAACTTGGTACAGATGTAGGTGTGGCATATTTACATATCATTTACATTTCTGTTGCTATGATAAAATCACCAGAGGACCTCAAGCAACTTGGGGAAAGAAAACGTTTATTTTTAGATTACAGTTCCAGAGAGATAGAGTCCATCCTGGTGGGAAAGGCATGGCAATGATCAGGGAAAGCATGGTGGCTAGGGTGAAAATATCTGGATGCTTGTCAATCACATTTTAGTCTATAGAAAGAGAGAGAGACTAGGAAGCAGGGTAAAGCCTTAAACTCTGAAAGTGGGTCCCCAGTGAAATACCTCCTCCAGCAAAGCTCTACCTCTTCAAGGTTCTGTAACCTTCACAAATAGCAGGACAAACTTGGGATCAAGTGTTCAAATATGTGAACCTTCAGAGCACATTTTTCATTTAAGCCACCACATTCTACCCTTGACCTCCAGAAGCTCAAAGCCATCTCAAGATACAAAATGTATTTATTGCAACTTCAAATGCCCCATAATTTTTAACAGTCTCAATAATGTTTAAAAGTTCAAAGTCTTTTTATCAGACATAAAACAGTCTCTTAGCTGTGACCCCAACAAAAGTCAAAATTTGAATTTCATTTTTCCAAAATATAATGATACAGAATATACATTCCCATTCTAAAAGGGAGGAATAGTGGTTGAGTAAAGGAAAATTATGTCAAAGCCAGACTGAAAACCAGCAGGACAAATACCAAACCTGTAGCTCCATGTCTGTCAACTCTGGCTTCAGTTTAAAAGGGCTTGGATGCCTCCATACCTCAGATTTTGTTGTTGCAAAATGGGCTAGTTCTACTCCCCTTTGCAGCTCTCTTTAGCACGTCTCACAGCTCTGACATCTCCAGCATCTTAGGCTCCCCACTGTAACCCAGGCTACATCTTCACAATTTAAGTCTTTAGTGTCTCAGGGACCCTGACCCTGCCATACATTGCCTGGCTCCAGCAGCTCTATGAAATTGTACAGAAAGAATTTATGATCCTTCAATCTTGTATCTTTCATAACTCCAAAACCAGTAACACATAGACAACACTGCCAAGCTGGTTATCAGCTTGCAATGGACCCTGGCAATTTGTGCCACATTTGAAGTGTCTTTCATATTTTGCACATGGAAATTCCCCAGGAGGAGAGAATGCCTTGGGCTCTGTTCTCATAAACTGGGCAATTAGCTAGGCATAGTAACCTTGCTCACAGGGATCTTTTCTATGGTTCCAGAGCAGAGGACAAGGTTTCTCTTTAATTGCACTGATCTCTTCAACATTGCAGCCTTTTTTTCTTTCAACACATGACTTCTCTACAACATTAGCTACCTAATGCTCTTTTCCTTTCTAAACTACACATTTTTAAACAATTTTTTTCTACTTCACTTGTTGCTTTGTTTTACACTGTACACATTTGTAAGGTAATCACTAATATCACTTCCATAAACTCAAGGTTATCCAGTCTGGAAGTTTTGTCTTTCAAAGAAATTAGTTCACAACTTTGTTTTTATTTATTTATTTATTTGTTTGTTTGTTTGTGAGAGAGGGTCTTGCTATGTAGCCCTGGTTGTCTTGGAACTCTTTATGACTAGTTTACCTCAAACTCACAGATATCCACCTTTCTTTGTCTTCCTAGTGTCAGGAATAAAGGCCTATGCCAAAACATCTTAGTGGTTACATTTTCATCCACACACAGGAAAAAGAAAGAACAGCACACTAGGGTAAGTCTCAAAACTCTGAAAGCTTGCCCAAGTGATGCACTTCCTCCAGCAAAACTTCACCTCATAAAGATTCCATAACCTTCCCTAAAGGAGCCACCAACAGAGGATCAAGTGTTCAAGTACATGAGCCTATGGGGGACATTTCTCATACAAACCACCACAGATATCAGTGGTCTGTTGACTCTTGGGGTATTCAGGTGCAGGCTGCTACACCCAAAATGAAATAACTCATGAAATAATGATGGATGATGTCTCTCTGTATGTTATGAATGTGTTGCTCTGATTGGTTGATAAATAAAATGCTGATTGGCCAGTAGCCAGGCAGGAAGTATAGGTGGGATAAGCAGATAAGGATAATTCTGGGAATAGGAAGGCTGAGTCAGTAGACACCAGCCTGACGTCCGGGGAACAGCATGTAATGGCACACAGGTAAAGCCACAGAACATATGAGGACATATAGATTAACAGAAATGGGCTGAGTTTAAGTGTAAGAGCTAGTCAGTAGTAAGCCTGAGCTAATGGCTGAGCAGTTTTAATTATTTTAAGCCTCTGTGTGTTTACTTGGGTCTGAGTGGCTGCAGACTGGGAAGGACATAGGAAAACTTCAACTACAAAATAATGGGCAAATGTGTTAATGAGAAGTACTAGCATCATGAGATATCAAGCCCAGGAGTCTCCTTTTGCCTTATTTACATAGTCAAAATGGAAGAGTGATTTGTTTATTTGTTTTTTATTTGTTACTTCTGAAATAAGGTAGAGAAATGAATAAGATGAGGAGGAGGAAGGATTCATTCAAATATTTCTATTTCTTTCCATCCAGGTTTGTAAATTCTTTCTGGGTTCTTGTGATGGAGAACCTAGTCACCTCCTCTGTGGATAAAACAGTCTCTTATAGAACTTGCATCTTCCCTAACTGTAATCAAATTACTCAAGTTGCTGTTGAGTATTTCAACTTTGCCTGTTGTCTTTAGTTTTGTTATTTTCTTTGCTGTCTTAAAACTTCAACAATGAGTTTTAATGAAATGTCTCTAAAGCATTTGATCTGCAAATTCCAATGGGATATTAGTATTTCCCTTTATCATTCTTGGAGTCTAGTAATAAAACTGATGTAATCAACATAAATAAGATCAACTAATGACAAGACTATGAACACTGAGAAAACTTATTTTCTCTTTTGCAGTATCTCATCCTGAAGTGGTGTCCTCATGGTGACAGTATTATTGAAACTCACACTTTCTGCTGACACATGTTTGTATGTATGATTTATTAAAAGAATATCTGCTGTAGTAAAGAATCAGTGACTCTGAAGCAACCTTAGCATGATTGTGGTGGTTTGAAAGAAAATGGCCCCACAGGGAGTGGTACTATTAGGTGGTGTGGCTTTTTTGAAGTAGATATGGCCTTGTAGGAGGAGGTGTGTCACTGTAGGGGTAGGCTTTGAGGTGTCCTATATGCTCAAGCTATGCTCAGTGTTTCAAGGCCTTCTGATGCCTGCAGATCGGGATGTAGGACTCTCAGTTCCCTCTCTAGCGCCATGTCTGCTTGCATGCCACCTATCCCACCACGATGATAATGGACTAAACCTCCGAAACTGTAACCCAATTAATGTTTTCCTTTATAAGAGTTGCTATGGTCGTTGTGTTTCTTCACAGCAATAGAAACCCTAATTAAGAGAATGACTATGCCAGATATCACAGTCACACACGACTGATTCTTAGCCTACTTGTTGCTTGGTGACTCTGCATAGGAGATACCCATGGGCTACAACTGATTGACAAAGAAGAGATGAAGTTTTGATTTAGTTAGAGGAGTGTTTCCTGAAGTATATTTACTTCTTAGAATTATATCAGGTCTTTGCATCTTATAAGGAAAAATAGAAAACTTTCTGATGCTCTCAGATGTGGGAGTGTAAAATAACAAAAGTATTCATTACTTTTTGGCATGGATCAGCCTGTTCCTAGAAGAACATTAAATTGTCATTGACCTTAAAACATTTTCAGCTTAAAAACTCATACAACTATGGAAGTCAATGTATTTTTTTTTTGTACTTCCATATTCCGTTCCAAACTCAGCCACAAAAGTCAACTTTTGGCAAAAGTGATTAAAGTTCAGCAAAATACCAAATAAAACTTGCCAAAGTAATACTTTCCCTTTCATTTTAATCCCCTCCTATTCTGGGCGAAATACAGCCCATGTGTTTCTATTTTATTTATATTTAGAAATATTTTTGCCAGTTGTCTGACATCTAGAGACATACTGGTATTCTGAATAAGCTATTCTCTTTGTCTTCCAGATCTGTACTGGTCTGAATCCAGAAAACTTCTCTAACCTTTTGAAGTTGAAATAGTGAGAGTGCATTCAGTTTAAAACTCGGTAAGATGTGAACCCTTGTTTCTCTCTTTTTCTTTTTTATCAAAATGCTTACAATCAATCACGTGAATGTAGTTTTCTGAGATCACAATGTCATACTGAATTGCATAGTTTTACTTTGATGTTAAAAGCAGATGAAAGAATAAAATATGAGAAAGCACTTCCCAGTTTGTCATAAAAAGATTAAATAATCACCCTTTTTTATTTGACTCTATGAACACATTCACTTTCTGTAAGTAGTTTCCAAACCATGAAGTGTCTTTTTCCATATTAAATATGAATGCATATGATATAATGTGGAAAATTAGCTTTTCCTGGACATACCCACAACAGCCACGCAGTACATATCCAACCCTTCTTCCACATTTTTAGTTTTTCCTTTGAAAATAATTTAATGCATCTGTTGCAATTTCTGAAGTGAAAAAAGGAGACATAAACACTACTGAAAGCAGGACATGTTGTTGACAGTCTTCAGCCCAATAGGCTTGAAAATACTAAGCATCCTGCCAAAGAAACCTCAAAATTTGTCCCACAAAAGAGTACTATATGTGAAGGCCAGCCACAGAGCTAGAGCCTGAGAACTGAAGAGATGGTTCTCCAGAGAAGTGAAGAGGCTAGCTGCAATGTTAATGTCAGACTGACTGAAAGCATACAAAGGGATGCTCCCAGAATATTGCTTGTTTATCTCATTAAGTTGTCTGTAAACATCAAACTACTGGAAGCCACAGTCTCCTGTGATGATGTGTTAGGTTTTTTCATTGGAAGGATGTGTAGAATTGAGACATTGAGAATGGCTTCAGAAGTTAAAAGTTAGCAGAACACAAATGACTGGTTAATTATATGAGGAGTGTTAGAGCAAGAGGGCCAGGATTAAAAACTTCACTCTGTCATTGACTGCATTCTCTTTGGATACAATGCCTAATTTCTCTGTGTCTCAGTTTACTCAAATAAGAAACTGTAAATAGCAACAATTGTATAAATATCTCCAAAGCAAACACATTTCTTTCACCATAACTAACTCATTTCTATCCTTGTGTCTTTCATGGGAAACTGACTCTCAAGATTCGTGATTTTAATATTCAGAAACTGGTTACTTCACTCAGGAAGAGTTTAAGAAGGAATCCAATCAACTGTTTTCTTTTTACCTCCTTTAAGTACTGACTAAAACATGTTTTGGGGATTTATTATGTTTGAATGATAAGCATTATGTCTAGTGTTTTAGTTAGGAGGCAAAAAACAGCAAAACTTACTTTATGTTACTCTGCTGTCCCTTGCTTCATTCTATCTTTTTCTTCACCATTTATATGTGTAGACCACCACGAAGTTGGTAATAATTTCCTTTGTTTATTTTTCTGTAAGAGGGAAATTTCACAAAATAGTATGGTGTACCTCACATTTGATGTGGCTGCAAGTGTGTGCTCTTTGTCAGCCAGCTGGATTCTGGATGTATGTTTTTATTGACTGTTGTTAATTTAGTAGCGCTCCTAGCTAGTACTCCTTCTATTCCTAAGCAAAAATTCTTTTCAGTTTTCTTTGCTGTGATGGGTACTTTTATGTCAGCTTGACACAAGCTAGAGTCACTTGAGAAGAGAGAAACTTGACTGAAAGTATGATCCCCCCACCCTCGGAGAAATGGCTTAGAAGGCTTTCCAGAGGACCCAGGTTCAATTCCCAGCACCCACATTGCAGCTTACAACTGACTGTAACTCCAGTTTCAGGGGACCTGAAATCCATGGCAAAACACTAATGTACATAAACTTAAAAAAAGAGAAGAAAATATGCCCAGATTGGCATTGGATGGCCTATTTGTTTCACTAAGTTCCACTAGGTTCGACAATCAGGGAAGAAGCACTAGAGGTCTCCGCTGCAGTGAACAGACACTGCATTGAAAGACATACTAATTGAAAACATAACTTCCCCAGCGAAGCAGACAGAATGACTGAATGTCATCCTTACTAGGACAGGATAGAGCAGCAGACGACATTCACACTTCTATCTGTTAGAATCACGCTAGACAACCATATAACTGCAGTGTCCTGTTTCTCTTTCATAAGCAATCATCTGGATGTTATAATTCAACTTCTCAGGAATCTTCCTCCATCATCCCCAAGTTTCCTAAAATTTTAGTGTGGTGGTTAAAGAAGAAATAGATATTGTCTATTGTCTAAGCAATAACAATGCAACAAATCAAAAGATAGCAGTTTTTCAAATTATACTTAGCCTTCTAGGATCTAATAATACTGGCTTAGAAAATGAAATGGGATGTGGCATAAAGCTGTTAAGAGTCCAGTTAGTATTTCAAGGCATATTTAGAAGAATCCCTGTGTTGAACAGTATCAATATATTGATGCCTCTCACATAACCACCTCACTTACTGTACCTTAATGCTTAAGCTCATCATGTCAAAACTCAAGAAATATAAGCAAAACATCTACCTTCTTTATAGCTGAATGCAACCATGTTCACTAGATTGCACTGTGGGATGAAAGTCCCAGCCAAATCCAGTTACCCAATTAGCAAAGTAGGGACCATGAACTGGATGAAAACTAAAAACCTCTCTTCACCACCAGCTGGGTTGAGTCACATAGTCATTCCACATAAACATTTTCTGTAATTTCCCTTGACAACAACTCATCACAATTTTACTGAAGTGATGTTGGAATCTGCCACTCCATTGTGTTTACAATTACCTAGTCTCTACATGCCAGAAAGTACACTCTATGAGGATGTATTTAGTCTTGTATCCTTTGTATTTAACAGAGTCCTTTGAGCAAGGTAGGCACTCAACAAACATTTCCTGAATAGATATGTGAATTGAAGTTATCCTTATATTCATGCTTTTGAAGTTTTCTATGACTAATCAGTGAGAACAATATCCACTTCTATGCTTTCAATTTTAAAGTCATCCATATGTTCCAGCTTGCTAGATGATCAATCAATTCATCTGAACTAAACACACATTTCTTGAGCACTATCCTGTGCTCTGGTGCTCAGAGGGAAAGATTCTCTCCAAAGAGTTCCCTACTATATCTTCTTTTAGGATCCAACATACAGGTTGAAAAAGTTCACAGTATTCCTTCATTAAACAAACATATGTTTAGTGATTTCTATGTGCACTGTTGAGCACCTCTTGTTCTATTTTCTTCATCCAATTTACTTTGAATGCTCTACACATTCCTTCCTCCATTCACTACATATGTGTAAGTGGGCCTTTCTGGGAGACCCACCAGGGTCTGCAGCAATGAAATATTCTCGACACACTTCTTGCAAGTTCTTTGCAATCCAACAGCATCCTATGGTAGCTCTCTTTCAAACATCTTGGAACCCTGGTATTTCCACTGCATGACTCTTCTGTCTGAACATCAAGATTGCAGTGCTGCCATGGGGAACAGGTGTTCAATTCTTCCACCGACAGTCACATTACATTTACAGGCTATTGACGAGGATGGCTGATGAGGTCAGTGGATTTCGTTGAGAGTGAAGAAGTAGATCTAGTTACACACTATCTGTCTATCACAGGTTTTAGTGCTTCAGGAACAATTCTTGAATAATTTGACATAATCACAGACCATTAAACCTGGAGTAGATATTTGCCAATGTCATCTACTCTCTGTTTTACACCAGAAGAGACTGGAAAAAATGAAAGGTCACCAAAGATTTTGGACTTAGTTAAAGGTGATACAGGTTAAAAAAAAATCGGGTTTCCAGAATCACCAATCAGTGGAAATAATCTATGACTTAAAACGACCAAAGCCAAGCATTTCATATCAGTTGATTAAGTGGAGTGGGAGCCTTCTATCTAATTTCCATAGAAATTCTGCTATCTTGACCTCTATATATTCAATACAGTGTATTATTTGTTGTGAGAAATTCAGTAGGCAAGAATTGAATTCTGCTGAGATCTGAAGCCTGGGTTTTAAATTTTTATTAAGTATGTGTACTTTTTTCCCACATCAAATGCAGATGGTTAAAGTCAGGATTTAAAAATCCAGCACCATTTGTTGGATATATATGAAGAAAATTGTATCTTATATCACAGTGCACTTTAGATAGATTATTTTCCTTAATTTAAATGTTTTAAGTGGTACTAAAAATAGATTTAAAAGTCAGCTGTTTAATTTTCCATAATAGCTGAAAACATATTTGATAGAGGGGATGTTTTAAAGAGACTAGTCTCAAAATTGCTGTCTTGTGGTTCTGCTTAGAAGAGGCCAAATATGTAGAGCTACCTATCTGTCTTCAGTCTTGAAGTCTCTCCACATATCTATATGAAACATAGCTCTCTACCCAAGGGCCTTTTGCACACTGATATCACAAGTGACAAAAAGGTGATAGTGGCGAAAATAAATCAAATTTCTTGTCAGGAGATGTGAGATTCCTAAGAGCTGACAGAAGCTAAACCCCAAAGAGTCTTTTGATGAGCATACAAACTCAGATGTGCTTGTAGAGCCTTCTAGAGGCAGAGCAGCTACAAGGACACCTTTAGGCCATTTCAAGTGCCAGTCAAAAAAATGTATCTAGCCATTTCTTTTGCAACTTCTTTGGGTCTGCACGAACTTCTCAGCATAACCTGTAACCTTGCCCTACATTGTAGCCTGAATAGTTTTAGCACCCCTCCATTTTCTCTAAAAGAAAATTAAATCTAAAATGGAATTAGGTTTCAGATTCTTCTTCCTTTCAAATTCTGCTTCTTTGGTGTAATGCCCTCCAGCAGTGCATGGAGATCAGCGATGTTTTCAGATCTGATGCCAGCATCAATCGGATAAATGGTCTGGCAAACAGTGCTAAGAGAACAGGCAGTGAGCTGGCACCCTCTGATGAGTATGTACACCCCTTCCTTCTCTGTAAACCAATTAGTTTTCTGAGTTAGCATGACTTTTCCTAGTCCAAGCAAATGTTTAAAGAGAACATTCTAGCACGCAACTCAATATGCTCCTGCTTAATGATAGGTCTTCTGAAGATAGATTTTTACGAAGTATTATATGACCTAACAAGAAGAACATATAGGATTTCTCAGACTCAGTAGGTATATTCAAGAGACTGCCACTCCAAAACCACAGCACACAGTACTTATCTATGACATGCCGTATTTATTAACCTTCATCAAGATAACCTCTACTTACTTCCAGGTATTGTATTACAGCATCACAGGGATCTAGTCCAAACCATTTAATCTGCCTGAGCTATGGAGTGGGGAGCTTATTTTTTCCTTTCTCTCATGGTATATGAGAATAAAAGTGAGGCATGATTACAAAAGCATCTTGAAAAATTGTAATACGTAACAATTGCAAGATTTTTCATTGATAGAGGCACAACTATTAATTTATTTTCTGCTACTGTAAAGATGTCCAGAACCAAATAATTTGTAACAACAGTGATTTATTTGGCTGGTGGTTCTGTTCTCGAGGCTGGGAAACCTAAGAGCATGGTACAGCCCTGTCTTGACTTTTGCTGATAGCCTTCTCACACTACCATAGCATAGAACATCTTGCGATGAGACATGTCAAGTATATCAGAGAGAGCTCATTCACTCACCTACCATGAATGATTTAATCCATTAATTAAGATAGATTCCTCATCATCCAACCTCCCAAAAGTCCCATATCCTACGACCATTAAGATATTATTTTGAAGCCTCAGTCTTTAAAACAAGAAATTGGAGGAACACATCAAAATACATGAGCAATCATCTGAAAACCAGTTTAGAATATTGCTGTATCCATAAGGGTTTAGTCTGGCTCTCTGTGGCAGGAAACTTACAACAGCCTTTCCCTATGAAATAAGTTCATGTATCTCCAACAAAATCTTCAACAATAATCTTTCCTCATGACCCAGTGTCTTAGTTAAGGTTTTATTGCTGTGAAGAGATACCATGCAAACTCTTATAAAAGAAAACATTTAATTGGGACTGGCTTACATTTCAGAGGTTTAGTCTATTATTTTCTTGGCAGAAAGCATGGCAGCATGCAGGCAGACATGGTGCTGGAGAGATAGCTGGGAGTTCTACATTTGGATCCATAAGAAGCAGAAAGCAACGGGCTTGAGTTTCTGAGACCCGAAAGCCCACCCACTAGTGATACACTTCTTTCAATAAGGCCACACTTTCTAATAGTTCCACTCCCTAAAGAACAGTCTGTGGGGGCCATTCCTTTTCAAACCACCACACCCAGCAAGTTCCTTTCTGGCTATATGGATCAGCAAACGTCTACCAGTTTGTTAGATAGAAAGAGCCACAAAATTCTTGTTATGTAAGATAAGGAATAAGTAAAGGAACTGAACAGGTGAACATAATTACCACTGTCTTATGCACACAAACCAATGTAGCTATACTTCAAAAAACTTTGAGTGGAAAACAGCCAGCAAAAATATATATGAAATATGGCATGATGTGAATTTTAAAAACACATTGAAATATGAAGAACTGGTTTCAGATATGAATATTTGGAGTGAAAAATTTCAAAATATGTGTGGCTGTGATACACACCAACTTGAGAAGAATAATTACTTCAGGAGCAGAGGAGAGGAAAGGAATGAGAGAGTTATACTGTATTCTTCAACATCTAATTTTTTTAAGTAAAGAAAGAAATCTCTGAGATAAATGACAGATTGCTAAATTCTATTAAATCTGTAATGTGGGTATCGTGATATCTTTTGTATTATTTTCATCATGGAAAATAATAAATCAATGAAAACACTTCATGATCATAAAACAAACATGTAATTGGAACATATTGTGCAAAATTCAGGGTGATCTTATTTCTATTCTACAGTTGCTATTTCTTGTTGCTTGATAGCTGAAGTCATGATGCAGGTGTCAGCCTAATACATAGAATAAATAGTCCTTGGTCAGTGGGCAATGGAAATTGAATCTCAAATATCACCTGTGAGGATCTTTGGGCTAAAGTCTGCATTTTGAAAAGTTCAGAAAAAAAAATACCAGTAGCCATGCATGCACTATTCAGACTCCATCTTCGTCCATCCTGTTGCTCATTTGCCCAGCTGGTGACACTGTCTCTTTGGCACTTCAGGTACTCCACGTTCATCCTTGGCCTGGGGATTTAGGCTTTCTATTTTCTGCTTGTTGTACTTCCCATCTTAGTTCAAAAGGCCCCTTCTCAAGCAGCTCACCCAGGAGTACCTGGCTAGCCCTGAACCTCTGCAGCTCCCCAATCTCTTTACACTCAGGTACTAAATTCAATGTTTATTGAATAATTTTCATTGCACTGATCTCCAATATCAAATTACATTAATAATTCATTGATATGTTGTGTTCTTTCGCAAAGTACAAGGTCGTGCTTACTGGTGCATCTCTGGGGTCCAGACCAGTACTTGGCACAAATAGAACTCAGTAATAATTGAATGAATGAAAAGTGTCAGCAGACTTTAAAAGCTTTATAAACTAGGGTGAGGAATGCAGATACAGACAGCTTATTTCTTCATTGGTTAGGATTATGGATAGGCTTAAAAGCTAACCATCTCCAAAATAAGCTGGTGAGATTACACTCACAGTCAGGAAGCAGAGAACAGTGATGTTGGTGTTCTGCTAGCTTTCTGATATTTACACGATGCAGGGTCCAGCCTAGGGAATGGTGTTGCCCACTTTTAGAGTGTGTCTTCTTACCTCAGTGAACCTAATCAGGATGGTCCCTCAGAGGCAGGACCAGAGACTAGCATAATATAAATAATTGATGAGTATTAATTGAGAGATTAAAACTCTCAATTGATGATCAGTTTTAGTCATCACATCAACTCTCTTCTGTTTCTCTGGAAAATCTACCTAATGTGGGTAATATGTAAGTTTCAGTGATACTCTGTATCAGAGAGTCTTCAAAATTTTTCTTAGAGGTAAACAAAGGCTCTCTCTATATACACCTGCTCCTAAACAAAGGTAAAGTTTTTTTTTTCTGATAAACATGGTACAGATTATTAATCTTTTATCTTTTGTACCATATAAAGAGATTTCTAGCTCCATTGCTAGATATTGTTATTTGCAATATTGTGCTAATTCTTTATAGAGGAGGGAAAAATGGAGGAGATAATTTTCACTAGGAGAACATAAGTTAGAACAAGGTCCTGAATAAACTTCACTAAAAATTAATGTTACGAACTTTCCCAGTTCTGTTACAGATTATATATAAAATTATTGACATAATGCCCTATATATTTTAAGTAAAATAAAACAATTGTCTTTCTTTGAAATTTCTGCCAAGCAACTATCCTGTGACTAAATGCTAAACAGGAAATCT
This sequence comes from Peromyscus eremicus, assembly GCF_949786415.1. Taxonomy (NCBI): domain Eukaryota; kingdom Metazoa; phylum Chordata; class Mammalia; order Rodentia; family Cricetidae; genus Peromyscus; species Peromyscus eremicus. The sequence goes on along the minus strand of NC_081419.1, from coordinate 88,919,417 downwards.
TTCCACTGATTACTACCCTACTTACAAATTTCAGCTTCCAAATGTCATGGGACTATGATCTTAGTCTCAAGTATAGTATTTCTCCCAACAGACTTCTAGATTATACAAAAATTCATACAAGTTTGAGAGTTGCATTATGAATCCCCCAAAGAGTCGCTTTCTTTTTGTGTTTCCTTGGTTTTATGTGCAGCAAGCTGGAGTTCACAAAGGAAATTCCATTCCTATGCTAAAATTTGAAATGGCAGCTTCTATTTTAGAAGGTCTTTGCATCAGTGGTTTTGTAAGGAAAAACTTGTGCTACTTTTAAAAATGGAAAGAAACTAGTGAAATATTGCTTAGCTTGCATTTCTTGAGGGAATGGTATCCAGAGGAACATAAAATGCCCTATTTGTATGTCATTTGGATGCCTAAAGTTGACACCTTTCACAAATAGGGTAGACAACCTCTATGGAATGTAAGGACAACTTCCAGAATAGTCTGTGAATTAAAACCACCCCTTCACCATCTTGTCCCATGCCTGAAGTCTCCTTCAGTTATGGCCTTCCTCTGCGCCCTGTCATAACCTCCTAGAATTCTACTACTTCTGATGCCCATGGAACAACAAATTTATCAAATATTTTATATATATATATATATCACATAATCTTAGACATTATTGAATGTGTTATTTATTCCTTTGGTAGCATCCCATTACATTCATATATAAGCATTATATATATATATATATATATATATATATATATATATATATATATATATATCCAATAAATTACAGATACTCTCAAAGTTTATGGCTGTCTGAGCTCATATCTCTTGCACAGTTATGGGTGAAGCTGCTGTAAATATTTACATACAACTTTTTGTTTGGATGCATGCTTCCATTTCTCTTGGATAAATGTTTATAAGTGATACTGTGGAGTGATATGTTAAGAATGTCTTAATTTATGCAAATGGTTACCATTATATTTGTACCTACAAGGTATGAGAGGTTTAGGAAGTTTGAAGGAAGACAGAAAAAGAGTTAACAGGACGAGACAGGGAAGACACATAGAGACTCTTACAACTATTGCCCTTCTGCTTCTCTTCCATTTCATCTCACTTACTTTTCCCTATCCATGGGCAAAGATGGACACTACCAAGATGGGTATTGTATCTCTTTCTCTGACTGCAGCATGCTTGCCTTAGATGACCAACACTGAAGACTGATGGTCTGCCTATTTCCCCCTGCTATTTCCTGACCATCAGTTTCCCCAACCCTCACTACTCTCATTTTCGACCTTTCACCTCTTTGGATCTCATTACCCATGTGCTCCCTGCTTGTCACAGCCCATTGACCTGTCTTTACCTTCCTTTTCCTTTGGTAAGACTGAGGGCCTTTGACTGAAAACTGGCGCCAAACATATCTGCTATGACCTGCTTAATAGATAATTACAAATACTCTGTATATAATTACAGACACATGCCTCCCAGGATGAACAAGTTCCTAGCAAAATTAGATCACGAATACAATGGTGTGTATCATACACATTTTGTTGGCAAGTAGGCACAGCACAGGTTGAGGCATTGGTATGTTCCATAAACTCGAATTCTCTACCTTTCAAGTGAGTCTACTGTGCAGAGAACTCACTATAGGCTGATGGATCAATATTCTTTTTGTATGTGTGTCTTTTCTATTTCTTACATATTTATTTAATTTATTTATTTTACAGCCCGACCACAGATTCCCCTCACTTCTCTCCCCTCATTCTTTACCCCCTCCCCTCTGTACCTCCCCCAGTCCTCTCCTCCCCCTTTTCTGTCCAGAAAGGGGCAGGCTTCCCATGGGTATCAACAAAGCCTGGCATATCAAGTTACAGTAAGACTAAACACCTCTCCTTTTATTAAGACTTGACAAGGTAATCCAGTAAAAGGAAACATTTCCTAAGAGTCAGCCAAAGAGTTAGGGAGAGCCCCTGTTCCCATTGTTAGGATTCCAAGTAGACCAAGCTATAACTGTCACATATATGTGGAGGGCCTAAGTCAGTCTCATGCAGACTCCCTGGTTGTTGGTTCAGTCTCTCTGAGTTCCTATGAGCCAGGTTAGTTGATTTTTGTGAGTTTTCTTGTGATGTCCTTGGCCCCTCTGGCTCTTACATTCCTTCTTCCCTCCCTTCAGCAGGAATCCCTGAGGTAGGCATAATGTTTCGCTGTGCGTCTCTGAATCTTTTTCCATCCATACTGGATGAAGACTCTGATGACAACTAGGGTAGTCACCAATCTGATCACAGGGGATGGCCGGTTCAGACTACGTATCCACTAATGCTAGGAGTGCAAACTTGTACAGCCATTTTGGAAATCAATATGGCAGTTTCTCAGAAATTTGGGAATAAATCTACCTCAAGACCAAGCTATACAACTCTTGGGCATATAACTAAAGGATTCTCAATCATATTACAAGGCTGCTTGCTCAACTATGTTCACAGCAGCTTTGTTCTTAATAGCCAGAACTTGGAAACAACCTAGATGCCCCTCAGCCGAAGAATGGATAAAGAAAATGTGGTACATTTACACAATATAGTATTGCTCAGTTGTTAAAAACAATGACATCATGAAATTTGAAGGTAAATGGATGGAACTAGAAAAAAAATTATCTTGAATGAGGTAACCCAGACCCAGAAAGACAAACATGGTATGTACTCACCAACAATTGGATATTAGCTGTAAAATAGAGGAGAATCATGCTACAAGCCACAGTCCCAGAAAGGCTAGGTACAAGAATGGCCCAAGGAGGGCCTCATGGATCTCCCAGGGATGGGGACATAGAAGAGATCTCCTGGGAGGACTGGGTGGGTGGGTGGGGATTGAAACTTGAGGAATCAGGTTGGATGGATGGAGGGAGAAAGTATTGAAAGAGATGAATGGAAAGGGGGAGCATTTTGCGTAAGATAGAAACCTGATGCAAGGGAAACTCCTATGAATCTACAAGGATGATTCTGGGTCAATATTCTTGAAGGAGAATTTCATGCTCCTGACAATCTGCACTAGATACAGAGTAGAGCCACAAGCCATCACGAATCTGTTGGATTCTTGATTTCTATTCAGGAAAGTATATGATGTGTCTATAAAATATTCAAGCTATCCTACAAGAATACAACCCATTTTACCGAAGAAAATTTAATTCTAAATCCTATTATGCTAATTAGTGAGACACATGCTTTACCAACAAGTATCTATATTTAACACTTATCAAAGACTATGCCCCAAAAGTACTTGGAATAGGCACACTTAGATTATTAACTTCTGATAAGATGTGATCTGGCTGCCTCTAAAGCTTAAATTTCTGATGAGGATGGTGCCTAGTATAGAAGTCAGTCTTGGTGACCACTGCAGATGTCACACAAAGTACTTCAATGTTTTGCAGAATTACTTCAAATCATAGACAACATAGCAACCCTCAAATTCTGTCTTGGAATAGATGTTTACTGAAATCTCATAATATGCTAGGTATATAACTGAATTTACATTTTACAGCTAGAAAATTATGATTTAAGTAGCTATGTTTTTGGTAACTTTACAAAGAAGAAATCCAGTTTTCCCAAGTCATGAGAACCTGTGGGGCTGAGACTTGCATCTGGGTCTACCTATGTCCAAAGCAATACTTCAGATTAAGTGATAGAGATACATTTTTCTGATACAACTGTGTCAGAGTTTTTAATTTTTAATATCTGTGTGGTTAACAACATTTGGAGAAGCTCATTAAAGCCCTTGAAACTCTCCTCATCAAAATGAACATATAGGTCTAAATTTTCAGAAAACTTGATGTAGTAATTAAAAACTTCCATTTTTTCCTAGTACTCAGCATGGCTCTTACACTAAGAATGAGGAATGTTACATTAAGATTATAATGTATATTATCTACCCTCTTTCTTCTGACTGTATTTTTGAAAATGTTACTTATTTGTAAGGCACAATGGACTCTAATCTATTTTTTTTTCTGAAGTTTAACATCTTCTCTCCAATGTATTTCCAATATCTCATTTGAAATGTTTCAGGCCATAAACAACTGAACATCAGGGACTAGCATTAGGCATCCACTCTTGGTAACTATACTTGGTGAATAAGCTTTTAAGGGATGGGTTACATCATTTTCCCTATATGTAGACCTTAAAAACTGCATTTACTGTCTCTGCCAAATACCTTTGTGAATATAGGACCTCTAGTCCATCCAGGAGCCAGTTGTGCCCTACCCAGCAGGCCCTTCAGAGGGTGTGCCATGAGTTGCCTCTCTTCGATCACATGAGCACAGTGGCACACCTGTACTTCTTTGCTTACCATTAGGTTCTTCTGCATGGTATTGACATTAAGTGAACAGTCCTAAATTTGGCATAGTGCCAGGGCTTTGTGTCACATGACCAAAGTCCTTCTCTGAAGAGTATGCGAGCCACTCGTTAGTATAATTTAAACATTAATTATGGAAACAGTCCCCCAAATGCCATGAAAACAAATAACCCACTAAGCCATGACTGAGAAAACTACCTTACTGCTGAGGCTCAGACAAACAGGAGAGTGATTAGCAACAACACACTACGAGGCTCAGTGATAGTTTACACAGTGTTTGACAATCCATAGGGCCCACTTCTGTTTTCCCATAAATAAGATATACAATTTAATGGTTCTCTTTTATCTCATCCATCATAGTGAATCTGTGAGAATATCACTTAACCTCTTCAATCCATTTGTCAACTGCTGTATACTTACAGATATGAATGAAGAGAGTGTATCCAGTGTTGATTCTGTTTTATCACTGTGTGCTTTTGTATTGCTGATGACAAAGTATAGAAAGTATATTTAAATGTAGAACATTTGGCAACACAATTTGTCAAGAAAGACTCTGAAGTTTATTTAACTATAGAATTTGGCATTGTTTGCTCTGTATTGACTATTCTGGGGCAGTTTATTATTTGCAATTACCAGAAGGACCTGGCTCCAATTGTTTCTGGGAATCTGAGCCTGAGGTATGTGTACAAAGAATGGCACAGAATTTAAACATAACATAAACTGACCATTCATAAATTTATTGTCACAGAAATTAATGAAAGCAGTGTACTGTCGTAACTTTATCTGCTAAGGAAGAATTGTTCCCCAGTCCACTCAGAATTGACTTTTAGGACAAGCTATCAATGACAGTGAGGATTAAGTAAGTCTTGCTCATGTCAGATAGAGACGATGCCTAAAAATTTGGCACTTTCCTAAAAGAAACTCTTTGCTTTCTAAACCCCATTTCAAAGCATTTTTTATCTCAATTTTTTATCTAATTTAAAAACTTTAAGATTTAATGTGTCCATCAGTATTTTCTCATACTAAATCAGGGCAATGTCAATAACTACTTAAATGGTTTATTGTGAAAAATAAATCAAAACTATTTATGGAAAGACCCTGTAAAAAACATAAAATTCTTATACCCAGAAAAATACTTGAAAATTGTTGTTCCTAATTTTACATGGAAAAAGCTCAAAAGATTAAAAACAAACAGCTTTGGGGTTTCTATATGTAGATGTATGGGAAGTAAGCTCTCTGCCATATAGTGAGTGCCTAATGAGACAGAGTGGAGGCCTGTTTACCTAGAACTAATGCATCCAAAGCCACAAACTGCTGTGGACAAGAACGGACGGAACAATTTTGATGAACTGTTGAAGACTGGGTGAGAATGGACTAGCATGAGTGATACACTTCTGGTGGCTACAGTTTTAGAGAGGACCCCACATTTGGTATTTCCAGGAATCTAAATGTGACCATCAGAGAAAACTCCTCTAGCTTACGGCTCTGATTTTGCCAAGGATTCGGGGGAGGATTAATCACTGACCATTAAACCTAAGCCTACCTTGCCGCAAAGAAGCCCGAGTCTTCTTTCAGATGGCCAACTATCACATTCTGCCTACTTTAGCTCCTAAGAGCCCTTTGTCATATGGCACAATGTGAAGAATAAGAAGTATACAGGTTATGATCTTCAGTAGAATAGAACAGAAATATTGCTGCAACCAGGGAAAATAATAGAGATGAAGACAAAAGAAAATTCAGTAATGGAAATTTTCTTTTAAGACCATTACCCAGAGAGACACAGGCTGAATAAAAGATTAAACTTTAATTACAATATTACAGAATGACACTTTCCCCTGTAGTTGATAATCACATTAACTTGGTGTACAATAAGAGTGGACTATATTGTACCATGACAGCTTAATTTGTCCACTTGACACACCCTAGATTGACCTGGGAAGGGAGTTTCACTGAGGGAGTGTTTACGTAGGGTTGTCCTGAAGGTATGGCTATGAAGGATTGTCTTAGTTAATTGTGTGAAGATCTAGCCCATTGTAGGTAACACCATTACCTAGGCAGGGAGATCTGAACTGTATGAGTGGGGACCAAGCTGAACACAATCAATCAAGTAAGCAGGTATTAGTGGATTTTCTGTTCTCTTGACTTTGGATGTGACTAGATGTTTCAGGCTCTTGTCAAATGTGACTTCCCCACAATGATGGATGTTAATCTGAAGTTCTAAGCTAAATAAACCCTTTCTCTCCTAAATTGCTTTTTGTTAGGATATATTATCACAACAGAAATAAAGTAGAACATACAGAGAAAAAGTTGTAAGAAACAGACTCTGTCTGAAGAGGAATTTTAAGGAAGTCTAAAGTCAGGAAGAAAATAAAACTAGAACACTATGGAAAACAGTATACTGTCCAACTTCAAGTAAGATTAATTTAGATGATGGCAGATTAATATAAATGCTTTATTTCTGTTGCCCAATAAAACATATCTGATTTCAAGAAAATATATAGGAAATAAGAATACAAAAGCTGCAGATAACATGGAAGGTAGTTGAACAGGTTCTTATACAGTTAAGTATAGATGTCCTATAATCCAGCAACTGTATCATACACTTATCTGACTGATTTAAAAGTTATAGATTTATGAATGTTTATAAATGGTTTATTCATAATCAGAAAATGAAAGTAACCAAGACTTCTCTTGGGCATAAATATCTAATCAAACTGTGTCCTATCCATATAGTGTAAGTATTCTGAAAAATAATGAATGAACTATGAAGTAGCAAAATGACTAGATTACTTACATTCGTATTATTATTGAAGGAAGTTAGTCTAAGAAGTGATACAATTTGAGGACAGTTATGGTTGCTTTTTTTCCTTTGTTTATTTGATTGACTGATTGCTTTATTGTTTTACTTTTCTTTTTCTTCATTTCATGTGTATTTGTGTGTACTGTGTGTGTGTGTGTGTGTGTGTGTGTGTGTGTGTGTGCATGTGTTCAAGTGTGTCTAGGCACACACATGTGAGAGTTCATGAGCACATAGAAGCCTAAGGCTGGTATGCTGGTGTCCAGAATCTTCTATCTTATTCTTTGAGACAGAATCTTTCAATCAAACACAGAGTTCATCTATATGGTTAGTCTGATTAGCAAGTTTGCTTCAGGAGTCACGTGTCTGTGTCTTCTGAGGATGGAAAGAGGCCATCATGTTCACCAATGATTTACATGGATTCTGGATATCTGAAAGCAAGTGCTGTTTCTTGTGTGGCCAATGCTTTAACCTCTGAGTCACCATCCTCATTGATGAGTCCATTGTTCTGTTAGTTTGTGTTTGACTGCTGCTTTAAGATATTGAATACTTATATAGCTAAGGCTGACCTAGAATTAACTGCTTAGTCCAAGTGGCCTTAAACCATTGATAATCCTGTCTTAGCCTTATTAATGCTGAATTACAGTTGCAAGTAACCAAACCTGAATAATTAGCTAATATTTTGTGAAATGTAAAATAATAGGAAACAGAACAACTGAGTTACTAGGGATGCAAGGTATTTCTTTCATAGTAAACTATCATATAGAATATTGAAACACATTTTTCAAAAGTCACTGAGTGAACCTTAACACACACACACACACACACACACACACACACACACACACACAAACTTTTAAAAAGCATTTTAGGACATTTGACATAAAATCACTTGAGTAAGTGATTAGAGGGAATGCTTGCCAATGTGACTTTAGAAATGAGTAGAACTGGCAAGATTAAAACATCAGAAAATGCACATAAGCACTGTATCTTCACTGATGGCATTGTCCACCATCGGGATATGAGTTCAGAACTTTGCTGCCACCATGCATGTATACTGAAATGAAACATGAAGTGTGTCAGTAGAGGATGCTTAGAGCCAGGTTTCTTGTTGTGGACTAAATTATAGATAATCAAGAGTTTGAGGCTATAATGATGTAGTATATGATGGATTAAAGAGATACCAATATAAATTTACACCAATATTCTTAAAGATTTTGAAGGTTACATATAAAATATTTAAATTCATATAATTCAGTTTGTTTGCAGTATTTCTTGGCTTATCAACTTAAAAGATCAAAATAGTAATACACAATAGCAGTGAACATATGTACACCTAGATTTTGGTTTCCAATTCTTAAAAAAACAAAGATGAAACAAGGAATTTACTCAAAGGGTGAGTTTAGGCCAGAACAAACATTTGAGACATGAGTATGTAGCATCAAAAACCAAGGAAATATTCAATACACACACACACACACACACACACACACACACACACACACCAGGGTACTTTACAAGGACACGAGAGACAGCTGAAGAGTTCCCAATGCCCAGAGCTAGAAAAAAAAGCAACAACAAAATAAATGAAATAGATTTTGATTAAACAAATACCCATGAATCTCTACTTACATGAATAAATAATCAAATAAAGAAATTGGAGAAAATAGATGAGTCTCCCGTCTATGGGAATTCTAAATAATTTATGGAGATACTACACCCTGGAGGAGGTAGAGCATCACTTGCTATTACTTCAAGTTGGCTGTATGTAGTGCCTTTCTGTAGATGTAACCAAGCGTCTTATTAAATAAGAAACACAGAGCCAATGTAAAGAAAAAAGTCCAAGAGGTCAAAGCTAAGAGCCTTACCCTTCCTGCTTCAGCGATCCTCTTCAGCCAAGAGAGACCTACTTCCTGTGTGTTTGTCTTTATATAGACTTTCTGTTCTGCCTTCTCATTGGTTGTAAACCCAACCACATGACCGCCTCGTCACTGCCTGTCTGTACAGACCTCCAGGTCTTCTATGGTTGGTATTGAGATTAAAGGCATGTGTCTCCAATGCTGGCTGTATCCTTGACCACACAGAGATCTACCTACCTCTGCCTACCAAGTTCTGGGATTAAAGGCGTACACCACGAATGACCAGCTCCACTAGGGCTTACTATTAGCTCTGACCCCCAGGCAACTTTATTTATTAACATACAAATAAAATAACATTTCAGTACAAATAAAATATCACTATACCTTTCTTCTAAGGAATATAGTATAAAGGAGAGGGAGAAATAATAATTTCACAATTGCGAGACAAGACATATACTATCTCAGTCAGGTGATCAAGGTCACCATCAAAATGATGTCATTTTGGTAATACAAATCCTAATCTGACGTGGTAAGAATGACACTTCCCCTCTATTATCTCCTTCCCCCAAAGCCATAGTTTAGCCAACGCAAAAGAAAAACTTCAGAAAATGCCAACAAAGGAATAATGTCTTCAACAATAGTTACTAATACTTCTTAAGACCATCATGATTCTTAAATCTCAGTGGAATTCAAGACAAAATACTGGAACAGAAAGGGACACTGTGCCATGTCCATCATGGCTCCAGGACTGGGACCTAACTGGGGTGGCAAGAGAATGAAGAAATGACAGGCAATAGACACCCAGACAGAAAGCTGGGATCGGATGATCTGGGCTCTCCATTGGAGAAGCCTCAGCACCCCAGAGTCTCGGTGTGTTTGTTGTGTAGAGTTGAACAGAGGTGAAGCTATTGCATACAGCTGGAAAAGGAGGTTGTGTTATTACACACCAATAAATAGTGAAGCCGAGTTTATGGTATACAGCTGAATCAGTAGGAACAGTCTATAGGGGAGTAGTCTTCAGACTGTAAATATATGAAAGGGGAAGTGATGTTAGACATTTTCAGCACAAAATGTCAACACTCACACTCAGGTCCCTCAGGGGGACTTTTCTGTCCCCCTGAGCCAAAGGCTATGGGGGTCCTTCACATGGCTGTACCTATGTGGAGTGAACACGCATTCACTCCACAGTTGACTTACTCAGGGCTTCCTCTGTTCCCTATACAACACTAGGTAAAACTTGAGGGAAAATCAGTAAGTTGTGGATTTCAGTTAGAAATGTATCAATATTGGCTCACATGTGTGACAGATAGACCATATTAATTAATGTATATGGACCAAATGTACCATAATAGTGTAGTTATGTTATTTAATATTTGAAATCAGATGCCTGATAAAGGAAAGTCTTTAGCTGCCAACTATATAATTTATTTTTACATCTAAAACTCTAGAATTAAAAGTTGATTTTTCTTAAATGGAGGTGGGATGGTCTATTACTTCAAGGGACATACTTCATATATGTCAACTGTTATTATAATCTGCATGACAAATGCTATTACCAGAGGTCTCTGTGGTCAAAGAAAAGTCAGAAAATTATTAATGATTGAAATAGAAATTGTGGTTAACCTGAGGAATTCAGGATAAAAAAAATGACTATATCATGGATTGGTTAGATTACCAGTCTTTCAGGTTGCTATAAGTCAACCATAAAAACTAAGGCAACAACAAACAGGTAATAGAAAAAACAAATTCTATGTGATTTTTTTGTCTCAGCCTCTGCAAAGGCAGAGTGAGTGCTGCCAGTATGATGTCACCCCAGCCACTTCTGAAGGTTTTCTGAATTGCCCTCATAAGATCATTTACAGTTCCATAGGGAATTTGGAAAGATGTAAAGATTCTGGTTATTTGCAGGCTTTCCAAACTACTAAGGCTCCAAGAGGTTCTTGAAAAATGTGGAAAGAAATGAGAAAAGTACGTGAAAATGATAGACTAGTTCATCAGATCAATGATTGAAAATATTATTACTATGCCTTGGCCTTTAGTTTTTTTCTCATCTTTCACATGTATCATTCTGAAAGATTCTAAGTTGATGAAGATGTTATCACTGGGCTATTCATTTACAATTCATAAATAGTTGATTTGAATTCCATAAATCCATGTGGAGTTGCAAATGAAAAGGCTTTATCTTTAGTGCATTTTGTAAAACCAAAAGACTATTCAAATTCCCAAGCCCTAGAGGAACCAGTTAGACTAACTACCACCCCTGAGATCAGAAAGCTTCTTCCTTCTTGTATATGTGGGGTTTTTTTTTACTAGATAAATTACTGTGGCTAATATTTGAATCTATCACTTTTAGTTTTTCTTTGTACAAATAGGAAAGCAATGTAGGATGGGGATACTAGATTGAGAGATTTCATTGCATGTCAGCAATTCTGACATTGCTTATCAAGTCCATTTCATTCATTTTCAGCCTACAGAAGCAAATTTTATGAATTAATCATTATCACTTCATTGTCCATTTATATTTACTTAAATAAATAAATTGATGCATTAAAAGTGATATATAAAATATTAGGCATAGCGTACTAGGATAGAAAAATATTTATTTCAATATTCAAAACGCAAATTGCCTACCAGCAGTTCCCTCTGAATTCCCCCCATATCAAAAAGACACACATGCTACTACATGCACAATGTTTACTCCGGAGATTACTCTGGGTAATTTAAAGAGTTGACATCAGTGTGAATATGAACCCCATCAAGTGACTGAAAGTTGTGTTTCAGGTACACGTCTCATTTCCAAAACATTTGCTTTGAACTAACTTTAAATCTATGCAAAACTATTACACCACATTTCTTCCCTCTTCATGAGTAGTCACATTTTAATGAAAACCTTAAGCTCCCATGAAACTTAAGGGCAAGTCTTAAATGATGGAATTTTGTACTCTGCTATGTAACAGAGAGGGTAGAGTGTGTGTGTGTGTGTGCATGTGTGTGTGTGTGTGTGTGTGTGTGTGTGCGTGCGCGCACGTGTGCGCATGTGTGCTTTAAAGGTTTTTGGATCACATAAAATGCACCACTTCCTATTTTGCTATTTGTCATTAATTTCTCCCCTTTAACCATATCTTGTTTCATGAAATGACTCTATCTAAATTCTGTATTTATTTCACAAAATGGTCCAAACAACATTGAGTTATGATGGTTGGTTTAAGAACAGAATTCATATATAATTCCATCTCAGGTTTTACAGATGTTGACATAGTTATATTTCACTCTAATCACTACGAAGATATTTTCCTGTGTTTTCCATATGCTAGTGAGTTTATTTGTTAAAAATTATTTTTCTATTATGATTAAGACCATTCCAGGTATTAGAGGCATAGCATTGAAGAAACTGTCAAAATTCCTGATCTCCTACAGGTCTCCTTCCATGAAAGAAGAGAGAAACATAAACAGTGAATATTGTTCCTAAAAATACTGCATGTAGTGTTTCTGCAATTCAAGCAGAGTAAGAGGGATTGGGAGTGAGGATTAACAATGAAGATAAAATGTGAAACAGGAAAGGGATAGTGACTGAGGAACACTTCCAGAAGGTGAGTTAAATAGAGAATTCCAGGAAGTAAAAATAGTATAAATGCACTCAAATTTAGGAATTAGCCCTACACATTTGAAGACTAGCAGGGACGCCATTGTGGTGACATAGCCAAAGAGTGACCTTAAATGTATGTCTGTGTAAGTCGATTTAAGGACTTTGGCTTAGTTACTATGGAAGCATCAGTAAGTGCTTTTAAACATTCCAAAGCTCTGTTTAATGTATGAAAAAATAATCTATTTTTGAAGATTTTTTTTAGTAGAACAATGAGTACTAATCTAGCTAAAAGAAGTTCCAAAGCATGGAAAGAAGGAAGTAAATACAAAGAAGAAAGAAGTCTGGGAATGTAGCTGCTTGGTAGGGTAGCTTACCTAGCAGCTTCAGTCCTGTGTTTACCCCCAAAGCACTCCCTGTACAAGAGAAGGAAGAGGGGAGACAGTTGACAGTTGACTGGAGAACAGCTCAGTGGGAGAGTACACCTGCAACTCCTGCAGAGGAGCTGGATTTGGTTTCAAAAGCTCAAGTTGGGTAGTTGACAACCATCTCTAACTCCAGTTCCAGAGAACCAAACACCTTCTTCTGGCCTCCACAGGCACTACATACATGTGGTGTACATACATGCATTCAGGCACTCATATATACATATACAATAAAATAAATAAATCTTTTTTTTAAAGGTACAACAGATAGCAAACAAGGGCCATTAAATTCATCCAAAATGCAATAATCATGTTAACTGAAAGTGTTTTAAACATGCCATTTAAAGACCATAAATGTCAGTTGATGCTCCATATGCTGTTTGTAAGAATCGTTCTTTAAGTATCGAGTATACAGAGGTTAAAATAAAAGAATGAAGAAAGACTGATCACACTAAATCTAATAAAATAAATTTGTTTCCTATATGAATATTAGACAAGCTATCTAAGGAAAGATTATTACAGGAATAAAGAGAGATTCAGCACAAGACAGAAGGTCAATGTACCAATACAACGTAACAATCCTAGTTGTGTCTGTTTCTAATAATAGAACTTCAAAAACACAGAGGCAAAAGCTTATAAAACTGAAGGAGAAGTGACTAAGTTCCCAAGCAACTGAGTATTTCAAAATCCCTTGCTCAATAATTGAGTGAATACATAAACTACAATCAGGAACAATACACGAGCATCCTATATACCAACTCAACCTGATTGACACTGTAAATGTTCCAATCCCAATGGACAAAATACATATTTTTTGAAAAATAGACATGATACACTTATCAAGACATACCATGTTCTAGACTAAAATAATCTCAATAAATAGAAAAGACTTAAAATTGTATAATGTACATGCTCTGACCACCATAGCTGGAATCAGTATTTGAAAGCTAGATATTTGGGAGTTATGTAGAGCATATTTTATATATCTTTGAGTCAAAGCAAAAAAAAATTCACAATGGAAATCAGCAATTATTTTGAATTAGATGGAACATGAAAACACATTATACTAAATTGTGGAACGCTGCCAAAGAGAGCTTTAGGGAAATACTCATGATAAAATCATTTATAGTCAAAATGATATGATGAGTCTGAACTTACATCTTAGAGCACTGGAAATGGAAGAGCAAACTGAACTTGAAGTAAGTCAAGGGAAAGAAATAGCAAGGTTGACATGAATAAAGTAGGAAGCAAATGAGAAGTATGAGTGAAAGCATGCACTGTGTCTTTAACAAAACCAATATAATTGAAGATCATGTGGCAAAAGTAATGAGGGAAACTCCAGAGAACAATTAATATCAGAATATGGACTGTTATGTGGATCATACCTAAAGCTGCTAAACATTAAAATGATAACAGAAGGCAATAAATTTGTTGAAAGTCATAAAGTACAAAAGCTTATACAAGAAAAGCTAACCTAAATAATCATCTACATTTAAATTAACAATTTACAGCCTAAAACATCTTCACAAATAACTCTCTAAAACTAGATAGTGCCACTTGAGGATTCTAACAAATGTTTGTGGAAAAATGATACTAAGTCTCCAAAAATGTCTGCCCAAAGTGAGGAAAATAGGCTGATCACATTCTCTGAGACTAGACATGACCTGGTGTCACAGTAACAAGAATTGTTCAAAAGAAAAGGAGGAAAAGCACCACAAACCAATATTCCACAAGCCATAGACACAATAGCATTTGAGAACATTGTATCAACTTGAATCTAACAATATACCAAATCAAATGGGGTTTATACCAGCATAATCTCAGTTGAAAACAACCAATACAACTTATTTAATAAGCAAACTAAATAAAAAAAGAAGAATATGGTCATTCCTATAGATATAGAAAAACCATTTAGCAAATAACCATATATATTTTTAAAACTTTATATTCAAAGTAGGACGTTTCACTTTGGGGTTTTTTCCACCACACCCTAGTCACCTGATCACTTTCCTCTTCCCAATGTCCACTTTCGCTTCCATGCCACATGTATTGTGACTAATTTGTCCCCTTTTATTCCTGTTCTCTTCCCCATGATCCTCTCTTCTTACCTCCTCCTATCCTCTTATGACTCTATTTAACACAGTTCTAAGTGGCCTTGCCAAAAATAAAGAGAAATAATAAAAGCAGGCTGGTCAGAAGGAAAAGGAGAGCCTTTGTTTACTCAAGTAATCATCTGTGTGTTATATTAGGTTCGGCCCACAGAAAACCCAAAAGAATTAATAAATGAATCTAATGAATTAGAAGGTCAGATTGAGATGCATCTCAATTGTCAACTTGACAAGACAGAATCACCAGAAGAAAAGCTTCTTGGTGCAACTGTGAGGGGGATTTCTAGATGTCGTAAACTGAGGTAGAAAGACTCTAAGTCTGGGTGGCACCATTCTACTGATTGGGATCCAAGAAAGACTCAAAGGAAGAAAGAGATCTGACCACCAGTTCATCTCTCCTTGCTTTCTGACAGCTGATGCCATGTGACCAGCTGATGCCACGTGACCAGCTGCCTCAAGTGTCTGCCACCAGGACTGCTCCATCATGATGGACCGTATCCTTGAACTGTGAGCCAGAACAAATCCTTTGTAAATAGAGTTTGTCACAACAACAAATAATGTAGATAATATATTCAACATATGTAAAACACAATTTTATTTACGTATGCTAACAACAAATAGGACATTTCAGCTTAAAATAACATTTATAATATAATTAAATTTCAGATAATTTTGATTTTATATATATATATGACTTACATACTGAAAATTAGAAAGTATTTCTGAGAGAAATTACAGATAACTAATATGGAAAGATATGCTACTATTATAGATTGGAATACTCAATAATATTAGCTTACGAATCCCCATTAAACTGCTGTACAGAGTGCATGCAATTCACCACAAATTTTCAGTTAGGAAATATAGAGTGAGACAGACTTATCATCCTATGTGACAATTACATTTAAAGGTACTTTTCCAGATGCTAAACCACTATGGTCACACAAAAACCTGCTTGACTTATAATTGTTCCAAAGTTAGAAGTAACCAAGTAACAAGACAATCTAGCAAAATTACAAACATGAGCAAAGAGAAAGTATTCAATAGACAGTGCATATGGGTTCCAAATACGAGCCCTTGATGCCATTAATCATTTGAACAATCCAAGTGAAAACCAAAGTGACATTCCACTGCACATCTAAGCAGAAGAGATACACTTAGAAACACTGGCGCTGCTTGGACGTCAGCAGCAACCACAAACGCGGCGGGTGGAAAAGCAGAGCGAATAAGGTGCTTTGGAAAACACTTAGCACGTTCTTAGTAATAGCTATAGAGATTTGTAACAACTGTTTCTGTAGACAGATATTCCATTGTTCTTGAGTAAACTCGTAGGAAAGGGATGGCGCACGAAGCTTTCAATAGCCGGGGATGGAACAAGACTTAAGTATACGGAGCAAAGGTGCACCTTCAGGAACTAGAAAATAGTGGCCCCAAACAACAGAGAGTGGAGTGAGCCCTCCAAAACAGGAAGGGTGGGAGAAGCAGTGTGGCACAGTGAGAAAGGAACACCTTAGAAGGTGGCCTAGAGGAAAAGGTTTTCTTATTCCTGCATACAAACCAGAGGAGTATGCCCTTTGAAAAGGACTGATGAAAGGGATGATGGAATATAGGTACTCAGTCTTTCAAATCATTCTTGAGCCAGTTAGCAAACCTACACAACCCAGAGTCCCAAAGACCAATGGGTGGTGGGGTAGACAGGCATATGTTGGGTACAATAACCTCAGAGTATAGAGCTTAAACTGTGGACTAGAGAATTAGATTGGTTAGGTAATTGGATGCTATACCAAGAAGAGTCTTCTTTTTTCTTCTACGTTTTGTGCTTAATTCTCAGATTTTACAGCTGGAAGAATAGAGAGTTTTGTTAATAAATTCAT
The DNA here is from genome assembly GCF_949786415.1 of Peromyscus eremicus. Taxonomy (NCBI): domain Eukaryota; kingdom Metazoa; phylum Chordata; class Mammalia; order Rodentia; family Cricetidae; genus Peromyscus; species Peromyscus eremicus. The sequence continues at coordinate 88,902,454 of NC_081419.1, read as the reverse complement.
GATTCCATGGTCAAAACAGCCTGTGGTGAAGCTTAGCTGTATCTAATTATCTTTAAGGAATGCATGGCTGTTAACATCATCTTGATGGTGCAAGTATATAAAGTCTTACTGCAGGAAGGTGAGAATGTGGGCCTGTCTTCATGTGCACCAGTGTCTACCTTCCTATGCACAGAAGAGTTAGAAGTAAGGACCTAATCCCCTTCATGTTCTTTATTCATATGGTTTCTTTCATCCCAAATATCCATATCCATTGGCCTTTTTACACTCATGTCCTGTGGTAAAGAAAACGAACTTTAAGGAATATCTGGTCATCCAAGAGCTCAATAAATGTCAGTTACTGCTACCATCACTCTCCCTCAAGCTCAAATTTGAATCCTTTGACATTTTTCTGTTCATGCCCCATCATTCTTCTCCCTTAAGTCATAGGGCCTCCTGTCTCCTCAAAAGTCTATATTGATATGTATTATCTACTTTTCGGTGAACACTCTAACTAACTATGTGCATTAATGAACCACACCTCCTTCCTGTATGGTGAGCCCCTTGAAGCAAAAAGTCAGTATCCACGCCTCCATGTCCCTTCTGGTACCTGACATCTTAGAATAGCTGTAACAGTGGAGTATCTTTGTTTCCTTTTGCATGTGGATGTGCATTCATGTGTATGTGTGTTTGTGTGTTTGTATATTGTGGTGTGTGTGTGTGTGTGTGTGTGTGTGTGTGTGTGTGTGTGTGTGTGTAGAGATGAGAGGTTGCTGATGGATAACTCACTTGATCATTCTTTGTTTTATTTACTGAGTCAGGATGTCCCTCTGGACCCAGAACTCACCTATCCAGCCACTTTAACAAGGGTGCTTCCCATCTATCTCCTGAGCACTGGGGTTACAGGCAGGCCACCACACTTATCTGGCATTTAGTGGGTCCTAGAGATTGGTCCTCACACTTCCACAGCAAACTCTCTACCCACTGAGTCATTGCTCCAATCCCCATGGTAACAGTTTCTTAATCTTGAAACCTAAATCCTTACTTCTTGGCTTTTAAATATACTTGCTACTCTTAGTGGAAAAGCTGCTATTTTATAGCAGGTGAAAGTTAATGATCATAATGAAAATGTCATGTCCAGTATACCAGCATACTTAATTTTTAAATCAAGCTATACTTCCTTTCCACACTGAGATAATCAAAAGAAACAATATCTAAAGAAACCTATATACCCAAGCAGTGTGGAAGAGCTCACTTGACTCTGCACAGGAGATGGAAAAGCCCATTCATTTTGTGCTTTTGCTGAAGAAACATATGACATTCATTAGCATAATTATATGAGAGAGAATTTTAAGAGTCCCACATTCTTACAGAAAATCCTAGCAATTGTTTTTATTTATTCTAGATTACAAAAGGAATAATTTATTACTAATTTCTCTATTACTTCATTATGCAGAACTAATAAAAAAAGTTCTGACATCTCAATTATGTTTAGCAAAGAATCATGTAATTTAATAAATAATTTTTGACTAAAGTGATTATTTACTTAAAACATAGAATATGCAGGAGGAATCTGAAATCATATTTTTCTGGTGCCATCTAATGAAATAATTGTGCAATTAGATATATACAGTGTAAAATAATGACAAATGTTTTATTTAAAACTCGGGGAACAAAACACATCATTTGTGCTTTTTTTCCAAGAGAACAAAATCCTACAGTATATTAATCAAAATGGGTTTTTATGCCTCTGGCAGCAGTGTTTTAAAGTAAACTCTTAATATCATATCCCAATCCCCAGTTTCAATTTGCTTCCAATGGAAAGGACATTAGAGTTTATAAAATACTCCTTGATTACTTTCTTGAAGGCCTGAAATCTTGACACGTCTGTGACTCGCTCTTGCTACATCAATACAGTGGTTGAAAGAGCAATCCCCACCGTGAACATTGCCACGTTGACTTATAGAATCACGCCCTTGAGAGAAAGCCAGAGAGAGAAAGGGAGCACCAAGCAGTGACAAAATGAAATAGAACTGTCATCTGGCAGTTCTTCATAGTCCGTCAAGAAAACTATTAAGGATGTGCAAAGAGCCAGAGAGTGCTTGGGCAAAGGTTGTTAAACTACCCCTTCAAGGGCAGGTCACCGCAGGCTGATCAAGACTCTCATAAAGACAGATTGACTCACTGAGGACAGCGGCACCTGCTGCCCATGCCTGGCTCACCTGGGTAGGCAGTGTTCATGTACACGGTGATTGAGATGAGGGGCTTATACTAAACTGTGAATTAACTTTTTCCATTTTTTTTTTTAATTTTGAGACAGGATCTTTTTGTGTAGTCCAGGCTGGTCTTGAATCTGTGATCCTCCTGTCTCAGCACCCCCAATACTGGTATACTAGGCATGTGCCACTATACAGGGCATAAATTAAATGTATCTTTCTTATAGTAGAAAAAAAACCTTGGTGATTATTTTTGATCTGGATCAGCAATCATATAATAATCTCTTCTTTAACACAAATCCAAATATGAGCTCTGTTTGTGGCCACTTTGAAGGTACTTAGCCAAACTGCTCAGCTTCCAGCTTCTCTGAGACCTTGTTTTCTCTTTCTCCCATATAGGAAGTGCAAAACCAGGTGATTTCCTCCCTTCCTCTCCTTTCCTCCCTCCTTCTCTCCCTCCCCTCCTTCCTCATCTATACCCATTATCTTTTCCTTACCCACTGTTGTTTGCTACCTGCTCTGTGTTCTCTTGGCTGAGAGAATCTGGAATCCATTAGTTATCTGTGCAAGATGTTAGTTGTTCTATGAGTATTGGATCTTTCGGGGATGAGGCAGACTATACAAAAGGGTATCACTCTATTTGCCACACAACCAAGTGTATTCTGTTCTAAAATTAAGCATGTCAAGTGTTTGCTTTTGTTTTTGAGGGGACTCTATTGTTATAATGGCCTTGTTTATCCCTCAAAATATTAACACAGAACTTCACCTAGGAAAGAAATTACAAAGGACACATAGGCATTTTAGAGATTTGAAAGTCTCTTCCTGTCACCTAGCACAGTTTGCTGACACTGTGACAAGTTAGGAAATTACATGAAAATGTAACAAGCTCAAATACGCTATATATAATGTTCCTGATAATTATCTCTAAATCTCTGGTTTTTACAGTTTAAATTTTTTTTTTTTTTGGTTTTTCGAGACAGGGTTTCTCTGTGTAGCTTTGTGCCTTTCCTGGGACTCACTTGGTAGCCCAGGCTGGCCTTGAACTCACAGAGATCCGCCTGCCTCTGCCTCCCGAGTGCTGGGATTAAAGGCGTGTGCCACCACCGCCCGGCCAGTTTAAAAATTTTAAATGGAGAAAGCTGTGTAGACTTAGTAGCAACTGAAAAATCTGTTTGGTGTGGAAGGCCTTAGAAAAGTAAAATTGAGTTTGTAGGAGCTGAAAGATTAGATTCAATCACATAGATGGGTTAAGTTCCCACAGTGATATTGAGAGTAATAGAAGTTTATATTTTATTACGTATTGTGTTGTAGCAACAAACTCATTTTTTTCAATGACATTTAAGTTCAAAGCTCTCATCCATCCATTCACTCGTTCTTCCTTCATTTATTTAGTTCATTCTGGCTCCCAGACCTCTGCACAAGACATGCCATTTTCAGATGAAATTTTCAGTGTTTACAACACTCTGAGGAAGTTGGAACCAGCTAAAAGATACTTTTGAGTGGGGACAGAAATCATAATGTTTTCTTCTTTTTATATCCACACTCTCAAATTTACTTCTACTCACACGTACTCTGACTTTTTACAAAGATTTACCATCCCCCAGGAAGACAGAGCCCTGTCTGTGATAATTGGGGACTTGTCCTCTAATGGAGTGTTCTGTGTCATCTACCCTATACTTTTGGTGGTTATTTCAGACACTTCTTTCATGATTCACAGGCCCCCAAAGCACACTGTAGACTTATAATAATAATATAAGTACACTACAGATTTATAGCAATAATGATTTTTACATTTTCACTAATCTCTCAGGCAGATGGGATATATTATTTTATATTATTTTATACTAGGCTCCTCTCATATTTTTTTGGCAAGACCAAATACATGGTATGTTTCAAGCCCCAGAGATTCTATTTCTCAGAACATTTGAAGGTGTACTGTAGAATTCAATTTACAAACTTGGCTAAGATGTATGACAAATAACATAATGCCCGCAAACACCAGCTACAGAAGTATAATATAAAATGAGTAATTTCCTGCTGAACGGGGGTTTTGGAAACCTGCTGTTTAATCCAATTTTTCTTGGACAGATCATCAGGGGGCCATCACCATGATTGTCACTGAATAGTTTTACCAACGACCCAAAGCCTACACAGTTAAGAGAGTGGCCTTTTACTGAAGGAACTGATTCTGATCTCTGTAAATTTACTTCCCGAAAAGGAAAGGAGAAGAGGCACAGATAAGATTTTATTCACATGATATACTTTGAGCTTTGTTGGAATGTGGTGCTTTAAAATTGTGTGTGTGTGTGTGTGTGTGTGTGTGTGTGTGTGTGTGTATGTGTGTGTATACACATATTTCATTTCCCAGGTCATGTGGTCTATTTTTTTTTCTTAAAATAAAACAAGACAAATTGTTCCTGACTGCTGACAAATCGCTGTCACAGGAAAAACAACAAGAACAAAAGGACAGGATATATACCTTGTTTTTTTAAAGCATCACTATAGAAGCCATTATTTATTTCATCTTTTTCTCTCTCTTAAGTACTAGGCATCGTTCATTTCAATGGTCATTTAATGATGAAGTTTTCTTTTGGGTATTAGACTTTCCAGTCCATGCTAGAAATCACACACAGGTGATCATGATTATGAAGCATCGCCACAGAGGAATAAGAGTGCCAGTGTGTTCAATGTGGGTTTTCTACATGTGCAGTCACATTTAGTGTCCTTGGAAACTCTCAGAGGTAGGTACCATCATATTCTTCTTTTTACAAGTGGAGAAACTGAGGCACAGCCAGTGACCTGTGTGAATTCCTAATTGTCAGTAGGCAGAAGAGTCAGGGCATGGACCCCACTCTGTACTTCAGAGGTTTCATTCTTGATTGCCACACTTATCACCTGGAATTTAGAAGAAGTTAATAAATATAACAGGTCATGAACATGATAGCAGAGCACTGAAGGTGCACGAAAGCATGAACTTCTAGACTGTAGACATTACTCTGCTGTGTAGGGTGTGGCCAGTAACCAGACAGGTGACTTGTAAAGTCAGACAATGATATAACTTGGCATTATTACAAGAAACTGTCTCAAGAAGGCAGAAATTAAGTGTAACAAAATCTACACCCACTGAAAGACAGAAGACAGTTGTCAATACAGGATCCTGGAAACTGGCTACAGGTCTGTTCCTGAGGAACTAGCTGCAGAACTACTCTAAAGAACAGCGAGGTAAATTTGTACCTCCTCTCACTGGATTTCAAAATGACATGGAACAGACTTATGGTAAAGCATAATTTGTGCCGTATCTGAAATTCAAACTTATCTGAACATCAGATGTTTTTCTTTGGATGTCTTCCATGACAACCGTGTGTAACACTTAAATTTCCCTTCAAAAATGTCTCAAGGCTGGAGGGGCGGCTAAGTGGTTAACACCCTCTTGTAGAGGACTCGGGTTCTATTCCTAGCACACACAGGGTATCTCACTACATCTGTAACTCCAGTCCAGGGTATTTGATGTCCTCTTCTGATCTCAGGCACAATGCTCATATATATAATAAATAAGTGTTAAAAATCCAACTTGCTGTGATAGAACATATATGCCACAAGCCCAGGCACATCACCTAATTTAGTGTGAATTAATGTTGAATAGTCCCTAACACTGGTAGTTGCTCAAGAGATATTTGTGAATGATATGGAAAGGGGTTTTAAAAGTCAACATTTAATTCCAAAGTTACCAACCTTGAGAGCAAAGGGACAGAAGCTATTAAGGTTGGGCTGGGGTTTGAGCAGTAGGGTTAGAGAAATGATAAGTATGGAAAGAAAAAAATGCCACTGCAATGCTGGAGGGTCTTTTAGAGGCAGAGGTGGGGGCATCTGAATGTGGGAGGAATGGGAAGAAGAGCAGAGTTTTATTGACAGCTGAAACAACATTGTTTTGGATTAATAATTTTAATAAAATGGGCAATGCAAGACCTTTTTGCTTTTGGTTCAGAAGCAGAACTCTTAAAAGTCAGGGAGAGAGGGGTCTTCTTAAACTATTATGGAGCCTGATACTGATGAAAACTGACATGAGTAACAACAGATGTTCTGCTTAGAACTCATTTTTGTAAAATACCGAGATGGATTAGAAATGTGCAAAACAAAAGAGTCAAACTAACCCAAATTCTTCTAATTCTCTAACTGCAGTAACAAGGCTGTAACCAATTTTACTTTTTTTCCCCCTCTGTAGGTTCAGAAGGTAATTTTATCCAGACTATAAGCCCTTCTATCTTTCAGTCCACGAAATATAATATAATATAGTTGCTCTTAACTAAAAAGTCAAATTAACATTGAGGACATATTTAGGCTAGTTAATGTTTTTGATAGATATATTTAGACATTTCAGGACCAAAGTAGAATAATGCAGACGTTTCTAAACTCATTAATTTTTAAAAATCAGATTTCTTTAAACCACTCTCCTTTTTTCCCCTGGAACATTTGGCACCTGCCATTCCTCATCTCCAGAGACTCTAGCATGAGATGGCATCTGATTTAGCACAAAATGGTACATTACATAATTTTCAGCTTTATATGTCAACATTTTATGATGTTCTGTAAATGCATCATGATTTCCAGATGTTTCACCACCTGAATCAGATTTAAATTGTGGCAAAAATTCTTTGATACAGATGCTGGGAAAATAGAGTATATTTGTTCAAATATATCATCTCGGCCCAAGCTCAAAGCACACTCTCTTTTTTTTTCTAGACTGCAGATTTGAAGGTGCACATAAAAGTACTTCTCCAATGGGTACTGAACTTCAACTCTCTTTCTTCCCTGATGTGTCGGTACAACAATGCTCACCTCTCCTTTCCCTGAGGGTAACCTATGGGATTCATAATGCTTGCTTTCATGTACATCGCTGGTCACCAGAAGCAACAAAACAGTTAAATCAAATCTGAAGACCATTATTGGACAATAGGTTTGTGCAACATTAGGTGCTTTGAAAGTTAAATGGAACTGATCAATTCAATATTCCTCTTCTGATCTCAGCTGTCAAATGCAATGCAAAGATGACTAAGTTAACTAAAGAGAATAGTGTATCAGGAGATACCAATTTAAGAGCTATAGATAATGCATGCATATATGTGCTTATCAATAAACTCCAACAACAGGGGAGTCTGATATGAATTGTCAAATATGACATGAAAACCAAAGAAAAATGATGAAAGGCGAAAGAACACAACTAGGCCCTGTCATCCATGTGTGATAGAGCTTGCCAGCTGCCTTACTACATTTTGGTACATTGATTATTTGTTTCATTTGTTGAAATTGTTTTCTTTGTTGTATTGTTTTGTACTGTCTATTATCAACTAGTTTATACATTAAAAATATTCTTAAAAATATCAAAGCCCTTGGATTTCTTCTCTAGGTTAGTAATAAATCAGAAATATAGTAAGTGTTTAATAAAAAAATATTCAACCATGTGGTCAAATACTATTTCTGGTCAAGGGAAAGTTATGTTCCAGATATGTATCCATCCCAAGAACTCCATGGGGTAGATATTGTAAGGTAAGTAAATATGAATACAAATGGAAATGTATTTGTAAAATATATATACCATCTCCTTTGTCTCCTTCATTGATGATCAGGATGCATATTACTGTTAAGAGCTTAAATTATCATTTTGTAGCTTATATAAGGGAAAAAGTTATCACATAGATATTTCAATTAAAGCATTCCATACCTTTGTTATATATCAATGTTATGATTGTTCTCTCCTCCTAGAGGGAACATCTTACAATGCCACTTGTAATAACTACATCCATATTGTCTGTAATACTTGGCCTACTTTATACTTACTTACCTTAAGTGATGTTACATATAAAATCATTGAAATTGTTTGTATAGTCAACTGCTGCTGATCCAGGATGCTGTAGCTGGGGTGACAGGACTGACTTGGTCATGGCCTATGGAATCTGCCTACAGAGTGAATCCATGGAAACCACAGAGAAGAAACACACAGAAATGAGTGCAAGACATCCCTTCTGTCAACCTTCCACTGGCCAAAGCCAATCATTTGGTTAGGCCCAGCAGCAAAGAAAAAGAGCTTACAAATCTCATGGCTGAGGGTGTGCTTGACATGGCCTAACCAATGGGAGCCATTCTTTCAAACTGCCACTGGATGTAACAGTTATGGAGAAACACAGACAAGATACAGGGGTAGGAAGAGATGGAGCCAAAGAAGGGTCTGAATCAGGTGACATCTGAGCAGAGCTCTGCATTCCATCAGATATGTGCCAAGGGGATAGCTTGGAAATGATTCTAGATAACTCTAGACAGTGGGGAGAATGTAACTTCAAAGTTCATAAGGCTGCCTTGCACAGTAGAAAAAGGAGAACAATGGTTGGGATGGAGAAAAGAATAGCAATTCAAGAGGACTTAGGAATTAGGATTTTTCCAAGAATGCAGGGTGTAGGCACGGATGTCTGCAGGAATACTAAGGCCAGGAAAGCAAAAAATATCTTCTTTTCCTCTATTAAAAAATGCTTGAATTCCTCAAGACATTATTACAAACACTTCCAGCATTGAATCTTCACATTGGGGAATTTTTTTTCTCAATGTGCTTAATAAGCTATGTTTTATATCTCTGGTTTATTATGTTCATAACTCATGAAGCTGTCCAAGAGTTCTCTCTTGCAGGAACAGAGGCACGTTCACATCTCAGAATCATAAGCATCCCCTCCTGGAGGGAAAAGTGCTAAGTAAATGCAAGAAGAACAGAGCACAGCCACCCCACCAAAATTACACGACTCTAAATAGATTTTATTCTTGCTGTCACTTCATTTTATGAAAATGAAAAGTGGTTTTCACAGGTATTAAATTTTCATTTTACCCCAGAAAAAAAAAGAAAAAAATTCTGTAAAAATTGTAAGTTTCCACAGCAGCAACTTCATAAAAATGTATGATCTTACCCCTCAGGGTGCCTCTTTACTTGTTTGAAATGAAAAGCTGTTTGTGCTCATGGTTGGGAATACACATATCAGAAAAAATTAATCATGCAAATATTTGCAAAGTGGGAACAGTAATTGTTGGGAGCCTCAGCAGTGAACTGCTATTCACCACTACATATAGAAAACTCCAGGAGCAAATGCCAGGCAACGACTCATTTGTACACAGGACAGAAGTGCCATCTATGGATGGGTGTACCTACCAAAAAACATTCTGGGTATGCTCCCTAAGGAATTCAGTTTTGACAGTCAGGTTGCCAAATAGTATCAGAGTTAAAAGAATTGTCATTAAATATTTGCAAATGGCAGCATGCTATACAAGATTCTAAAATTAGAATTGGCATTTATTTGTGAGGAGTGGCTATTCATTCTGGCAATGCTCTTCCTAGTTATATTCAAGGAATATTATTGTAAGGCTCCTGTTTTATTTCGATTTCTAATTTGCAAGGGAGAAGAGACACAGCCTTTATTGTCTGTAAGGCATTGTAATAGTAGTGGAAAGCCTAAGATAATTTAAACTCAATTGTGGTTAAAAGGATGAAATGTTGACTAGCTCCATTGGAAGATTTATCAAGAGTAGTGGGAAGGGATTTTGATGGGATGACTCCATGTTCTATGTGCAATGACAGCAGCATTACACCAGGGTGTTCCGAATGCTAGAAAGCTGAACATGAAACATATTTGAAAGCCACCTCAACCTACATCACTCCCTACCAATCTCTATCATCCTTCTCAAAAGGGATGGAAGGCAGGAGAAACTTAATGAGATTGTGCCAGCTCACAGCTTGGGTGGCATAACAATGAAGCTGGTTCAGATCCCCATAACAGAAAGTGTGGGACACAATGCAAGAATTCAATATCAAGTATGGAAGCCTACAGCTAGCAGTACATCTCTTATCTGACAAGAGGGGAATGAGGGACTAGTCCACAAGAAAGTTCTAGAACTGGATTACAAGGCTTTTTGAAGTGGGTATTTTTTAACACCATAAAATGTTGTGGTTCCCTAGTTGTCTATTTATCATTACCATCTTAAAACAGGATGGAAGCCATTGTTAACTTATGTAAATGGGACCCATTTCTAACATCTTATTTCTTAGAACACTATTAAGTCCCAAGGAGCTGCTAAGTCACCTGATGACTCCCATGACATCCTTATTCATGACATAAGAGAATTTAAGACCATTCTCTTACTTGCCCTTCAAAAGGCATTTTTTAATTCTCCATAATTCTGTATGAATATATGTTATCTATTTATGGTAGATATTCCAAAGAAGGCAAAAGGAATTATCAATAACAAAAGAATGAAATAAATAATCATCCACATAAATAAAGTGATAAAATAAAAATAATATTTCCAGATATGGATCTGTTGTTGTTCTGTTAAACCATCCAACTTAGTTTTAGTGCTAGAATGACTTTTTTGGAGCATCTAAACCACTGAACACCAGCCAATATGTTACACTACTGCTGGTTCTTGCTATGACAATGCTCAAGCTTCTGGATGTGGATAAGCTTGCCAGTTTTTAAGAGAGAGTGTAAAGTACCTGTGTAGTTTATTGACTTAGAATATGTCAGCTATGAAGCCAAGAATAGTATAGCTGGGTAATACAGTAGATCTATTTCTAGTTCTTTTGAAGAATCTAAATGCTGATTTCCATTGTGAACAGACTAATTTCTGCTCCTATAGGTAGTGTGTAAGATTTCTTACCTACACCTTCCAGCAGCATTTGTTCTGTTTATTACAGCACTATTCACAAATAGACTTGCTCTGGAAATAGCTGGTGTCCATCTACTGATGAATGGATACATAATATGTGATACAAGGACACAACAGAATTTTACTCAGCCATAAATAAGAATAAAATTATGTCTATTGTTGGAAATGTATGCAATTTGAGATCATCATATTAAGCAAAATTAGAATCAGAAACACAAACCTCTCATGTTCTTTTTCATTCACAGATGAAAGAATTTATGTGGAAATATGAATACATTTTTGCATAGCTTGAAAGCAGAAGGAAGGCCAGAGAAACAATGGCTACTAGTTGGAGAGGTGAAGGTGGGAAGGGGAAAAGAGGGAGTGTATGAGAGCCAAATATGGTCAAAGTACATACATCCTTCAGCAGTTTTTAGGAAACCCTATACAACAATATAAAATAAGTTTAAAGAGATACAACTTTATAATCAGATGCCCTATCACTTGTGGACTCATCTCAGAAATGCCTATATTCTTACCTGAAACACAAAACAAAAACAAACTTTGGGATCATTACCCAACACCCTAGTTTTTTTTTTTTTTTTTTTTTTTTTTTTTGGTTTTTCGAGACAGGGTTTCTCTGTGTAGCTTTGCGCCTTTCCTGGGACTCACTTGGTAGCCCAGGCTGGCCTCGATAGTTTTTACTCGGCACATCCTTAGGACTAACAGGTAGAAAGTGGAGTTATTTCTGAGGGAAAGATGTCTCCACTCAGACATGGTGTTAAGTGGTTCTGGACAGCCCACATGCATCCTTTTCACAGTTGATCTGCTATTCATCTTGCTTTTAAATTCTGCTGGGATAGTTAGGTTCCATATGCAGGCAGTTAACACCTTTCGTCTACTTTGTTTGTCATTTATTTTTGCATGTTTATGTGCCCCGCAACCTACCAAGAAAGAGGTTTTTCAAAGCCAAACACTCAATTACTTTCTCTAGCCCAGGAGATTGAAAGAAATAAATATAGTAAAGTTAATGTAGGAAAATGAATTTTTATTTAGACTGATTAATTACTATGTTCTTTGACAACTAGAAGTAGGAAGCAAACTGGTGGATGCTGTGGATATCACTATATGTAAATAAACTCTGATTGGCCAATAGCCAGACAGGAAGTATAGGCGGGACTAATAGAGAAGAGAATTGTGGTAACAGGAAGGGAAGGGAGAGACTGCCTGGAGCTGCCGCCAGGACAAGGAAGATGTAAAGTACTGGTAAGCCATGAGCCATGTGGCAAAGTAAAGTTTAATAGAAATGGGCTAAATATAAGAGTAAGAGCTAGACAATGACAGGCCTGAGCTAATGGCCAAGCAGTTTAAATAATGTAAGAGTCTGTGTGTTTATTTTATAAGTGGGCTCTGGGACTGGCGAGACTTGGTGGCGGGCGGGAGCTAGAGAGAAATTCTCCAGCTACAAATGGCACTCAACGGCTCGAGTTTCCACCTTAAACCTGAGAATATTTAATAACCAATTCTAAACAGAGCCAAAACCAGGTTCCTGCTTCATGTCTCATACAGGCAGCTAGACGCCACAAAACGCGGGTTTGAACTACTGGCGGGTTCCTGGCCTGCGCGTTTGATGGGCAGTATGGCAGGAATAAGGTGTCTGCCAGCAGCACATTATGCTGTGTGGTAGATTTAGTCTTTACTAGTATATATTAGAAAAAAAAAAAAAGAGGTTTCTGGGCTACACGCTACTTTGATAAAAGCGTAGACCCACTATTTCTGAGAGTTACAGCTCCCAGAGCTGGCGGAAAACGGACCACCACCATGTTGGGAAACTAAAGTGGGCAGAGCCAACAGCCACAGCGCTGTTTCAGTCTTAGAATGCTGCAGTTTAAAACAATAGGTTCACAATAAGATTGATTCAGATGGAATAGTTTACAATGTGTGTAAAATGTAAGTAGGCTTAAAAGAGAAAAAAATATATATACAGTTATATAAACAAATAGATAGTTTTTAAAAATAAAGTCTTTAAAAAACATGAAAGGTAATAAGCCACGTAAAGATGGCTATCACACAGAGAATCTGGATTATGTTGTCTTTGATATTCGTAATTGAAGAAAAACATTTGATTATAAAAGCTGTTGAGTTATGCCAAAATGTAAATTTTAAAGGTACCTTGACTTCAAAATTTGGATATAAGGATATGTTGCTTTGGAAAAGAGTCTCTGCTTTTGTTTCCACAGAAAGCCAGAGGCTATGGATTTGTTCCAGATTAAGATACATCAGGTTTGACCAGCCAAGACCGCCTGAAAGGTCTCCAATGACACCATGGCCCAGAAGATCCAACATCCAAAACGGTTTCAGGCAACTGGCTCAGATGATACACCCTCATGGACTACTCCATAATCCTAAAATTTTCTTTGTGTCCCCATAAGATACAGTGCCCCCCTCCAGCAGGAAGTAGTAAGAGAAGCTACGCCCAAATTCCCAAATATACCAAGCTGGCTTTAGAGATGGAATTGGCTCACTCCCCCTCTAAACCCAGACATATTGCTTTAAAAAAAAAATGGTTAAGAGATTCTTGTGTCCCAAATCAGAAGAACTCTCTGGTGTGGGACAGAGAAAAACCAATATTTTTATTTAAAGCAGGTTGATTATAAATACAATCTCTTTCTAAAGAAAAAAAAAGGTAGATTAATGAACCTACTTTTAAAGAGTAACAACTTGTTTAAAATGTTTTACATTGCTATAGATTTTAGTTTATTGATACAAATTTAAACTTAATTTTGTTATACTGTATATATATTTCTATTCTTGTTTGAGGTATTATGTTTATGTAACTCATTTAAAATTGTAATGGATAATTAAAAATAGATTAATAGTTAGTCATCTATGATAATCATATTTTTAGCCATGTTAGTTAAGTCTTCTAGGTATACATAGATATATTTCAGGTAGATAGGTAGTCTTCAAACACTTCAAAGACCTACAGAATATGGCATTTAAAATGTTTTAAAAATTTAAGCTTTCTGGACAGTGAGACATGTCTGCTCCTGACAGCACCGATTTACTTCAGAGAGGAGTATGGGCATCAAAGACACTCCATATGGAGTTTATCTTCACCTTGACAAAAATAGCCATTTGGGCAAGCAACTGTTCTTGCCTGGACTGCTTGCTTGATCAACTGGACATGCAGGACCCATAGAAAGGTGACCACTGAACTTTGCTTGACAAAATGGTCCTTCAGGTTCCTGCTTTGCAGAGGAAACTGCCAGACATTCTACAGGACACAGAGAAAAGTGAATAAGAGACTCTAGGCCTGTGGGCTGAAGACAGATGCCCCAACTTTACAAGAGAACTTTGGATGACTGTCGAGGTTCAGCTGTCTCTGTCTACCCTACAAGACTCCCAAAAGTTGCTTGCATCCTTCTCCCATTTCTCAGAGGTCTTTGATGTGGTTAAAGACTAGATACTTACAATTTTCCTTAGTTATAATAAAAGATAAGTTAGATATAAAACCTTAAACTCACAAATATAAGATAGATAGGATCTCTTCTTTAATATTGTAACTGTAATTCTTGCTTGATAATTGTTTTATTATATGTAATTTGACTATGTTAAAGTTAAAACCTTCCTTTTTTAAAAAAAAAGAAGAAAAGGGGAAGTGCTGTGGATATCACTATATGTAAATAAACTCTGATTGGCCAATAGCCAGACAGGAAGTATAGGCGGGACTAACAGAGAAGAGAATTGAGGGAACAGGAAGGGAAGGGAGAGACTGCCTGGAGCTGCCGCCAGGACAAGGAAGATATAAAGTACTGGTAAGCCATGAGCCATGTGGCAAAGTAAAGTTTAATAGAAATGGGCTAAATATAAGAGTAAGAGCTAGACAATGACAGGCCTGAGCTAATGGCCAAGCAGTTTAAATAATGTAAGAGTCTGTGTGTTTATTTTATAAGTGGGCTCTGGGACTGGCGAGACTTGGTGGCGGGCGGGAGCTAGAGAGAAATTCTCCAGCTACAGGTGGAAGAATAGAGTGGAGAATTTCCAAAACTCTTACTTTCTCCCACTATCATCATTATATCATTCCATTTTGTGTACAAGACTGTTGTCAAGTATGATCCTACATTCTATTAGCCTCAGAAACAATGGGACTCAATGAAGAAATCACATCTGAGAGTCGAGTAATTCCCCAAGTGTTCTCAAGACTCTTCATTAAATTAGTTACAAAATTTTACTGTATGTTATATGATGCTACAGTCAATCCCTTCTACTAAAATCAGTAATTTCAGTTCAGCTTAAGTCTTTGTAACATATTTCTCTGTGTAGACAAAGTTTAAGAATCAAAAAAGTCAAAAGGAAAGCATTAGTCTCTTCAGAAAGCCTCGAAGTCCATCCCCATGGTGCAGGTATCAGAGGAGGGGCCACTGCTCTTTAAACTGTTGCCTTTTCTGCAATGATTACTTAGAAATAGAGCAACCACTAAATCTGTATGGCATCAGTAGCTCAAAAATACATCCTGAAACTGCATGGTCCAAGATATTCCTCTCTACTTAGCAAATACATGGACACGTAATTTGCAAAAGAGTCATCCAGAAAGGAAACCAATTGTGGACCTATTTATTATAAAGACTTAACTCTATCCTGGTTAATTTATATTTAAATTTTGTGTCTTACTGAAGTTCTGATCTCAGAAGACTTTTATGCTAATGGAGAACATCAATTCTGACCAGAAGGGCAGGTCAAATCACAGAAGACAGTGTGATGAATACAGGATGATGCTAAATGCCTTATCCCTCCCACCTAACATTACATATGAGATAATATATTTTCCAACTTGTGAAAATTGTAAAGATAATGCTAATCATCCAAACCAGACCCTTAAACTGCAGAGCTGAACTTTCCTAGAGGCAATGCTGTAGACTTCTGAAAAGTTCAGCGTTCCTCTAATTAACTGTCTGAAAGGAAGACAAAAGATGTAGTTCTCTATTTTGCCAATGTGAGAGCACCTGTGGTATGGCCACAAATCTTGGCTCGGCCAAAGACTACACACAAACCTATTCAATCTTGTTTGTACTTATTTAGCTCCTCAAATAACAAAGCCTTTCAATATGTAGTCATTGTCTTCTGGCAGAGAATGAGGCAAGAGAGAGGTTAAAAAATACAGCAATTACTGTGCAGAACTCAAATATGCCTGCCAACAGGAGAACCTTGATTTGTGAGACACATCAAGAGGTGCTGGCAAGATCAATCTGCAGAGATCCCTCTGATAGAGGAATAATGAGTTGACAAAGACCAATGTTCAGTTGGGCCCAAGCCCAATAAGATTACTATTGAGCATCATCAATATTGTCTCTGTTTGGAACTGACACAATCAGACTGGAATCAATTGTATTTTCCACAGTACTGTCACATATGATTTTTAACTTTGGCTCACAACTCTGTAGAGGAGCTTGCAGATGTTGGCAGATTTTTACTAACTTAAGAGATGTCATTATTAAGTAGGAGTTTCACTCCATAGTAATTTGTGGTTCTGCTGTGTTTCTCTGAGCTCTGAGTATTGAAGAAGGCAGACAAGGAGAAAGAGAAAGAGGAGAGGAGGCATTAGGCAGAAGAGGTTTCTCTCCAAATACTCCCCCTTTGCATTTTTATTTTTATTTTATTTTGTTTTCAAATAATGACCAAAAGAATATATAAATGTGTAAGCTGTTTCTTAGCTTTGGCTTAATTTAAGTTGAGGATCAAAGATTTCTACTAAAACACAGAATAATGAATTTTTTTCTGCTCCGAAGCAACATAATAAAATTGTTATGTTTCAGCATCAAAAGGCAGAGGGAGTACATAGATGTTTCTGTTTAGAAAATATTAGAAGTTTTCAAGGAGTTGGGAAAACTAATAAACAATTGGAGTTTTAAACAGGTCTTGCAGTCTAGTCCAGTATGTTTTATGAGTCATTATTTCCACCACAAAAAGGCATCAACTTCAAGTTTCATGAGATCCATTTATGCCTTGTCCAGATGGCCATTCACTGTCTGATACTAGCTTGTTGGTCTAGCTGTTGAAAAATGCTATCTGACCTATGTCCATAGAATTAAATACAGAACAATATAGTATGAGTCAACTGCTATGTCTTCTGCTGTGGCATACAAAGCAATCAATGTGCCAAATATTTCCCTTCTAAATATAAACTTTGTGAATTTTAAGAGTGGTAGGACAATCAAATATGTACTGTTAGATTTCCAATATAACACGCTAGTATGTTAATGAACCCTGCTATCTACATAAAATTAAATACATTGTAAGATGGTCTCACCTACCAAACTAATTTATCGTGACTTTAGGTCTCTGTCCCAAGCCCAGGACAACATCAGTGATCTGAAGCTTTATGCAGAGGAGGCATTTATAGTGGCAACTTTGGTCTTTAATCATTGCCATCTACTGTCTGTCCAAACCTGCCTACCTTTGGGATAGGACATATCTGTGAAAGCTAGTAATGGCTTGGCTTTCTTAAGTGAGACACTCAGTCTTTTGTCCCCGAGGTTCTGCATCAGTCTCAGGACTCTACAGGTTAGTAAAAGTACCATTTCAAGATACCCTAAACTTGACTGCTTTCCCTAAAGGGAATCCCCTCTCATTCCCTCCAAAGCTCTCATTTTTCCCCTTCTGTGATACAGTGCTCTCAAGAAGTTTAGGTTAGAAAACGAAACAGGAAGAAGTTGACTGTGGGTTATATTTTATTTTGACTCCATCACAAAAAGTTGAAGAACAAAAAAGTCCAAGCTGTTATTTTGAAATGCAATAAGAGAAATTGAAAGCAAACTCTAAATTAAAAACCTAATTATTCTGTAATCAACTTACAGATTTGTGGCCTTGGAAAAATCCGACCCTCGCCATAATCACAAATCTGAAAGAGAGGGAGAGAGAGAGAGAGAGAGAGAGAGAGAGAGAGAGAGAGAGAGAGAGAGAGAGAAATAACAATAGTATTTTGTGGATCAAAAGAGTGCAGGAATATAATAAAAATACATTGAAATATTGATGCTAGCAGTTGCTTTCAATTATTTCATGCCCCTTGCCAAACAAATAGCAACTTTCAGGTGGAAGACAGGAGAAAAAGAAGAATCCATTCCCCTCATGCTTCACCTCTTAGGTGGTTTAGATCTGGTCGGAACTAGCTACTATTTTGAGTTCTATGCCACATAAATTCCCTGAGAACTTTGTGAAGTCCCCATACTCCTCACTTCTCTGCTGAATCAGGAAATGACAGCAGTTCCATTAGGCAGCTCCCATGGGAGCTGCCTCATTCTCAGGAGGTTCCCTCCACATCAGCTTGGTCTTGAACACTAGAACTATCTAGGGAAATAGTGTGGAAATGTCAGGGTGTGTATTTATTTCAATTGCTGTGTGTGCAGAATGGGTGGCTTGAGTGTCTCTGGAGTGTATGGAAGTAAATGCCACTGTTCAGTACTGGCCTTATATATAAGTGGATTAAGTTTCTGACTATTTGAATTAAACACAGTAAAGCTTTCTTGGCTGTGGATAGAACACCTACCAGGTACTCCTCCACCTCTGCATGTATGTCCTGAAGGAGATGCTTAATTCCATTAAGATAATGTTTGATTCTCTATTAATTAGTGTGGAGGTTTGAATGATAATGACCCTCATAGGTTCATGTTTGAATGCTTGGTCTCCAGTTAGTAGAACTGTTTGGGAACAATTAAGAAGTATGGCCTTTTTGGATGAGATATGTTACTGACTTTGAAGTTTCAAAAGTCCAAGCCAGGCTGAGGGCTGAGGCCCAGTCTCTCTCTCTCTCTCTCTCTCTCTCTCTCTCTCTCTCTCTCTCTCTCTCTCTCACACACACACACACACACACACACACACCTTCTGCATCCTGCCTATGGACCAGGACATAAGCTCTGAGTTACTACCCAGTGTGTGCCTGTAGCCATGCCCCACCACAACCCTATGACATACGAGTACAAACATTAAAACTGTAAAGAGGCCCTCAATTAAATGCTTTATTTTATAACTTTCCTTGGTCATGGTGTCTCCTCACAGCAATAGAACATTAACTAAGACAGGTAGATAGGAGTAAGGATTGATTTTCTGATCAACATACACAAAGGTTTTGGGATTAGAGGTCCAGGCATTGAAGAATTATCATGTGAGAGAAAGGGAGTCAAAACACAGATCAGGGGAAGTGATGGAGGTGATGGAGGACACTGGAACAGCTACAATACCAAAGCTGAAGCCTGTGCATCTGGGAGACAGGTAATGGTCCCAGACTCCAGGAGGGAGAGCAGTAAAGAGAGAAGAGTACCCAGTAAGGACACAACAGGAGAAACACATACTTGCCAGGTTCTCCCCCGTTCCATTCCCTCTCATTTTTCAACTGGAATTCAGCAAGCAGCGGCATCACAAGCAAGTGTTTTCTATTCAAAAAACTGTGGGGTCACACTCTTCCAGGCTTTGTCCTTTTTTTTGTAAACATTCTGGAAGATAATCTTTATTTTTGGATTGAGAATTGTATTTTTGCTAGATGTAGTGGTGCATGACTATCATCTCAACACCCAGTAGGCTGAGGCAGGAGGATCTCTAGTTCAAAGCCAGTCTGGGCTTCAGAGGAAGTTTATCATAGCAAGCAAATCACAAAAAAAGAGAAGAGGAAAGAAAATGAGTGACTGTTGCCTTCTTTGTGTTTGTCTTGCTGCAATTCAGCCTTGTCTTTTGTACTGAATATGCCAAATGTCATAATCTGGAAGGATAACATATTTAGAGTTCTCTAAAAAAATTATTATAGCAACATTTTTGGCATTATGCTGGCCCCGGCAATATTATAAAAATGCAGTTTCACCAAAGAGTATGAAAACCATAGTAAAGCAGTGAGCCATGCAAATAAAAAAATATTGATGTTATTTATATTCATTCTTCTGTTTTCACAACTGACAAAAAGAAAATTAATTGTTGGGTTTTGATGATGTTTAGACAATAAGAGCCCAGACCCTCCTTCTCCAGTTTTCTACATGTGCAGCAACCAGCCTTGTTGACTTTTGCTACAGCTGAGGGGAAAACGTATTTGAAAGAAAAAGGGATTTTATCATTTTTTAGCCTGTGGTCAAATGTGCTTCAATGGGTCTCACCCTAGTAAGCCTTCTCCCTCTACTTCCCATGGGCGTGAGAAGGATTTCTCCAACCAGACCTCCTAGGCTTTCCTCTGCCAATTCTAGGCTGAATGTTGTGAGCTGCTGACATTTAAAAAGAGCAAATCAGAGTTTTCTCATAAGTACCATCTCCAGGTTTCAGTTTTTCAAGGGGCAGGACAATAGGATGTTTAAGATGGTGGCTCTGGGGCCAGACCATCCCAGTTTAAGCTACAATTTCACTGTTTGTTTGTGACCAGAACCTCTATTTATCTTACATTTTTTTTTCATTTGTAAGATGAGTGGGAACAAGAATAGCACATGCCTCGTAGATATTGCATAGGGCTAAGTGAGTACAATCAAAGCATACAGACAGTGTGCAGGACAGAAACAGCACCAATTACTGTTCATTATTTTGAGAAAATATAGATGGTGTGTTTAGAAATTAAATACTTTATATATGGTGAACACTCATTATGGATATTAAATGTTATTATTTATTAAAATGTTAAATTAGGTTTTAAAATTAAAGCCACTAACAAATTACATTTAAATAATTTAAAGTTTAATAATATAGAAAATTATTTGTAGATGGAATAAATGTTTATTTTTTTAATACTACAGAAAGAGTATTGGGTTATTTCAGTTAATTGGGACAGAGTAGATTGGGAGGGGGTTGGGTAGAGCAGATCTAGGACCACAAATCTGAAGGAGCCCAACTGTACATGTAAAACATGTCAGTTAAAGGGGAAGGTCACAGATAGACATTGGGAAAAGCACTGATGGATGCTACATTATACACAGAGACTGCAGGACAGTGAGTGGTTCAAGACTAAGGAGCAATGAGACTAGGAAAATCCAAGAACTGATAACACACATGATCCTGGGTGATCGGACTTTGGGAGAACTCTTTAAGCAGGAATCCAGAGGGACCAAAGAAAAGTCTAACAAGAATGAAGAGTCTAAGTATTTTTTTTAATGATATCAAGGCACAAGCTCAGGTCCAGGTAAGATGGAGATCCTGTGATAAGAAATGGCTACTGAGTTAAAGCTAGTTCCTAATCAGTGCCATTCTCCATAGATTGATTTTCAGATTCTAAAGGTTTTCTAAAGTAAATGCTCCCAACATGGCTGAATTTAAGCTATGTGTATGACATCAACTCATTTGCAAAAGTCCAATAACATTAGCAGACTGACTGTTGTAAGTCAGGAGAAGTTAGTCCCAACACACATGGAGCCTGTTTCTCAGAACTGAGAAAATTTATTAAAGGTAAACTCAGTAGCATGTCAATAAAGAATTTTCAAATAGTGGGTAAGATGACTAAGGCCTCCTGTTTCTTCTGCTGAAAGTCGGAAACTTGATCTTGCAAGTTTAGGCAAGGCTAAGCTTTCATAGGGGAAAGGCATTCAGCGAAAGCAAAATGAGCAGGTGTGAGAAAGGCTGGGGTGACTACTCCATGCCTATCAGCACAGCACTTTTATCTCCATGTTTTGGATCAGAAAAGTGACAGCATGGAATCCTTAGACACCAACACTAGCCCCAAGACAGTTCACACTCAAAGCAGAAAGAACAGAACATCAAGGTGGAAACAAAAACGGTCACTTCCATGATAGAGACTTAATCTGAGGGTGCTGTGTCTCAAAAGAAAGCGCTGTCATTTTCCCTCCGAGAAGTCATTCTGTCTACTCTCAGGGTGAACCTTGAAAGGAGCTGGTGGCAATAACATCAGTAACAACTGTTATTGGGGTAACTTCTGTGTGACCATCTCAGCTTGGTGACCCTTATCATTGGTGGTCTCCATGAACTTTCATTGAAGTGGATTTCCAAGACTTATTTCCTGGAGCCCAGGTCATCATGGAAATGTGAGAGGCCACCCGAGCCAAGAGGGCAAAGACAAGAGTCTGGGGCTCTGCATTCTCCTCTCAGCTTTATCAAAGAAACTCCATGTACACCGGCTTAGCCCTGAAGCTTCATGAGAAATTCACTCTCAAAAAGAGGCTTAAGTGTTTTCTTTAAATTTGAGAGCAGAGATGGGCCTTCTCTGTCACTGCTCCTGGCCAGCATGATGTGAGCTGAAATGCTGCCACCGTGTCCTTCCAGGAAGGAGACTGAATCCAGGAGTCTGTGCAAAGCCTTCCCCTTCTTAGCTGTTTATCTCAGAGCAAGGGAAGTGTTAACAGCTGATTCGGCAAGGTTAAAGTTGGCTCAGATACTTAAATTAACGTAAAAATAATTGTGGAATATAAAAAAATGGGAACAGGATTTACTAGTTGTACAGTATTTACATAACAAGTAAAATAAATCTGCTATAAAATACACTTAAAATTATCTATAAATGTTTGCACATCCCTTAAATAACCACTGTTGAATTTTTATCATCTAACAAAAATGCTAACATTTTACTTTATATACACATTTCTTAAAATTGGTACATTTAACACCTGAGGTAATTTATACTTGTCCAGGATGACATGGATGAGCAAAGATCTTCACTGAGGTCTGTTTCTTTTGTTCCTAATAAGCGAAAAGAGAAACGGCAGTTTATCCCTCGCTGCCTCAGACAAAGACCATATCAGCCGGTGTCTTTGTCTTTTGATGAAATCCAGTGGTACCGCTGAGGGTGGAATTTATGTCCGCCTCATCTATCACTTATATCTAAGGCAACTGTCCCCAGAGGAGGAAACCCCCTGCTAAATTTCATAAAATAGAATATGTACTCTGAAAAAGACCAGAGAGATGATTTACACCCCAGCCCCATGGGTTTATATAGTTCTTAAACATTATCTCCTATCTCCTCCTTAGGCCAGGTTTTTATCATTAAGCATTAATGCCATTTAAAAGGCATAAAAGATTGTTATAAACTTTGAAAGATTTTAAGAGCAAATAAATGCAATCTTATCAATTTCAGAGTCAAAGAATATTAAAATTAGATTAAAAATACGCAATTAACCTAATACATTTTGAATTTGGACTAATTGTTTGAAATTCAAAAGGACCCCAGGATATTTTTCACTTGAAACACAGGAATAAAAAATTCATACTAAACAGGCAGAGTTTGCCCTCAAGGTTGAAAACATTAATCATCATGCATCTAACTGTTAACTGTAAAAAATCACTTTTCTTCTGATTTAAAGAGAATTATTTAGTGAGTGTTTTTAACTTCTCTCCTTTCTCAGGCAGCAGCAGTAACATGGGGTCAGGTCCTGGGCTCCTCTGCCCTTTCATGACTCCCTTCACTACAAGAAGTCTCCTTTGATATCCAGGAAGCTCCTGGCCCAAGGAAGAATGCAAAGAGCTGAGGAAGAAAGGAGTTTGCTAAGATGTATCTGTGGTTTAGTTCTCAAATCGAGGAAATTACTGGAGTTGAACTGACAGGGGAGGATGCACACATTAATTCAAAACAAATATGAACTTGAAGAGACAACCAAGAAAGCAGATCTCAACAAGACTCTGTATGAATTGTCCTAAGGTAGTCAGAAGACCATTAAGCTTGAAGTAGCAGCTACAGAAAAATGTGCCTTTCATTGCTTGGGTGGGAGTATCTAATACTTAGAAGGAACTAAACATAGCAATTATACCTTGCAGAAGCTTTCATATGTGACCAAACTGTTACAACTACCTGCCCTTCCCTTTAAGTTGTGAGATTTTGTTATGTAAGGACCATGTAACTTTCTTGGTACAGAAGAACTATACTTCATGAAGAATATAGAAATAATATAGAAATACAATTCAGTGGACTTTGAGCTAAAATTTACTTCATCTATGAGAAGGAAATTGCATATTTTTTAACTTTTCTGGCTCTAGATGAGGTATTTGGTATTGAGATGTGGATAGAAATTTTAGAAAAACACCCATCACTAATTATCTGCAATGTTATTGTTAATTTCAATAACTTTATTCATGGTCTGTTTTATTTTTTCAAATTAATGAAAACTCTGAATAGATGTTACCATCTTTTGACTGATGTAGTAGGTCCTTCTAATATATTCTAGTGTTGTTATAATTTACTACAGATCTTGGCCAAAGAACGGGACAATTTGTTCATTCTCTAGCCAATTTCCCAGGTATTTTTCTTGGGAAGTATGGCTAGTTCAGACATTAATTGTGACACAATTTCAACTTTCTTCCTTTCATACATTTAGGTTTCTGGAACATAAGTCAGGGTTAACAAAATTAAAAAAAAAAACAACAACATTAATTTAGGGGCTAAGGAGATGGCTCAGTGGTTAAGAACACTTACTGCTCTTGGAGAGGATACAAGTTTGGTTCCCAGGACTCACAACACCTGTGTATCCAGCTCCAGCAGATCTTGTAACCTCTTGTAACTTACTTGTGCAGATTCCTGCACACATAGTGCAATATACATACTCAGGCACACACACACACACACACACACACACACACACACACACACATACACACACACACACACACACCAAATCTTTAAAAATATTGCTTTCTAGGCTCAGTTTATTTCACAAAAATAAAATAATTTCCCAAATAATTAGCTAAATTGTCAGACTCCCACGTGTAGAGGCCAGAGGCCAGTACTGTGTATCCTGGGTATCCTCCTTGGTCTCTGCCCACCTTACTCTTTGAGACCGGGTCTTACACTGAACCTGGAGCTTAGTGAGTCATCTAGACTTGCTGACTAGTGAGTATCAGGGATCTGCCTATATCTACCTTTTAAGCAAGGGGTTATAGATATGAGGCACAATGTTGAGCTTTTAGGTGAAAGATTGGCCTTCAATGTTCAGTTCTCATGCTTGGGCAGCAAGTACTCTACAGATGAAGGCATCTCTTTAGCCCTCAAGATTAGAATAAATATTAATCAATATTGACCACATGAAAATAATAACTAAGTTTTGTTGATTCTTGAGTATGTGTTCTAATAAGATGGTAGGGATGAAGCTTTTTTTTTAATTAAGAAAATTTTTTCATTCATTTTACACACCAATCAAAGATCCCCCTCTTCCCTCCTCCCACCCCTCAACCTCCCCCTCCAAATCCACCCCCTCTCCTGCCCACAAGAAGGCAAGGCCTCCCATGGGGAGGCACATCCAGTAGAGACAAGTCCAAGCCCTTCCCCCACCTCAAGACTGCACAAGGTGTCCCATCATAGGTAGTGCGCTCCAGAAAGCCTGATCATGTACCCAGAGATGGATTTTGATCCTACTGCCTGGGGGCCTCACAAGCAGATCAAGCTACACAACTGTCTCACCATGCAGAGGGCCTAGTCCAGTCCCATGTAGGCTCCACATCCATTGATCCAACTTTCATGAGTTCCCTCTAGTTTGGTTTGTTCATCCATGCTTGTTTCCCCATCATGATCCTGATGCACTTGCTCATAGAATCCCTCTTCTCTCTCTTTGACTGGACTCCTGGAGCTCTGTCTAGTGATTGGCTGTGGATCTCTGCATCTGCTTCCATCAGTCATTGGAGAAAAGCTCTGTGATGACAGTTAGGTTATTCACTGGTCTGATCTCTGGGGCAAGCCAGTTCAGTTCAGGCACCATCTCCACTATTGCTAGTAGTCCAGGCTGGGGTCATCCTTGGGGATTCCTGGCAACTTCCCTAACACGAGGTTTCTCTCTATCCCCATGGTATCTCTCTCTATCATGGTATCTTTTTCATTGCTTTCCCCCTCCCTCCCTGTTCCAGCTCAACCATCCCATTCCCTTATGTTCTGATCCCCCATCCCCTACCTTCTATTGTCACCCCCAGTTTACTCATGGAGATCTCAGCTATTTCCCCTGGTACAGCCACTTTGGAAATCAATATGGTGGTTTCTCAGAAAATTGAGCATCAATCTACCTCAAGACCCAGCTATACTACTCTTGGGCATATACCCAAGGAATGCTCAATCATACCACAAGGACACATGCTCAACTGTGTTCATAGCAGCATTATTCATAATAGCCAGAACCTGGAAACAACCTAGATGCCCCTCAAGTGAAGAATGGATTAAGAAAATGTGATACATATACACAATGGTGTACTACTCAGCAGAGAAAAACAATGACATCATGAAATTTGCAGGCAAATGGATGGAACTAGAAATTATCATGCTGAGTAAGGTAACCCTGACTCAGAAGGACAAACATGGTATGTACCCACTGATAAGTGGATACTATATATAAAGCAAAGGGTTATCAGGCAATAACCCACAACTCCAGAGAAGCTAACTAACAGGGAAGACCCAAAGAGGGATGCATAGATCACCCTGGGATGAAGCTTTTTAAAAAGAATTTTGCAATATTTATGAGAGGAACAAGATTGGCAAGTCATATTAAACTTTTGTAGGTCAAGAATTCATGCTTCAATCTCTAGTAAATTCATCAAAAACATAGTATATATGTGTTTGTGTGTGTTATGTGTGTGTGTTTTTTACACTAGCAGAAATGGAAATATAAAAAGTAATTATTGATAGAAAATACTGAAGAATACAAGAGAAAATAAAGGGAGCCAGAGATAAAAATAGAAAACTGCCTGAAAAATTAGATTTAACTAAGATATCTTAATAAATCTGTTAAAGATAATTAAAGTGAATGTTTTTATTAAAGATAAAATGACTGCCAGATAATTACAAATGATATGCAAGTTTATTGTTCTTAAGACAGAACTACATATACTGAATTAGAAATGTTAAAAGTAAGAATGGTCTTCACATATCAACATTGCATAAAGTACACTTAGGTATTACCATAGGTAAAAGAAGACTTAATAGTAAGAGGTTCACGAGGAAGATAGGGCAGTTTCAAATGTATGTTCTTAATGTGCCCTCAGGAATAAATTAATAATTGATACAACTAAACAAACAACTCTAATTAATGATTTGAAAACAGCTTTAGCAATTGATATAACAGTTAAAATTAGCATTTGTTTTGAGACAATGTCTAGCTAGTTAGCCCAGGGTAACTTTGGACTCATGATCTTCCTCCTCGACTTCCAGGATGCTGGCATTACAGGTATGGGCCATCATAGCCTGATTACTTTAGAAATTATAATTAAATATTTAATGTGATAAAAATTAAATATAATTAATATAAAGCATGAAAACAATCATTTAAGAATATGAGTTACTTTTAAAAATATTCCCAGTGTTGGCCATATACTGGCCAAGAAAGCACTTTCTTAAAATTTCAGAAGAATGAAGTCATATAGAATATTTTCTGTGATCCTAATGCATATAGACTAGAAGTTAGTAAAAAGGTAACTTGCAAATCACCACATGTTAATAATTAAGCAATGAAATTCTAAATAATTCATAGGCCAAAGAAAAGTTAAATTTAGATAACATCTTCATCTAAGGACAATATTCCCTATTAATATTTCTGAAATGCCATCAGGATTACTTTTAAAGGAAATTTATAATTGTAAATGAATATAAGAGAATAGTACAACAGAAAACTGAAGCTCAGTTTACACTATAGCTTCTAAAATTAGAGATAGAACTTTAATACAAAGAAAAAATGTGGAGGTACATAAAAGAATGAGAGTATATGCTAAAATATTTACTTCATAACACCAACAAAATAAACTTTATTTTTAAAACTTATAAATTAATTATATCTGATGATATTGATAAATTAAAATGATAGTCAAAAGTAATAAAATCAATATGAGTAGAGACATCACTACAGATTTGTAGACATTAATAACATCAACATTTTGTCAATATGCTTTTATAATCAGATTAATTGGAAGAGTTTACAGGAAAACATAACCTAAAATTTATCTAAAATTAAAATTTGGGTAATGTATTAGTCATCAAAAGATAAAAGGAAAAGTCACACACTGAAACACATATAACTTTTAAAGGCTCCTTCCATGACATTTACAAAACAAATAAATGAAGGAGGAAATGATAGACACTTATAAAAGGATTTAACTTCATTAGAAACAAAAAAAAAAAAGGAAAGCAATCCTATAATGAGAAATCACTGATGCTTGTATGGTGATGTTTTGTTTGTTCTCTAACAAATAAAGCTTTCCTGGAGATTAGAGTGCAGAGCTAGTCACTAGTTAACCATAGAGGCCACACAGTGGTGGCACATACCTTTGATCCCAATACTTGAAATTCACACACCTTTAATCCCAGCACTTGGGAGGAAGACACAGGAAGTGATATGGCTGGGCAGAGAGAGGAAGTGATAAGGTGGGTGGAGACAGGAGCTAGGCCCTTTTCAGTCTGAGGATTCCTAGATTTAAGAAGCTTCTCAATGTCTGGCTCCTTTGCTTCTCTGATCTTTCAGCTTTCACCCTGATATCGGACTCTGGGTTTTTATTGTTAAGACTAATTAGGATCACACTACACTTGACCAAGAATCAGAAGCAATGATAGTAGAGCAGAAGTAATACTTTAAACAGTAAGCTACAAAAATGATATCTAGTAGCAAAGTAAAGAGTGGATCTGGACTCATAATTCACCAATATTAATCCTACATGATATCAAGTCTAAATATATAACACAAAACATTCGAAATTCTGGAGGAAAACGTAGATAATCTCAAGTTTACAGATGACTTCTCAGATTTAATGTCAAAGGCATAGTCCAGGAATGAAAGACTTGAGGAGTAGAACCTCATTCAAATTAAACATTTCTGATTTGTAAAAGATGCTGCTGAGTAAATGAAAAGGGAAACCACAGGCTGGGAGAGCCTACCTGCAGAAGAGATTTGATGAAGAGTTTATATAAAATAGACAGAGTTTGAAATCTCAGTAATAAGAAAATAATTTATTTTGTTTTATTTTATGTTGTGTTGTATATATGTATAGGGGGGTACCAGAGGAGGCCAGGAAAGGTCTTTCAATGTTCTGGATTTAGAGTTATTGGCAGGTGTGAGTCAGCAGATGTTGACGATGGAAACCAAACCCAGGTCTTCTGTAAGTGGAACAACTACTCTTAACTTCTGATCTATTTCTGAGGCTCCCAAATGAGCCAAAGATTTCAACAGATCCCTCAAAGAAGACACAATATAAGCATGTCAAACATGCACAGAACAAAGTGCACACATGATTTATCATCATGGAATATAAATTAAAATAGCAATGAAATTCTACCACATACTTATTAGAATAATGGACATCTGGAACAAAGACCACAAATGCTCATGAGGAGCAGAACTGT
Source organism: Peromyscus eremicus (assembly GCF_949786415.1). NCBI lineage: Eukaryota > Metazoa > Chordata > Mammalia > Rodentia > Cricetidae > Peromyscus > Peromyscus eremicus. Next base: position 88,873,315 of record NC_081419.1, on the reverse strand, counting down.
TGCTGGGGGCCAAACAAGATGATATAGCCATGTTGCAAGACAACTTGTCAGCTTAGTACAAAACTAAGCATTCTATTACCATAGGGATAAAATTGTGTTTCTTTTATTTATTGAAAGGAATTGAGCCCTTATATCCACATGGAAGCCTGTATATCAATGTTGTAGATGCCAGAATTTGGAAGTAGCATGATGTCCTCAGCAAGTTCATAGATAATCAGTGGTATATCCAGAAAACAGAATACTATTACTAGTAAAAAGAAATTAGCCATCATGCCATGGAAGGACACCTGGGAATCTTAGATAAATATTATTAAATGAAAGAAGCCAATCTGGAAAAATTTAGAACTGTATTCCAACTATGTAATATTCTAGAAAAGGTGTATTAAAAACATAAGTGTTCCCAAGGATCAAGGAAGAAGAATGTGTAAGATGAGAATGCAAAAGGGCTTTTAAGGCAAGACAGTGAAAATAATCTGCTTGATACTAACATAGCAGTTATAGACCATTATACCTTTTCCAGCCCCATGAAATATGCCACAGCAAGAATTAACCCTGATGTAAACTATGAACATACCACATATAAGTGGTATGTCACTGCAGGTATACCAGTTATAACAAATGTACTGCTCCAATGAAGCACAGTACAAGAAAGGAAGCTCCCAAGGGTTTTGCTATGAAGATAAATTTCTTGACTGTCTAGATGGCTCAGCAGGTAAAGTGGCTTGCTGCCACTCGGGAGGCAGAGGCAGGCGGATCTCTGTGAGTTCGAGGCCAGCCTGGTCTACGAAATGAGTTCCAGGAAAGGCGCAAAACTACACAGAGAAACCCTGTCTCAAAAAAACAAAGAACAACAACAACAAAAACAAACAAACAAACAAACAAACAGGTGCTTGCTGCCAAGCCTGAAGATGGGAGTTTGATCCCTAGATTCACATTCTATCCCTGGTAGGATAGAATGGACTCCACTGTGATATCCACATGCATGTTCCATGGTGCATGTCTACATGTATGAACAAATACATATCCACACAGGCACACAAAATAAAATAACAAATGTCATAACAATTTAATCCTTATGCTTAAAAAAATTGTTCAACAACCTTAGTCATTAGGGAAATCCAAATCAAAATTGTTTTGAGATTTTATCTCACATTAATCAGAATGGCTAAAATAAATAAAACAAGTGACAGATCCTGCTGGTGAAGATGTGGAGTAGGGGAACACTCCTCCATTGCTGCTGGGAGTGCAAACTTGTACAGCCACTGTGGAAATCAGTGTAGCAGTTCCTCAGGAAAATGGGGGTAAATCTACCTCCAGATCCAGTTATATCACTCTTGGGTGTATACTCAAGGATGCATCATCCTAGCACAGAGACACTTACTCAACCATGTTCATTGCTGGTCAATTCATAATAGCCAGGAAGTGGAAACAACCTAGATATCCCTCAAAAGATTAATGGGCAAAGAAAATGTGGCACATTTACCCAATGGAGCATTACTCAGCCATTAAAAAAATTACATCATGAAACTTTCAGGGAAATAGATGAAACTAGAAAAAAATATCATCCTCAGTGAGTTATCCCAAACCTAAAAAGACAAATATGGTATGTATTCACTTATATGTGAAAATGAGCTGTTAAACCAATGATTACCAAGTTACATTCTATAGAACCACAGAGGTTAGGTATAAAGTAAGGGAAAATGAAGAGTCAGAGAGATCTTCCTAGGAAAGAGAAAAAGAATGAATAGTCATGGGTGGTAGGGGGATTGGAATTGGAGGATAAAATGGAATGGGGCTGGGGAAATGAAATTGACAGAGAGAGAGATTATAGGTAGAGACAGACAGAGTGAATGGCCATTTGAGGGGTAGTTTGGAGACCTAATACTGTTGTTGGTTGTTTTACTCTTTTACTCTTTAGTTCTTTTGGGGGCCCACCACCCAGCTCCCAAGTAAATACATAAAAGACTTTTTTTTCTTATGAATTCCCAGTCTCAGCTTGGCTTATTTCTATCCATCTTTTCTTACCTGAAATTATCTCATCTACTTTTTGCCTCTGGGCTTTTCTCTTTCTCCATTTATGTATATCTTACTTTTAGTCTTACTCCATGTCTGTGTGGATGGGTGGTTGGCCCCTGATGTCCTCTTTGATCTCTCTTGCTTTCTAACCCCTCTCTTTCTCCTTCTATTTATTCTCTCCTCCTGCCAGCCCCACCTGTCCTTTCTCTTGCCTTGCTATTGGCCGTTCAGTTCTTCATTAGACCAATCTGGTGTTTTACACAGGTACAGTAACAAAGCTTCACAGAGTTAAACACATGGAGCATAAAAGAATGCAACACAACTTTGCATCATTAAATAAATGTTCACATAAACATTTGTAACACAGCATAAATAACTTAAAATAGTATTCCACGACATAGTACAGTAGAAGCTTTTTAAGATATATACATATATGAAGACAATCTAAATGAAATGGTCAAATAGTGGTGAGATAGAACCACAACTGGCCACTTCCTGTCACCAAATAAAGCTTCCAGTAATGGGACTGGGTTATATCTAATTGAGTTGTTGGCAGAAGGAGTTCCATGGGAACCCCCAAACAACCCTGGCTGTTGTCAAGACTGCAGGTTGCTCTCCACAAACTGACAGCAAGGCCTCTTTGCTGAAAACAACACCTGTAAAACTCATTGAACATGGAGTTCAGCTGGTGCCTACAAAGAGCTTTCACGCTAGTGTCTTTGGTACTGGAAGGTACTATGCATGCTACCAAAGGAGAAATGTAAGTACCAACCCAGCCACAAATCGTTTGATGTACAAGGGTGTCCTGCCCTCAAGGTATGCTCGTGCAATGGTGGCATGAGGCTGGTGGGAGTCACCGACCAATATCTGATTTGACTTAAGGCCTACTGCAGGAGATGAGACTCAGACCCAGAAAAGTTTGGGAGACCCAGAAACTGAGACTAGATAGCCATAGACGTAGGGTAAATCCAAACACTACTATTCTGACTCCCCAAACAACGATAACAACAAAAAAAACCATAAGAATAAAATGACTCTAAATGGTATTCTGCTATACTAATTGATCAGTGCCTTGCTCAGCCGTCATCAGAGAATCCTCTTCCTGTAGCAGATGGGAACAGACACAGAGACCCACAGCCAGACATTAAGCAGAAAGTAAGAGACCTTAGAACACCCAGCCCTAAGTGGTATGTCTCCATCAAATCTCTTCCCTCAGGGCTCTGGGCACCCAGAGGAAGAGGAAGCAGAAAGAGTGAAAGAGCCAGAGGAGATGGAGGACACCCAAGAATATAAGGCCCCCTACATCAACAAGATCAATGCACATATAAACTCACAGAGACTTAGGCAGCATGCACTGGGCCTACACAGGTTTGCACCAGATATGGTCCTAGAGCTGAAAGGAGAAGTGGACACATACCCATTCCTAACCCAGAAGCAATCTCCAATTAATAACCAGTTGCAAACGAAAATTTAATTTCCTCCAAGAGAGTCTCACTGGGAAAATAAAGTACTATTTAAGGGTAGTATGTATGCCCAGTATAGCCAACAGAAAACCAATTCAACAGCATTTTTGAAGGTTCCTTGTCTCATAGTGTCATGTCAGGCCTTTTCCTTTTTTTCTTCTAATTGTATCGTGTGTGTGTGTGTGTGTGTGTGTGTGTGTGTGTGTGTGTGTGTGTATACTTATATATTTTACCCTATAGGTTCTTCTCATATATACATTAACAAGTAGGTCTTTGTACCTTGTGTTTTCTCTTGAGCTTTTGCCTTCTGTTTGTTTTGTCTAATTCTGATGTGTTAGTTTTTGTTTTATTTTATTATATGTATTTTATTGTATCCTTTAGAAGCCTGTTTATTTTCTAATGAGAGACAGGAAGGAAGTAGATCTGAATGGGAGGGAAGGTGGGAAGGAACTGGGAAGAGCAAAGGGAGGAGAAATCTAACTATGATACATTATTTGAGAAGAAAATCTATTTTCAATAAAAGAGAAAAAAATTCCTAAAAACTGAAATTTATATTTTTAAAAACTTACAAGGAGATACTACCCAATTACTATTATTTTTAAAGACTAAAGTTAAATACTGATGGGTGAAATATTAATCAAATAATCCATTATTGCATTTAGGCAGAGAATATATTTTTCCGGTATCCAGAATAAGCAAATATATAGAGCTAGACAGTAAACTATGGAGAGGCCAGTGGAGTAGAGCAAGAGCAGGTGTCACAGTGGGTAAGAAGGAGGGAAGAACAACGAATAGTTATGAGATTTTATTTTCTCTGATGATTACATTCTAAAACTCAGTATTGTAAATTAATGCACAACTGTGATCGTACTAACAACTGTCAGATCATCACCTCAAAGATCTATATTTTTATTGTGTGTATTCATATATATGTATCTGTTTATGCACACTCATGCAGTGTCTGTGGAGGCAAGTAGAGAGTACCAGGTCCCAGGTGCTGGCCACATGCCACCTGGGTGCATCCTTCATGCTCAACTTTAGGCATCTCTTCTTCATATTTTTTTAGTAAAATATTAAAAATAAGATAATTATCTTAAAACATAAGGAAGTATTAATTCTTATCACCCTGGGAATATTAATGCCATATTCCTTTTTGGTTATTGTTTTATCTTATGAACTAGCAGATTCTAATTGATGAAAGGACAGTACAATAACATTGGCAGTTCATTTGCAGAAAGAAATCGACATTTGTTTGAGAGAAACTTTCATTCTGTAACCAAGGCTGATGAGGAACTCACTACATAGTCCTGGTTGGCCTGGAATTCATGGCAATCCTCCTGTCTCAGCTTCCTAAGTGCCTGTATGACAAACATGAGCTACTATATATGATAATAATAATAATAATAATAATAATAATAATAAATGCCTTTTGTAAATACATTACTTCAAAAACTTCTAGTACATGTTTATTAATTTTATTCCATATTTGACATGGAATGGAGCATTTGTGGTCTTCAAATATATGAATGAATATTATAATCTATATAATATGTGTATTACACAAATCTAAGATGTTAGATTAACTTTTAATTATTTGATAAAAAGTGATGCTTAGTATAATAACCAATAGGAATGAAAACAGCTAAAAATGGCCTTGCTTGGCCACTTTAAAAACCATCAATCGCTACTGTACAATTGGTATATGAAGGGTCAGGGAAACAAAACTTTGGATTGACAGAATTTCGGATAAGACCATATGCAGTTAGTGTCCCTGAGAATACTTTCAATGTCAGCTTACCTGGAAAAAGCCTTGAGTTTTATTTAGACAAAATTCTAAACTCAGTTTTTATTGAGGCTCAGTAAAAAATACAAAAGATTGTATTTTTTTCCCATGATTTTTTTCTCTAACATGACAATAATCTTCCACAAACTGATTTTGAAGGCTTCTTAGTGTAGAAAGCCAACTATGATTACAGAGGGGGGGAGGGGGAGGGAGGGAGGGAGGGAGAGAAAAAGAGGCCTTCTGTTTATAAGTTTTCAAATTTTTAGTCTATACTTAATTCTCTGTCTTTCCTAAAGAGTTTCCAGTCTTTCCTTTTTAGATGGTGTTGTAGCCATACATAAGCTCACAGGATTACAGTAAATTGTGCAGTGCATACAAAATATTATACATTAGTGTACTACATACGTGGAGCTGTGAATTAAAAACTAGCCTTTATAAGTACAGGACATTACAGAACCTTCATTAAAGAGGGATAGTGAATAAAACTGTCTAGTATAGCTGTTGAGTGCTAGCTGTATACAAACTCTAAAACTAAGATTTCTCATTTACATGAAAATGTCAAAATTTAAGCCTTTGTGCGCTTTCTTATACCTAATTTCAAAAGCAAGAGTCTTAAAAAATCAGTAATTTAACTTAAAAGAGTGGAACCATGTCTCCCAAACATCAGCCGATGACTGTGCCTCTGCTGGGACTCTTCTCTCTTACACTGCATTGTAGAAAATGGAAGAAAATAAAAGGCTATTCTTAAGCTAAGCACATTTTTTTTTTTATAATCATAGCTAAACTTTACCCAGGCCTTTGAGCCATCTTGTGAACTTTCAATGACAGTTAAGGGAAAGGGAAGCAGTTCAAAGGCAGAGTCATGCAACTCATGGAGAGCCTGGCCTCCAGAACAATGGCAGACGCTGGCCTTTTAAACTCAAAGACGGAGAAAAAGTGTGAGCTAAATCCAGATGATTTCATTTTTTTTTTTTCATGGAGAGAAAAACGAATTTCCTCTAGTTGCACCATTCTGTTCCTATGCTCGACACAGTTCTCATCAGAACACAATAGAAACAAAGAGAGGAAGTTGTGCGTGGTATCCTTTACATTTATGTCTTCAAGGTTGTTTGGAAATCTTAGAGGCGGTTTTCCTTTCTCCAAACATTCCCTTCCGCTGTTTCTTTAAGTGGAAGAGTTAAAGAGGTTTTATATACTGTACCTTTTCAACATGTATATGGTTCTGAGCACAATGTTTGCTTTCCTTAGAGATATGAATCGCTTTTGTTCATTTACCATCTTTGAAATTCATTTCTAGTAGCTGCAGAGCTGTGTTAATAGGCTTCTAACATAGCTGTCATTTCAAGTAATAGGTGCCAAGCTTTCAGCAGCTTATTAACACATTATAACAGCAAGCCCTATACTAAACAAACAAATTGCGCAGCAGAGGACACAAGCAAAATTAGTGTGTATAAATATATACATTCATATGTATACATACATACATACCGTATATGCTTAGGCCTCATCAACATATTTGGTTCCATACATGATTAGCCCAGAATTGGCACTTTGTTTTTTATGAATATTCACAGGAAGAAAGAGTGGATTGGATTTGTATTTGGTCCCAAATGTGAGACGAATACAAACTGGTATAATTACTGAAAGATTTCCATCCTCTTAGCCCAGCAATGCTCTCAAGACCAAAAAAATTGCAGACTTGTGGTATTTCACATCATACGACTGTGCTAACATGATCTTTCAGCGCCACTTCATGGGGGATACTGCAGGGGAAGAAAAAAGTGGAAATAAGCAAGGAAATATACCAACTGGCAAGACTGCCGAGAAAAAGACATACAAATATGAGAGCATGCTTCTAAGAGTCAAAATTTGCATTTGTATATGCACACTGGACCAAATTTCTACAAACACAAATATATTCTTCCAGATGTAGGGCATACATATGCACAGATAAATACGACAATGTATATTCACACATGAGATTATAAATACGGATAAATATACACATACATACATAAGTATGTTTCTAGAGATGCACTGTCCTTTACAAGTGTTTATACAGTTAATGGATGCATAAAAATGCTCAGCAGCTTTCAAGAAGGCATATTTCAATAAAGGCTCTAAATTTACATTGTAGTAAAAGCTGACCTTTTATGGGTATGAAAAAAATTCCAACACAATTTATAATCATGCTGTAATATATTTTCAGGTTGTAAATTGTAAGTTGTATGTTAAATTCAACTTTTACATCAGCTGGGCATTTTATAAAATTTACTGACATTTGTAGGATTAAGAATTGCATGATGGTCACTGGCTACCTTGCAAGATTTAGTATGTACTGTGTTTATTATTACTAATAATAACTGGTAGATTAATTGCCTAGTAAATACCGGTGATGAGCTAGTAACTTCATGAACTGCTTGTGTTGCTCGAGATATTTCTAGGATCTGAGGACAACTTTCAAATCTGAGACAGAAAAACAAATTCAAAACATAAAAGTCCAATTTAGTAATGGAGTAAAAGCAGATAATGATTGAGTTTTGTGGCAGAAAAGTGTCTTCATACACTACTCTTGAATCTGATGCATTGCAGTTTGACATGATATAAATTGAAAGAAATTATTTTGAAACTGGTAATAAAGGACAGTAGTTGACTTTAAGAAACTCTAGTATAAGAAATGTTAGATTATGTAACCAGAACTTTGAATAACTTTAAGATTACTTAAACTCCTGTATGCCGTAATGAAACAATCCACAGGAAATTAAAGATTTGGCGTTCAGCAATGGGCATTTGCTTTTCTGCATGTATATAGTAACATATATGTGACAAAGTCCCTAAAGTTGGGTTCTTTCAACGGCATTGCATTCCTGTAGTCCCTAAAGTCAGGGTCTTTCAACCACATCCAACCCCTGTAGTGCCATTTTCAAAGGACTAGATCTCTTATTTTAAATAGTTGGTTATTTTTCACACTTAGAGAGCCTTTGAAAATTACAAACTCCTTTCAGATGGTAATCTGACATTCCCTTAATCAATTACAAGCCTGAAGTCTATGTATCTCAGATCACACTATTATGAGCATTTTATCATAACCTATTTAAAGAATAGGACTTGTTGGTGACAAGACCCTCAGGGAAGGGCCTGTGTATTATTTACCTCCTCTCCCCCAATTTTCAGTACAATACTTTGCATATGAGGGCCATTCCATAAATATTGAATTCATGAAAAATTTAATGGATAAAGAGTAGGTTCTCTTTGCATTTTCAGATTTGTCTCAGTTCTTACTGCTTAGTCAAATCGAATTACGTTCCCACATAAATATCTCCTTCTAGTTCTAACAATGATTTAGACTTTAAGTTAGGGCCACAAAGAGAGGAGTGTCTGAGAGTCAGGACCTCACTCCCCTCTAGGAGCATCTCTTGTTTCCTTGCCTGAGAAAACTGATGCCTACAAAAAATAAACACATAGTCAGTCAGGGCCAAGGGTCTTTTCATTGATTTTAGTAAAAACATTTTTTTATAGAAGTGTCTGCAACGGTCTCCCAAGAGTTTGTTCAAATCACCCCAGAATTTGGTTTCCAATGACTGTTATGTGATATATGTGTGTAAAATAATGGACAGTGATCTCAAATTATGAATGTTATTTTGGCTGACATTCCTAGCAAGTACCATGATTTTAAAGTGAGGGGAAAAAAGAAGAAAATACATATGAGAAGGGGAAGAAAACAAAAATATCGTCTAGCTATATTTTTTTTTTACAGAAATAACTCAGGTGATTGTGGAAAGTTTGAATACTATATGACCCATAAAATATGAACCCTCAAGTTTCCAATCAAACTGTGAGGGTGCAGTTGTGCTTCCAGCAGGGTATATTTAACAATCTCTACTATAAATATAAAATATGCACACACACATACATACATACATTCACACACACACACACACACACACACACACAAACACACAGCTGCGTTCTACGATTATAAGACAGTAATGAAGTTTGGTAGTGAAACCTGTTTTTCACCACGACATTGTTTATGCTACTTTAATAAGTTGCATCAACCTGGGAGACTAAGAAAATGTCACTTTCCCCACACGACTGGGAAGGAATCTGACAACTGTTACACAATCACTGAAACACTGCAATTTGTAAAAATGCTCATAATAATTTTTCCTGACTATTATTCCAAAGCTAGATGGAGTAAGACACAGAATAAGGCTGATGATGACCAAATACGTTAAGAGAGGAATGTAACTGTGATGTTTAACTTCAAAGGCAATGAGCTAGAGAGCTGGCAAGTTCACAGAATCTCTCATCATAGAAAAAACAGGAATTTGAAGAAGAAAAAAAAAAACAGTGGAAAGAGAAAAACCCAACTGACTGCCTTTAAAATAATGAACAGCTTCCCCGGACTGCCAGATGACAAAAACACCCATACACCACACATGCACACAATTTCCACAGTCTCATAAATTAATTTAGTGACAAAAGATTATACCCAAGTGACAAAGGTCCAAGACTCTGATTATCTTTATGGGTAATTGGGGCCATCAAATAGTTCCAAAGCTCCTTTTATTTGTCATTTGTTGACAATTCAGCCAATTCTCCTGTCTGCCATCCTCCATATTTAATGGGTCCCTCCCGAAGTATGCAACTCACTCGTTTGTATGGGTCTGATGTCTTCATATTGTTATGCTGATGCATATCCTTTACTTCCTCATGTTGTTCATCAGTCTACCTCCTGCTCCTTTTTTCTATGACACCCTCTGAGATGGTCCCCATAGCAACACCCCTGAGAAGGTGAGCTTGAAGACGCGGCAATCATCCCTGCACTTGGTATGGCTGACAGTGCCAGTCATTAGTGCAGCAGCTTCTGCCTGTTCAGGCCTACCTCGCTCCTCTCTGGGCTTGTTCCCCTCCAGTCGCAGCCACAGAGCTCAGTCGCGAAGATCCAGAGACTTGCTGTTAATGATTTGTCTCTTGTTTAGAACACCTCGGGATGGCAGGTCTGTGTAATCCGCCCTCAGTGGCACTGCCAGGTTGCATTAGGAAACAATTACCTAGTTTATGACTAGTAAAATAGACACCAGAATTGCCAATTAAACTCTCGTGTTTCCAAAGGAGACCAGAGCCCCTAACACTGAGGACAGTTCTACTCACTTCTGCTTCAAAGTAAACCGAATAGGAACACAGACCCTCTAATAAACTGAGGGAGACAAAACAAGGAGTAAGTTTACATGAATTCAGCCATGCCTTCTTATGTGATTCTCATCGTTTGTTCAGATCTGGGTAAAATGGAACAATGGGCACACTTAGCTAAATGCTTCTGTATAAAAAACTGACAAAAGGGAAGTCTCACAGGTAGCACTAAGGTATAAAATGGTCCCCTTCTCTGTGTACACATGTAAGCAGACTGAGAAATAAATCACATCTTATTTTTTTCATATTCTAAAAAAATGCTAGAAATGATAAACTTATCAAATAAAATATTTCACTAGAAAGCATCTATTATTGGCTGATTAGCATCAGTTGTAACTATAAACTTGTAAAAATTTACTCATTTACAATATTATTACACTGAAGAACCTTTGACCTAAACACACATCTTGAATTTGAAATCACTCTACATATTGAAACACAGTAAGTCTTTTGCCATAGCTAAGAAAGATCAAATGTTATTGAATTTCACCCCCAAAGTTGCAGCCTTCATGAAAGTACCTTCATTATATCATGTAATAACAATAATTAATAAATTAGAACCTTATTAAAAATTATAGAAAATAGTATATAGGTTTTTAATCAAAGATCTGTATGCACAAATACCACAGGCTTCTATATTCCTATCCTACTGCCTCCAAAAAGAGGAAGACAACCACCCATTTATCAGTAGCAGCGTGAAAGGAGGAGATTTATCATTTTAAATTTTTCATCGCAGATGGTTTTCATTTTAAAAGGCAGGGAAGCGATTTTTTTAAATCATTTTCCCCCTAATGCAATTGAGCCAGACGTTTCTCGTAAATCTTGTTGCTTTAGTAGACAATACTCAATTCTCTAAACTTTATATGCAATATCCAGCTTTTTCTCTTCATCTTTAGATGTTCATCTCCTGGATATAAGAGTAAATGCCATAAGAAAGGTGGCATTTGGATCTCAAGAGAGCCATTCTGGTCACCCCTGTCTTTGTGTGTTCTTAGCAGTTTGGCTAGGAAGTTCCTCTTTGTGTTCAAGCACAATAATAAACTTCCATGAGTTTTTAAAATATTTTTGTCCCACTGTAAGTTTTTGATAAATAGAGGGGAAATAAATGAGTCTGCCAGTCAATACATCTCTCCAGACAGAAAGCATACAGTACCCAGTGATTCACTGTGTTTAGTGAGTCAGGAGCCAAAACAAAAGCTGAAGCCACAGGAGGAGAAAGCAATTAAAATCACTTCATACTCAGATTTCCTACTGGATGTCAGACCTTTGAAGGAATAATGATTTTGTTTCTGTGGCACAGAGTTGGTTATTCTCATCCAACCAACGGCAGACTTGCAACTGTAATGACTGGCTCCTCTGTAGGTATGGAGACTCCAGAATGGCTGAAGTAAAAATGCATAATGAACTAGTAATACAATGCCATCAATTGTCTACATGGTAATTTTAGTCCATAATGAAAAATATAAACACAGACTATATATGTAAATGGACACATGTCATATAATGTCCACTATTCAAAGCTTACCCCTGAAGATATAGCTGTTATAATCACTTCATTTACATTCTAGTGAAGTACATCTGTATCAGACTACCCTTTTCCCTGTTTTTCATTTTCATATTTATCAATTCATTAATAGTCCATAGGTTATAGCATTATAGCCTTTATTATATTTTATTTTTATTTAATTTTTATACTATATATTTTAATTATATTCTTCCCCATACCCCAACTCCTCCCAAATCTTCCCTACTTCCTTCCTTGCCCTACTTTATGCTTTCTTCTCTCTCAAAAAAGGCCCAAGAAATAAATCAAGAAATGAAATTCAAAAAAGAAAAACTAAAAAGAAAGAAAGAATGAAAGGAAGGAAGGAAGGAAGACAGAGAGAAAGGCATAGAGGAAGGAAGAAAAGAAAGAAAGAGGGAAGGAAGGAAGGAAGAAAGGAAGGAAGGAAGGGAGGGAGGAAGGAAGGAAGGAAGGAAGGAAGGAAGGAAGGGAGAGAGGAAAATCAATAAGACAAAAATACAAAATGAAGCAACAAAGACAAAAAAGTGACACACACACACACACACACACACACACACACACACACACACAAAATGGAGCTTGTGCAGCCAGCTGCTCCTGGATATGAGCCTGCCCTCCCGGAGGGCAGGTGATACATCCAGGGACACTTCACTGAAGAAACCTGCCATTCCCTTTCCCAGCACAGTCACATTACAAATGTCTTCTTAGTTGGAGTGGGACTTCCCATTCACTTTCTTTTCTCAGTTCTGAGTTTTCGTCTGTCTTAAACCTGTGTGTATCTTGTGCATCTGTTACAACCTCTGTGAGTTCATACGTGTGCATCATCCCTGCTGTGTGTGACACACGATGTTTCCCTGGAGTCATTCACCACCTCTGGCTCTTAAACTCTTCCTGACTCCTCTTCTGCATAGATTCCTGAGCCCTGAGGGGAGGGGTTCAATAGACATTTCATTCAGTGCTTCCAAGTCTCAATCTTTTTACACATTGTCCAGTTGTGGATCTCTTTGTAAGTACCATCCACTTAAAAAAGAAGTTTGTCTGATGAGAGTGAGTGACGCTCTTATCTACGGGCATAACAGTATGTCATTAGCAGTCAATTTACTGCTATGTTCCTTTAGCAGAAGAGTAGTAGTGGGCTTTTCCCTAGATCTAGGACATACCTAGTTTCAGGTTCTTGGTTACTTTAGTGTGCACATGTGGGTTCCATTTCATGAAGTGGGCCTTAAATCCAAGCAAACAGTGGTTAGTTAGTTAGTACTTTGACATTTCTGACACTATTGCCCCCATAAATTTTACAGATAAGTCACAGAGTTGGTAGTTGAGAGATATTGGTAATTATATTCTACCTCTGGCAGTATGAGGAGTACCTTCTAGCATCATGAACTCAGGTCAGTAGGGGTGAAGCTTCTACTAGGGTACCAGCTCGATTTCTTCATGTTCAATGACACAAGTAAATTTTATCTTCAACAGTAGAGCATTAACATCAGTTTATAGAGAGCAACCAATAGCTTTGGCAAAAGTCCATGGAGTGGGGGCAGTGCCTTTGGGACTCTTTTGCCCAACAACTTAATAAGATGGAAAACATTCCTGAAACTGAAGGTTTTACTTGGTTGCAAAAGAGGTTTAGTTGGAGCATTGCCTCCTCTATATATGATGACTCCATTTACATTCATTTCATATATGTATATATTTTAGGAGGCTTCTACATTAGTAAGTTTCCATAAGGCTTTTCAATTGGCCTTTAGTGTTAGCTATCCCTCTCCATCTTTCCTTCCTAACTCTGACCTCACATCCCCCCATTTAATCTTCCTATTCCAGTCCCCCCTTTTTACTTTCTAACATTGAAACACCATATAGACCTACTGTTAATTTTTGCCACTTACCCTATGTGTTTTCTGCTCTAGCCTCATTGTTTTACGTCTCAGATCAATTCAAAAGTAACTAAAATTTAAGGAAAAAAATTGTGTATGGAACAGAACTGAATTAACTAAAGATGCAGTTAGCCTTTCAAATTACTTTCCACATTGGAACATAAGAGCCTTAATTCATTTCACCCCAATTATTTATTGATTGATTTACAAATAGGATCTTGTATATAGCAGGTTTGCCTCTTTTCTATAGTCCAGGATGACCTTGAACTTCTGATCCTCCTCTGTAGTTGGAAGATTTCCCATGTCCCGCCCCATCCACAGCAGCTCAGACCCAAATAAACACACAGAGGCTTATATTAATTACAAACGGTACGGCCATTGGCTCAAGCTTATTATTAACTAGCTTTTACACTTAAATTAACACAAAGTTCTTATCTATGTTTAGTTATGTGGCTTGGTACTTTTTCTCAGTTCTGCCTTGTTATCTTGCTTCCTCTGTGTCTAACTGGTGACTCCTGACTCAGTCTTCCTCTTCCCAGAATTCTCCTTGTCTACTTATCCTGCCTATACTTCCTGCCTGGCTACTGGTCCACAAGCATTTTATTTATCAACCAATCAAAGCAACACACATTCACAGCATACAGAGTGATATTCCACAGCACTCCTCTTTCCAACTCTAAAGTATTGGAATTACATGTGTACAACATGATATCCAAGTTTTTTGTAGAACTGGAGATAGAACCCAGATATTCCAATATGCTAGGTCAGCATTCCACCAACTAATCTATAGCCCAGCACAATTACATCCTCCTTTTATGTCTCCTAATTAAACATGGGCTATCATTTCACATAATAAAGGACTTTTTTTAACTGTTGCAAATGTGTAGCTCTGGCTGCAAAAATGATTTATATATTCTTAAAGTGAAATTAGATATGGGACTAACAGGGCTAAACAGGTTAACTCTGACTGGGCAAGTGACATGCTTCAATGGATAAAGGCAATTGCTCCCAAGCTTGACAATCCCAGTTCAGTCACTGGGATCTACATGGTTACAGGAGAAATCAAACTGACTCCCAAAAGTTGTCCGCAGACCCTCACACATACACTAAGCACAGATGCACATTTACACATGTCCATATGCATGCACACACATTCATATAAATAATAAGTACACGGACTTCTTAAAAAATATTTTTATAGTGAATTCAATCACAATTCAGTGCTGTGAAGTTCCTAGTCCATGCATGCATATTGCTCTGTTCTCACAGATAGAAGTAAAAGTTTTCATTAAAAAATCTAGCTTCTAGCATACAAATAGATTTCATAATATTAAAGACATGAAAACTTTAATTTTATAGACAAGTAAGAGTATGGACAATTGAGCAAAGTTAGGACTCCTGTTATAAGTCCTACTCAAGTTTTGAAATTTCTTATTTGCTTAAACTCCTTTTCAAAATGATTTCAGATGTAAAACAAAAGACATGCATGTGTGATGAAATTAAATAAGAATCAAGAAAATGAGAAAGAGAAGCATTTTTCCTTTTCCCCAGATATATTTATTTATATCCAGCCTTATTTAATTTAGATACTTTTAGAATTGGGAGTGAGTAGAAATGATCTGACTGACTTTTAAGAAGCATGCTTTTGCAAGATGCCTGAGAAATCCCTATCTTTAGAAACTGTGGATACTGAAAGACAGAGTGTAGTGCAATGAGCTCATGATAACTTCAAGTGGAAGATTTTGTTCTGCTGTGCTCGGGAGAACGGACTTGCAAGCCTGCTTTTGCCATTCACTCACCAGAAAATACAGATCAAATGACCCAGCTTCCTTGCACTCCCAGTTTTGAAACCAGAAACTAGTCTTCCAGTGCTCAATTTTAAGTCTAGAATCAAACTTCCTCTTGGTTACTTCATCAGCCATTTGTGTTGCTCATACCTAAGAAGCCCGAAGTTACTAACATACCATAAAGTCTACCCATTTATACAATCCAAGCATACAAACACACAATTTGATAATATTTTAATCAAAATTCTTAATCACTTTCTCAATTGGAGTAGACTTGGAATAGTTGTTGAGACCCTAGATTTCCCTTATTAAATGGGTGACAAATTGATTCCAATCAAACTCGGCATGATAAGGTCACTCAAGTCTGTCCCTGTTCCAGCTCGACCCTCTCATTTCTCTACGTGTTCATCCCCCACACCTTGCCCTCCGCCACTCCCTCACACCCAGTCCACTCATGTAGATCTTATCCACTTCTCTTTCGCTAGGTCATCCATGAGTCCCTCCTAGAGTCTTTCCCTGCTAGCTAGCCTCTCTGGAGCTGTGGGTTGCAGTCTGGCCATCTCTTTCCTCACATCTAGTATCCACTTATGAGTGAGTACATACTATGTTTGTCCTTCTGAGTCTGGGTTTCCTCACTCAGGATGATATTTTCTAGTTCGATCCATTTGCCTGCAAATTTCATGATATCATTGTTCTTTACTGCTGAGTAGTACTCCATTGTGTATAGGGCAGGAAGAGAGATACCATGATAGATGAGGACATCATGGAAATAGGAAGAAGCAGGGTGCTGGGGAGGCTGTCAGGAATCCACAAGGATGACCCCACCTTGGACTGCTGGCAGTGTCCAAAGGGTGCCTGGTCTGGACTACTCTGGTGACTGGTCTAGCAAATACCTAACTGTTACCATAGAGCCTTTGTCCAATGACTGATGGAGGCAGATGCAGAGATCCATGGCCAGGCACCAGGCTGAGCTCTGGGAATCTAATCAATGAGAGAGAGGAGGGATTCTGCAGGCAGGGGACTTTGAGATCATGATGGGAAGATGTGTAGAGATGACCAGCCACACTAGAGAAAGCCAATGAACTGTAGACTAGTGGCTGTGGAGCCCCCATGGGACTGGACTAGGCACTCTGGATATGGAAGACAGTTGTTTGGCTTGAACTGTTTGGGGGGCATCCAGGCAGGGGGATCGGGATCCATCCCTGGTGCATGGGCAGGCTTTTGGGAGACCGGTGCCTGTGGTGTGACGCCTTGCACAGCCTTGGTGCAGCAGGGAGGGCCTTGGACCTGCCTAGGCTCAGTGTGCTGGGCTCTGCTGACTCCCCACAGAGACCTTGATTTGGGAGATGTGGGGATGTGGGGTGGCTTGGGAGAGAGGGCTGGGGGGTAGGAGGAGGTGGGAGCTGTGGATGGTATGTAGCGTGATTAGAAAATTTCTTAATAAAGAGAAATGGAAAAAAAAAAGAAATCCTGATTAAGATGATGCTGAACTGTGATGTGGAACTATAAGCCAAATAAACCCTCTTCTCCATCCTAAAAAAAAAAGAAAAAAAAAGTCACAAAATAGTCACTCAAGTCAGAGATTTTCCCATGTACTTCACTCATTCCATTTGAAATTTTCCAAGTTTTATGGTAATAATCACCATGTTCAAAATATAAGCTTGGAAACCATTCAGAAACAAATGGAACATAAATGGAGGCTATTCAGGGTCCTCTTTAATACTTCAGGATGGGGCAAACACTTTTGGGTCATAGAGACTCACAGGGCAGGTGGCATGGCTCTGCAGCCCACCAACAGAAGATATGACATGTAACACCACACGAACAGAACCTGCTGCAGTGTGAATTTTGGAGAATTCCTTCTGCCTACGTTCTCTCACACTTGATGAAGTGGTATCAGTTGTAATATAACCTCATAGATATTGTCATTAGTATCAGCATGAAGTTAATATCAGCCATTTTCCAAAGTTGAGTGTTGGTCTTCAGATAACAGAGTATAGGTATTTTTATGTATCAGAGACTATTGTTTTTACTGTTTGCACCTGGGTAGCAATGGATCTTTATGCTACCAATTATAGGAGAGCTATAGCAAAATTTACAGGGTAATATTATAAAATTAAAATTTTATATTATTTATTTACATGAACATTTCCAGTTATTTCTTTTTTTTTCTTTTTTTGGTTTTTCGAGACAGGGTTTCTCTGTGTAGCTTTGTGCCTCTCCTGGAACTCACTTGGTAGCCCAGGCTGGCCTCGAACTCACAGAGATCCGCCTGGCTCTGCCTCCCGAGTGCTGGGATTAAAGACGTGTGCCACCACCACCCGGCCTCCAGTTATTTCTATAGTAACAGTTTATTAGAGTTCTTTGAATTTGCAAGAATATATTGGATTTATTTTAACCTGGCATATTCAGGGTGAAATGTAATTTTATGGTTTATCTGTAAGATCTGCTAAATTCCGTGTTTGAAGGGTTCCTACTTATAGTACAAAATAACAATTTATTATGAGTTTTTGATGGTCTTATTCTTGCTTTCCACACTGGAATCACTTGAATCAGTTAAGACAGGGAGAGATGTCATAGAAAATGGTTGGTAGAGGTCATGAGGACGCAGAACTGCTGTGATGGAGAGATGGAGGAAGATAGACACATACTCTCAATGCACCTGTGGTCTGAATAATGTGTAGCTCCTTACATTAATGATCAGAAAAAGAATCATGAAGCGTCTATTATAGGAAAAACCCTAAAATGTTGTGATAAAATAAAAAAAAAAGATGCTCCTTGACAGTGTTATAAGTATATATTCATTAATTTAAGGCTGAATAGAACTGGTTTTGCAATAGAATGAGGGAAGTGAAATGGCTAGGGATGCAGAGAGATTTATTGAAAGAGGGGAAATTTGGGATAAGCTTTGAAAGTAAAACTTAATTTTCCACCTTACTCTGAATTAAGTCATTAGAAATAAAGAAAAGAAAGACATTATTAATACTAAACTTGCCAAAACTTCTGTGTATTAAACCACATACTATGTACATGGTATTTGTGAGATTCTCTATAATATGAGCATGAGAAAAATTAAATAGGGAAAATGGTTGAATTGAAAAAGTCAACCTCATGCATGTGTCACACATGGTATAGAAATGATTGATTTAAAGAAAATCACACAATACCTGCTCAAGTAAAAATCTCTTTAGTTAAAATAAGGCAGCATAAAGTGAAAAAAGACGGGCAGAAGAACCAATCTTCAGTTCAGTCCCAGGGTCTGAGTTCACTAGAAACTCCCACCCTCTCGTCCCCTAGTCTCCCCCACACTGGGCTGGTGAACACTGTCCACTCTAGAGACAGCCTCCTGCAATCCTGGTACCACTACACACACACATCACTTAATAATGCACAGCCAAGTGCCTTTCACAATTTTCACAAAAAATGAACTTTTATTCAAAACTATGCCTAGCTAATTAAACTTTCTGGTGATCTACTTCACTCTAATTATTTCCCTAAATTGAAATGTAGCCAGAGTTATATAAAATTATCCTAACAGAAAATGGTTTTTTTCCTTCTGAGTTTTAAGCAGAGATGTATCAGAATTGTTGCAGCCTATGGCTGGGGGGTAGATGTCCTTATGCAAAATAAGCTTTTCTTCTTCATGAAACCTTGGTTGTTTTCAGAGAATGATGCTCTCCACCTTAAGACTGGGGTGGAGGAGCTGAGGGGATAACTCAGCAATAAAGAACCAGGCATCCATATTCTTCTAGCAGAGGATCTGGCTTCAGTTCCCACACCCATGCCAATGGCTCACAACCTCCTGTAACTCAAGCTCCAGAGGATCGGAAGTCCTCATCAAAACTCCACAGGCATTTGCACACACATGTACAAGCTCCCATGCACACACATATGTATATAATTTAAAAAATAAAATGAATATTTTTAAAATAATTGGTCATATTGTACAAATGGCATAGGGAAAAACACTTTTGGCCATCGAAATGTGAACATAATAAACTGGCCTGTAGAAATTTTCTCAGCAGAAAGGCAGAAGCGATTAATGGAATGGGTTCATATCCCAAATATTACAGCAGGATAGAGTTTGGACTTCGGGATAGCTTTCATTTTTGACGAACTGGATCACTTCATTCTTAAGCAGTATGAACTTTGTAATCACTCATAGCCTTTTCTCCACTGGGAGGATTGGCTGCAATCTATGTAACTCTTGTGAAACTGCCTTATAAAAGTTTTTTTTTAAATTTAATTAATTAAGTAAAATTAAACCCATCTATATTTTTAATGTTTCTCATTACAGATTATTATATATGACTCCATATGTTCTATCATTAGAGAAATATTCTCAGTGGTGTGATGATGTAGTACACACACATGGGGTAAATAATGCATTTTTCACTTTATGCACATATTTTATTACAGGGTGGAGATGTGACAGTTTTTCACTAAAGATTCCATTTTGGTCTGGGAAGGAAGAAACAGAACTATTGTCAAAGCTGCATCCAATTTCTCTAGTTTCATAACTTAACCACTGGTGGTTTGTTGAAGATAGCTTTTCTCAATAATCCTCCTCCTGTGCTCAAGAGAGGAGGGTTGGTAACATCAGATGCTAGTGTTTGTTTTTAAACTACATGTTTTACTTTTAAGGAATCTGAGTTCCTTAATTATCATTGGCCATTGGCTAGTCTTACCATGGATGATTCAACTGCTTAAATGGAAATTTCAACTTTAAGAAGGTGAAGAACAAGGGAGTCACTGTTTTCCAACTTCAATACTCTTGGCTATTTCCTTAGGGATGGTGGCTTTTTTGCTCAATTGGTGTAACTCATGTACTGATGACATCATCAGAAAGCTGACTGCTCCTTAGACTTACTCATCACTCTCCAGATGGTAGGTCCGATATTGGTGAAATTATTGAGGCCACTCCACGTAGTTAAAAAGGAGGTTTATTTTGTGGGGTAACTTACAAGTGAAGGGATAGGGAAGAGGGTCTGGGAAAGGTGTAGTACAATCCAGCGGTGTTCTCTGGAGAACTCTGCTCCTCCAGAACTCTGTCTACCTCCAGCGTCCAGGGTCCAGGAACCAAGAGAGCCAGCGCATCCAGATCTCGGGTCTTCAGGGTCCTCTCTCAGGTCTACCTTGTAGGAGTGACAGTTACCAAAGCCTCAATGGGGGTTGGAACTTCCAGATCAAAGCTGGAATGGCTACCCACTACAGTCCAACTTCTCTATGATATCTTATAGCTAGCTATAGTATGATTCATGGATTATTTTTCTAAGTAAAAATTTGTCTTTTCTTCCATTTCTTTAAGCGAATCTTTCATTTCCTCTTTTAGGTCCTTTATCATCTTCATAAAGTTGTTTTTAAGGTCGTTTTCTTCTTGATTATCTGCTTTGGGATATTCGGGTCTTGCTGTTGTAGAATCACTAGGTTCTGATGGTACCTTATTGCTCTTATGTTGCATAATGTGTTCTTACACTGCCACCTACCCATTCCTTCCTTTAATCCGAACAGGTGGGGCTTGGTCACTCTTCTTCCCAACTGGTCCAGGTGAGACCTCTGGCTCCTGTGGTTGTTCTTCTTCCCAGTTGGTCCAGGGGGGGCGTATAGCTCTGGTGGTCACTGTTCCCAATCGGTGCAGGGTAGGCAAATAGCTCCAGTGGTCACTGTTCCCAATCAGTGCAGGGTAGGCATATAGCTCTGGTGGTCACTGTTCCCAATCGGTGCAGGGTAGGCATATAGCTCCAATGGTCACTGTTCCCAATCAGTGCAGGGTAGGCTTATGGCTCCGGTGGTCACTGGTGTCACAGGGGATGGTTGGTTTGGTGAGTGGGGTGGGGGAAAAAATCTGCTGGCTGGGGGGTGGTGGTCATGGAATGTGCTCTCAAGGCCTAGGGGCTAGAGAACTGGTCTGCCCAGTCTGGAGATGGGGGTTTACCTGTTCCCAATTGGTGCAGGGTGGGCCTTAATTAAAAATTTAAAGGGATTGGGGCTGGAGAGATTGCTCAGTGGTTAAGAGCACTTGCTGATCTTTCAGAGGTCCCAGGTTTGATTCCCAATGCACATATGGCAACTCACTACCATCTGTAACCCCAGTCACAGGGAATCGAATGCCTTCTTCAGTCCTCCTCAGGCACCTGGTATGCACATGGTGCTCATATATACATGTAGGCAAAACACTCATACACAAACTAAAATAAAATGAGAGTTTAAAAAAGGTTACAGAAGCTGAGGAGATAGCTCAGTAAGGCAATTGGAATTCCCCAGAACCCATGTAGAAAAGCTGGACACAACAGACATGAGTCTCTCATCCTAGGGCTGTATGGGGGTCAGGAGACACAGACAAGAAGATTTCCAGGACTAACTGACTGCCAACCTGTCTCTAGGTTCAGTGAGAGACCCTGTCTTAATGGAATAAGACAAAGAGTGAGAAAGTCAGACCACCAGACAACTGATGTCCTCTGGCTTCTGCACACATATGTGGGCACAGACACCAAACACACACACACACACACACACACACACACACACACACACACACATTACAAGCTGATATGGACATATAAAACTAAATGCTTGGAGGTGTCTGGAAGTTAAAATTGCTTTTCCTTTCGCTGATTAATTTTTGTTACTGGATAATTTTGTTCTTTGACAATTTTATACATATATGTAATGTGTTCTTACTACCAATTCCCTATGATCCTTATCAAACCCTCTTCAACATTCAATGTCCCTACTATTTTCTTTCCCAAATTCATAAATTTTGATTTGTTTTATGAGATATTTACTTTTACCAGGATCACCTCTGTGTTACCGTTGCATTGAAACTATTATTTGAAGACTGATGGGGAAGGGGGACCAGTGAACACACATCTGAAGGAAATGAACCCCCATTCCTCCATTTATCAATAGAACATGTTGAGCCCCTCCTGAGCTCTCCCCACCTCCATGCCTAATGGTTGACAGACTAATTCTTTTGAAAATCCTGTACAGGCATTTCCAGCTAATATATTTGTCGTTACAATAGCTGTGTCTTGCTCGAGAGTTCGTATTTTGTAGCCCTTCTCTCTATCTTGGGGCCTTTACAATCTTTCCATCTCTTCTTCTGCAATGTCCCCTAAGCCTTAGAGGGGACATTACATGGATGTCTTGTTTAGCACCTAGCAATCATCTCTTGCTTGTTCTCAGCACTGTATGTAACCATGAATTTACCAACATTCACTGGAAATAGAGGCATCTCTCCTTAAGGCAGAGAGTTTATCTGTGTGATATAAATATACATATTTAAAAAGGAGTTTGATACTACATCAATTTAGCTAACCAACAGTATTTTCATTTGAGAAGCCTTTTTAGGATCAGAAGTTTAGGTTGTAGAGAAGCAAGAATAGGAAAAGGAATTGGTGAGATACTCCATGGCTGTTGTAAAGAAAACAAAATTAAAATAACAGCAAATAAGCCAAGCCCCAACTGTCTAAGTGACTGTTTAGCAATAAGGCAGGAAGACAGCAGTTGTTGTTTCTGTTCAGCTCCAGTTCCTTGCTCTACACTGATCTCTACCATAGCCACAGAGACCCAGTTCTGCCCATAGTTTTCAAGCTGCTTTGCTATGCTTGCAAAGGACATGACTGTAGTATTGTGTTGCAATAACTACTAATGAAGAGCATACAGTCTGGCAAGTGAGTGAGTTGGCTCCCCCAGTACCCATTCCAGTGTTCTTTATTTCTCAAGTAAATTTCATAGTCTGCAGTGAGGAATGGGCACTCAAAGAAGAACTCTAATAAAGGCAAGCTGGAACTCAAGGCTAAGTGCATTTGCTACCTCCTCTCTTTAACAGATTTCCTTTTAATTCATTCAAAATGCATAGCATTTAGCATGTAATACTCTGTTTGTAGACAAACAATGACCCACATGCAGCTGTGCACATTATCTGGCAGACAGATGTGGACTAAGGGTGCAATTGAGAGTTCATTTGTAGAAAAAGAAAGAACACTCCATTAGTGCTAATTCTCTTCTTTCTTACCAGGCTCACTTTTTGACCTGAGCCCTCCACATGGCTTATCTGTAAACCATAGTAGACTTAAGTCCCTTCTTGATGTTCTCCTGTTTCAGGGTGGAGCTAATCCTACTGAGGGTTTTGGCCTCTAGCCGAACTTCTAATTCCAGAATTTATACTCCAGTGCTCTTACTTTCCCCAGTTTCTCTACAACTGCCTTCTCTGGGGACAGTGGAGTTTGAGCTAAAAATTAGATGGCTACAAGTGTGAACACCTGCTATGAGTTCACCAGCTTTGCTGGTTTTAAGGCAGCATCAGAGAGCTCAACAGTTTATTCAGGGAGAGATGGAAGAAGGAAGCAATGGTCCTCTCATGGAGTGCTGTTTTCTCCCTCCATGACTGTTCCCATTTCCCTGCCTCCACAGCCCTACTGAATCCCTACTGTGATTGGGTAAGCACAGAAACTATCCAGCTTCTTACTGTGCACACCTGTAGGAATGAGGTCGGCGAAAATGTCCTCCATTCCCTTACTCACCAAAGGAAGCCAGTGGCAACAAAGATGACTTCACATCTTTTATAGTCTTTTATTTTATGTCATCAGAACATGTAGGCTGGGGATAATGAGTAACATGACCCATTCCTAATCTTAGAGAGATAAAAATCCCAATTTGAGGAGTCTCAGACTAATGTTGGAAATAAGAAACTGATGAAAAAAAAATCTTGAGAACCATAAAAACAAATGGGAATGGATCTTAAAAGGATGTCCTTAATTTAAGCGGTTAGGAAACGTATGAGGAGGGATGGCAAATGAGGCAGGGAATAAGAGTGTCTCTTGCCAGGACACCCTAACCTCTCACTTTTCTTCTTCACTGTGAATGACTCTGAAGTGAGGGGAATACCCTGTCCAAAGTGGCCTCTTTCTGTCTACAGTTACGCCCAAAGCAGGACAAGCCTCAAAGTCAATATAATAGGTAAAGACCACCTGAGCACGAGGCATCCATGGCCTGTCCCTCTATCTCCTGTTATGCAACCTTACCCCTCCCTTCCTTATTTTTTCTTCATCATTGGAAGTCAAGCTGTTATCCACACTCTTCTGTTTTTCAGAAATACAAGTTACAATCCTGCTCAGTCCAGAAGTCCACCCCAAACTGATACTTATGAAGTGATGCCCTGACTCATGTCTCCTGGTATATCTCAGGTCATACCCAAAGAGCTCTCCATTCTCTCTCATTTCATTTCTAGTGAGTTATTGAGTTATTTATTCATTACTTTAAGGTTTGAGTTCATCTATTTTCATTGTCTGAGACTTCAAGTAACCAACCAATACCTACCTTCATCAGTCCTGGATGTTGTTCAGTGTGGTTCACCATGAAGACCTTTCTACGATGCATTTTCATTCAGAGCTAGAGCACCTAGAGGCTTTAAGTTATTTTCTTTCACTTCCTCTTGCTGTGGTGAAGTTTAAGATGCAGACAATTTGAAATACTTTCCCCAACTTAACTGCCCTGGCTTCTTATATCCTTTTAAAAATACTATTTACCCTATACATATTAAGATGCATATCTCTAGGCTCTCACAAGTATATGCAAACTTTTTGACATTGGTAAATAACTTCATCCACAAATTTCCCACTCAAGAACCACACAATTGAATAAAAAGAAAAGAAAAACCTTAAACAAAAATCTATGCTTAAATAAATTTGTGTTGGATCACATTCAGGGCTATTTTGGCAACATGTGACATGTGGGCTGTGTCATATGGACACATGGAACTAAGAGGTATGTACTAATCACTAGGATACAGCAAAGTAGCTCTACCTCCTTTAAACTCTATGCAGTATAGCCTCTAGATCAGTGTTTTTCAATCTGTGGGTCTTGACTCCTTTGGGGGTTGAGTGACCCTTTCACAGGTGTAACCTAAGACCATTAAAAAGCACTGACATTTACATTATGATTCATAAGAGCAGAAAAATTACAGCTATGAAGAAGTAGCAATGGAAATCATTTTGTGGTTGGGGATCACCGCAACGTGAGGAAGTATGTTAAAAGGTTGCAGCCTTAGGAAGGCTGAGAACCACTGCTCTAGATGGATCTCACCTGAAGTTGAAGCTCTGCTTGTCATCAAGAGCATGGGTTCTGGAGTCCAGCTGAGAGATCACATCTCCTCTGCAATTGATTTCCACTTGGAAGTGCTAAATGTGGAGACAGAGCCTGGGGCTTTGGATGTAGATAACTGTTCAATATGTAGCTGCAGATGGAAGCACAGCAAGAGCCTATGGGCAGACATGGTTTTCTCACCAATAGTGACTGTCTAACACCACAGGGTGGACCGTCACTTAGAAACAGATACCGTAAAAGGATGGTCAAGCAAACACTCTTAGTGATTTGCATTTCTGAGGATTTAGTGCCACCAAAAAGCAAAAAAACAAAAAAGACCTAACTCTTGCCATATAGTTCGGCTCCTCCTCCAATTACCCAGGTATCACATTTGCCTGACCAACTGTGAACAACATCAAGACAGTGTGAAAGTATGGGTGCCGTGTAGGACGACAGAGGCACGAGGGAAGGTGCAGGACACTGCTGTGTCTGCCTTTTAAAGCCAGCCACTACCTTTTCCACATGCAGATGAAATTCACCCAAATTAAAAGGCATAGAAAGAGCCCCATTTCAATTACATGGATGTTCTGTCAGCAGCCGTAACAGCAGCAGTTACAGAATAACTACAGATAATTACAATTATTTAATTCGAAGTACCAAGTCACTTCATGCAGAACATGACTCATTTATCATTATTGACCTTAGAAGAAGCAAATTTACCCAAATCAATAAAGGTTCCCAATATCCATTAGAGCAGACAGAGATTGGTTACAAGTGTTGTGAGCCTCTATATACCTGGATTAATAGGGAGAAGTAGATCAGGATGTGTTTGATTAATGAAGAGATTTTTTTTTCCTTTTGAGACAGTTATTTGAAACAGAATTGACCTTAATTTCTCCTTTAATTCATGTTATGGAAAGTCAGTTGTTTTTGTTAAAGAAGTTTCCTCCCTATTAGTTGCTGAAACATAGTGTAATTACAAAGAGAAGTAATCTATAAACAGGTAGAGCTCTACTGTTTTTAATGGACTCTTCCAGGTTGCCCTGAATATTCATGCAGCAGAGATCCATCTACCAAAGAGGATCCAGACATCACTGGGTTTGTGTTTTAACCTGCTGTCATGGGTTTCTCTATACACAGATAAATTACAACAAATTCTAAAAAGGGGGAGAAAAAAATCTCATGACAATTAAGTGGATGGTCTGTCAACAATAGCAGCAGCAGTTTCAAAATAAGTGAAGATAATTACAGCCTCCCTGTTGTAGGAATGAGAAAGTTTATGTTACTTTTGAGAGTTCGATATTGAAAAATAAGATTGAATGTGGATGAAAATTGAAATAATAAGAAGTCAGTTCAATCCTTTAACTACTCAGTCATTCAAATTGATTCCCAGGTGTTTTAAAACATTACCTCATTTGATCCTAATGTTGAGGACTGGAGGGCAAGAGAGGTAGAGGTGCTTCCTCCCGCCTCCACTGTAAGTACATACAGAGTAGAGCTTATTCTGCCAACCTCTCCAAGATAAGGTCTTAGAATAGAGAATTCTGACTGCTAGATGTCAAAAGTGTGATTGATGGGAAAATGCCTCTATGAAAGTAAGTTATAAATCTATTTGTCCTGAAATTGTTGAAATTGCAAGATTTCCTTTTCGACAGAAATTAAAATAAGAAAATAAAAATGGCATCCCAGGGGGAGACCCATCATCTCAAAGCCGAGTTGTTTTCCCATCTTCACAAATGTCTCAGCCATTTTCTGGGTCTCTCCCTTCACTTGCTGAGAGGGGAACTGAGGCTGGATCCAGAAGACAACAAAACCCAAGGATGATGGAGCTGGTGTCTGAGCACATGTGGCTATGTCAGCAAAGGCCATCCTCTGCCACACTGCACTGTCCCTGTGGTGTTTGGGTGACTGATCTTTATCAGGCTAAATTTGCCACTAAAACATCATCTGAAACAACTAAATCAACATGCTGACATGGATTTAGAGTGTTCCTGCCTCCAAGAAGGATAAATGATCTCTTCTCTTCCTGTGGGGATTTCTCAGGATCAGGTGTGGTGGAGCCCACACTTTACATTGATTAGTTCTTGTAAAGACGCCAAATTCCACAACCCTCTCATTGAAGATGGGGTTTCAAATCCTTCCATGAAGAACTGAGAAAATTCTCCCCAGCTAAGAAAACCCAGCACCACAGGAAATCCAGGTACCGGCAAGAGGGGAATCAGCTGGAAGCACTAAAGAAGCAATTGCTTCCTTAACACCATCTGGGGAAGAAAGGCTAGAGCATGGAGGCCAGGAACATGGAAGGAAGCTCCAAGGAAGGGGGCGGGGTGCACAAGAAGCCTAAGTCCCCAGGATTGAAAATTTGTTCCATTTGTGCTTCTCTATTGGAAGAAATAAAGAAACGCTGACAAGGCATGCCAGTCTGAATCCCCTGAGCAGTTGGCCTGTTTGACTTCGTGTGATGGTGGGCCAACCTGTGTGCCTGGCGGCTCACACCGCTGTAGCTCTTCTAACACATTCTATAGATCCCGCTAATAAATTCCACTTGGCTGCAACCCTTTCCCAGTTCCAGGCAGTCGCCTCTGAAGTGTAAGTGCAGCCTGTCTTTAAGCCAGGCTACTGCCACTTGCTGGTGATCTGTACCTCTTTGGAAAACCAATCTACACTGCATTTAAAGGCAGGAAGCGGAGTCTGAATGTAAATGCAGGAGCATGGCTAGAGGACACAGCTCTCACACCTTCTGCAGCTCCAGAATAAGTGCTATGTTTTAAAAATATATATGTATGTGTTGGCAACATTGAAAAGGGGGCTAAAAAAACATCCCCCACAGACGTGAGAGCAGCAGCAAAAAGAACCGTTAGCGCCCTGCTGACGGGAACAATAGAGCATATGGACATCACACTGCGCTTGCCAAGCAGACAAGGGCAGGATGATCAAAATGGAGTCAATCTGCTCCTCTAATAGCGGAAGAATTGCCTGTGTGAACACTGGCTCAAAGCGTGCATCCAGGCTCTTTAATTGCCTGAAGAAGGAAAGGGAGCTTGGTTCACATTTTAGTCAGGCCAACTCCTTCACTGGGTGTCTATTTCAGAATGTCCAATGGTGATGCCGAGCTAGCTACCATTGTTAAAGCCAACATCTGAAAGTGCACTTCAGTGAAACATTACCCAGCAAGGGGTCTCTGCAAATTACTCTTGACTGTCCTAGGGATGAGACTGCGGTAACTTCGGCAGGGAGTGGGGTTTTTAAATCTCAGTTCAGAGTGGTGACTGTCAGTGTCCAACAAGTGGCTTCCTGGTCACCCGAGTTGTCTTTCACATCCGATCCTGTCCCGGTTTTCATTATGACTACCCTTAGCAAAAAGCAGAGAGGACGCTAAAAGTGAGGTTGTGTGGACCTGTCACTTTAAAGTAACTTGTTTACTTTTGGTTTTGAGACAGGGTCCTGCTTTACAGCTCAGGCTGACCTCAAATTCACTGCAACCCATCTGCTTGGCCTCCCAAGTGCTAGGATCACAGACATGCACCTTAGTGCTTGGCTGACAGCATCTTGATATTAGCATCCTTAGATACTGAGCTGCATTACTTAGGTCACAAGAAACAATGGCTAACATTGTGGGTTAAGGGACAAAGTGAGCCTCACACCTCCCTACAGAGGGGAGTTCTACAAGTATTAAGATTAGATGTAATGGGGATTAGATCAGTGAAGCTCTCATCAGGTTGTCCAGGATGGGACTAAGACCATTGTGTGTGTGTGTGGGGGGGGAGGCAACAAACAAACAAACAAACAAAGCAACAACAACAGAACAGCACAAAGACATGGGGTCAAGCCTAAGGTGCTCCAGTTATCTAAGGAGGAAAAGGTTCATAAGTGTCAAGGTGACTCTTGGACTCAGGATTCTCTCTTTCCAATTGATGTAGAACAGAAGTTGATTCAATACCAGGAGCACTGAAGAGCACCCATGCTCATTCTTGCAGCAGACACTAGGAGACTGTATACTAAGAGTTATATGTCTAAGACCTGGGAGCTCTGGAGGTTGGTTCTTAGCAGTCCATTCATCTGGGCTTCAAGAGGCAGGAAATCCTACTTCTGGAAATCTGGAAGGTCTCATGGACAATCCCATCATGGAAAAGCTGGAGGTTAAGAGTCAGGGATCCGATTAAGCCTAGTATGGATTCCTTATGTATAGCATGGCTAGTTACATAAATGTGCAGATTTAGTGACAGTTCCTTGATCTTGGACACTTGTGAGTTATGTACATTTGTGTGTTTGTATTTGTACTTTCAATTAGGACTTCAAAAACAAAAAAATATTAAAGCCTCCCAGCAGTCATTCGATGAGGAGCAGATGTATAAAGATAAGCAAAAATGATAATCATGAAATGCTCCTTAACATAATCATAGGTTTGTCTGAAGCCCAGCTCTTATTTAAGTGTGCTCATGGGATGCAGAAAAAGAAACCAGGTAACCTACTAGCATGAAAGTTTACAAATTGAAAGGTCAACTTTCTCCAAAAGTTGTTCATCCTTAGTTATACAGTCTGAAAGGGAAAGAAACCAGCTTAGTGTGGCCCATCACCTTGTCTGAGAACCACCTGGACGTATATTTTCATTGCTGTGTGTTGTTGAGTAATTGTCTACTTTATAATCATGTGTGAGTGGCATTCTAGTGTTCTGTTTTTTCCATAAGATTTTATTGATCCTTATAAAAGAATTTATTGATCCAAGAAGCACACTGTGAACCTAAATAAAAGCCTAGGGTCTTTTACTCGTTTCCATGGCTGAAGTGTCTTAGACTAACATAATTCTTACATTAATATTTAAAGTATAGACCCCTTATCTTAGCTTTAGGCTCCTGTATCTAACTGTTCAGCATCTCAATTTCTGTGTTACCTATGCATCTGAAATCCTGCTACAAATATATTCTTATCTTTGAATCACTTTCTCCTCTCAAATCCAAGTGAACATGTTTTCCTGAACATATATGAAAGCTTCCTTCCAGAATATCAATGTCACAATCCCAAGCTTTGGGCCATCTATTTTCCAAACAAAAGTTAGGATAAACCATTAATTGAATAACTTCACTTTCTTGCTTAAAGTTTGGTTTTCATGGCACTTCCCATTAAAATCTTAGCTCCTTGTCAAGACATTTGAATCCCATGGCACGGTGTCTACACTTCTGATTTCATGTCTTCTGTATGATTCTTCCATCATCCACAGAGCTGCAGCCACATCGGTCCTCTAATTCTTTGAGCCTTCAAAAAGGCTTTCTGACCCAATTCATCGCACAAGCTACACAATTCCTCCCTTTCCCCTTGCATGGCTCCTCTCTGTTCTATACTCATGACTGCAATGTTGTGCCCCATCAACCTTTTGTGATAATTTTTCAATCAGGGTTCTCTATACTGCTCCATCATTATTGTCTCTTCCTGGGCCCCATTTATTTCCTTTGTAGTAGACCTCATATTTTTATTTACTATAAATTTACATGTTTGTTTTACTATTTAATATCCATCTTCCAAATGCTACCACCGAAGGAGAGCTGAGCTATATCTGCCACATTTATTAATCTTAACCAAACCCCTGACATATGTCTGACAAACAGTGGGTACATTATAAATACTAGTTGATTACAGAGTAACAAATGTTCCTAATAAGAAAATTGAGAAGGAAATGTGGAGGAGAGTAAGATGGAGGAATAGAAGACAAGCAATCATTGCTGGGAGCTTCAGTGAGGATAGGCGGAAGCAGAAAATGATAAATACTATGTGCCAGGTGTAAGTGTGGGGAAAACCTCAAAATCCAATTGTGTAGTTTCCCACCAGACATAATTTAAATATAGCAAAAGAGCATGTTATGATAATAGAAAACTATTCAACGTATGCAATACCTTCCAGAAAGCTGATATAATATTAGATGTATTCCTTAAGGTCATGCTAGCCATCTTAATGGATAGATGTCTCTGTTTCAGTGGCTTAGCAGGGTGAAGAGTTGTTTCTTCCTCTGTGTGACAGCTGGATGAGTTACTAGTTGAACAGAACTTGAATTGATGAATAAGTCTCTGCCATCTTCACTATGTGGCTACCCATGTCACACTGGGGGTTGACTACATTTCAGCTGCTGGAAGATTTGCCTATCATGAAGGGTTATAGATGAGGCCCAGAAATAGGTTATATTGTTTCTGATCACATTCCATTGACTGGAATCCTGAGTGCAGCAGAGGCAGGGACACAGTACTTACTTGTATTTAGTGTCCGGGAAGTAAAGGAAATAGAAAAGTATTTAACCAAGATTCTGTGTCAAACTATTCCTGTCTTTGAAAGTGGCTTTCAAATATTTTATTCATGCTATCAGTTATGTTTTTTTAAATGGTGTTTTTAGCCTGTGACTGACAACCTTAAAAATAGAATGATCTCATTTAGCACATACTTTATAATAGAAATATCTTCAGGTGCCCTGGAGAGGTTTCTTTGAGGCCCTAGTCAGTGTCCCTCATTCACAAGTAAGTAGCAGAAAAAAAGGAAACCCTGATTTCTGCTAGAGCCCTAAAGTGTTAATGTGCAAGGTCTGTATGCAGAAGGCAAGCTGCCATAGATCTCACTGACTTTGGCAGCACCCCAAGGGTTATATTTTTCTCAGGGATGAAATATTCTTGGATAATTGTTCCAACATGTGAGACCCAAAAATGAAATTTTTTTTGGTAGAAAAGATCTCAGGAAATAAAGACAGACAAAAATACCTACTAAGTTATCTAGTTGATCTCTTGGGAATTCAAGCAGATTTATATACTTCTAAATATTTCACAGGATATTCCAGATGTATGTGGGACAGCTAGCCACAGACCTCCCTGTCAGCCTGCCTTCATGATACCTGACACAAATCCCCAACACGTGTGTAATCCTCACCCTCCCGAGTTGCCTGAGTTGGCCTATGGGTATATGTAAACTGAACAGATGTCTCTGTGATATGGTATGAGGGGTGCTGGAAAAAAGACTCTGTGTCAAAAAATACATCCCCACCCAATGTATAACACTTTCCCAAAGTCTGCTGAAGAGGAATGCATAATATGAACCCCTCACCTTTGTGTGAATTAGACTGCTAGACCTTTGTCCTCAAGTATAACTTGCAATGATTAGGATATTAATATTTTAAATATAGAATAACATGGAAGAATGTAATTACAAAGTGTATGACCTTATTCAAGTAGAAGACCCCAGAGTGGCAGTTCTAGGTCACTGCAAATGGGACCTAACAATGCAGAGAAGACATTCCTGTCATTAATAGATGCTTATGTAGATACTCAAACTCTTTCACTCATATGGAATGTAATGATAGCAATTCCATCCTGCAAGACCAATGATAAACTATATTTATTTGAACATATGCATAGATTCTCATAATCTACTCACACAATCCATTTCAACCCCTGATTATCACTTCTTGAGAATTCTCCCCTACATTACTGCTGAGAAACTGAGGCCCAGGAGCATGAAAATCTTAGAGCTGATGAGTTAGGTTTATAAGACAAGGCCTTAGTTTCCTCATTCATTCTTCTTATAGTGCATGATGATATTTAGTATTTACTGTTTTCTGTAGCAAGCTTTTTCATCAGCCCCCAGCTCATAAAGAATGACACAGAAACATTATTAATTATGAAAGCTTGGCCTTTAGCTTCGGCTTTCTTGGGGTTTTTTTGTGTTTGTTTGTTTGTTTCTTCATGTCTGTAGCCAAGATTTTCAGGTCTCCCCAATCAAATCTGATTTTTCTTAATTTTGAAGAGAACAATAACTTTTTGTTTCCCATGGAAACAAAGGGATAACCTCTCCCCCAACACAACATATTTTCTGACTTCCATTTTGAAGTTGTAACATTCTTAAAATATATAGGTTTGGTTTAAATTAGGAGTTTCCATAATCTAATGTCTCTCAGCAGCTATTTTTTTTTGTACACTAGCATTTAAAAAATTCAAAGGCAACAAAGCATCATACAGGATTCATATACCCTGTGTATTTCCCACCTTTATATGACTTTTTTTTTGTATTACCTTACTCTCTCTTTAAAGATTTTATTATTTTTAAACTGTTTACTTTTTCTATGACTGTCTATCCCATTTTCTTTTTTTTTTCTTCAGCATCTAAGCATATTCAAACATATTTTATCTGTTCAGGTTTCTTGATCTGGACCTTACTTTTTGGGTGTCTGCAGCCTCTATTGACCTTGTGAGCCAAACCTTAAACTGCTGAGTGGCTTCTAGGCCCTCCTCAGTGGAGCTCCTCTTAGCACATAGTGTGCTGGGAGCTGGCCCCACCCCAGTTCAGATGGGTGAGAGCCCAGCCTCATGCCTGCTCAGCCCTGCTTGGAGCCTGTATATCTGCCCTAGCTCCAGTAGGCACTTCTACCTAGTCTCCCTTCACCTAGTGGCACACTGCCTGCTGCTCTGAAACCATGTTCAAGTGCTCAGTAACAGGGAGGGCCTTTTAAAAGAGAAGTGCCTCTGTATACTGCAAGCACTGAGCTTACTCAGAACTTTTTTTTTTTTATCCAGTTTTTCAAGGACCTGTGTTGATTTACATGTCCCACATTGGGCACTAAATGTAGCAAGTTTATTTCATTGGCTGCCAGCTCACAAATAATGACAAAGAAACTTATTATTAATTATGAAGGTTGGCCTTTAGCTTAGATTTGTCTCAAGTAGCTCTTATAACTTAAATTATCCCATTTATATTAATATGCATTCTGTCGTGTGGTGTTACCTCTTTTCTATTATGTACCTCCTGTTTCTTTCCCATGTCTGGCTGGTGATTCCACCTTTCTTCTTCCCAGAGTCCTCTCTGTCTCCGGAAGTCCTGCCTAACCTCTTCCTTGCTATGGTCAGTTCAGCTTTTTATTACACCAATTATAGCAATACATTTTCACACAGTGTAGAAATATCCCATACTGGTTTTCTTCAGTGAATGGAACGTCAGGATATTCAAAGGAACAAAATGTAGTGTATGCATTTCCTCCAACATCTTATTGGGGGAGGTAATTAAACTCATATATACAAATCACTCGGGGGGTGGGGGAAACACTGATGCTAATGAAAACATATTTTTCTTTATATGAGGAAAATGCAAAAAGGTAACTCTCTTGGGCAGGACCATAGGCTGGAGAAGGCTCAAAGACTGCTATAAATTTAAGACTGAAGTACAAGGGAGACATGAGGGCTAAAAGTGGAGATTTGGAAGTCACCCACCTGGATGTGAATCTGCAATCTAGAGAGTGAACAGGGTTTTAGGAAAGTTGTAAGTTGAAAAGTTAGAAACCATTAGCTCAACATTACTTATTTTACTCACATCTATTATATTCCTGAAGGCAGGCAGATAATACAAACAGATTACTTCATGGCTTTCTCTTAGCAATCTTAATGACCCAGGAACATGGCAAGAAGAATGTGAGTTGGATTAAGGAGAATTTCAACAGTCAAGGCTTACCATAAGCTGTCTTTTCTCATCATGGGGAGCCACCTAAACATAACTGGAGCCAGACTACAGTGCATGCTCTGAATCTGAAACAGAGGCCATCTAAAACATGGATCTCCTGTCCTTTGAATATTTTGTCATCACAGGCAAAAAGGAATGGCACTGATGTAAACACAGTCCATAAAGATGATGTCATTAGTATTTAATTTTTATTATTATTTGAGTTACTGAGGCTCTCTTATTATCTTGTAATTAATTTTTGTTACTCACTCTTGAACTTAGCTGTCATATTTTCCACTGATCAAGTGTAAGGAAGGTATGAGGGTGTACAGCACACTATGGCCTTAACCTGTGTTTCCTTTTAAAAACACTTCCTCTCCACTGAAGTGACATGACTTTAAGGGTTTCTTTATAATATCAGTTAACTTCTTGAACACTTATTTTTTCCATTTCTTATAAATTCCTAATTTTTAAGTTATTTGAAGTGGCTGGGGAGATAGCTGAGTTGGAAAAGTGCTTAACCTGATTGTGATCCCCAGAACACATGTGAAAACAGCTAGGCATGGTGGCACACACTTGCAATCTTAGCCCTGGGGAGACAGAGACTGCTGGATTCCTAATGCTCACTGGCCAGCCAACCTAGAGTACTTGGGAAGCTCCTGACCAGTTAGAGACCCGTCTCAATAAAAGTTGGGTGGCATCTGAGGAATGATACCCAAGATTGATTTCAACCTCCAAACATGTGCACCTGTGCCTCCCACAAACATGCACACACACACACACACACACACACACACACACACACACACACACACACAAAAGCCTTAGGGGTAGATCATTACAAAGTAGTAGGTGATGGTAGATTTGGATATGACTTTTGTAAAGTTCAACAATTAAAATTAAAAACATCATCACAAAATAATTTTAATGAAGCTTCTCTTTGTTTCCCATATCTTCCCAGATGTGCAGGCACCACTGTCCTACTATGCCTTTATCTGAGATTGTTAAGGGAGGGCACGCATGGTTGTTACTCTCCTTGAGCAGAGGTCAACTCTCCTCTGAATCAACTGCCAAATGATGTGGTCAGGAACTAAATTTTTGAATTTGGAAAATATCGTCAGTCAGCATTGAATGTATTTACCCACCGAAAATGAGTTTTGTTTTAATACACCTTGCTACCATCCATAGTAATTGGAAAGTCAGTTTGAGATGTTCTCTAATGTGCCTCTCAAAATTGACCAAGACTGCAGAAGCCACTTCTTAAACCAAATATAATTATTCTCTAGCTGTCCAGCATGATCACTACAGGTTGACAATCCCTCTGTATTTATTTTTAATGCATTTTTTTCTGGGAGAGTACATTATCCTTTCATATCTTTCTTTTTCTGCTGCAAGCTGGCACTTTCTGTCTTATAGGAGTCTCATTACTATCCAATGATTTTTCTCCACTTTACAATAAAGGCACTAAACTGAGGCACCCATCACAAAACACACCCCCTCACCTAACTATACAGCACATTCTCTTTCCTTCCCAGAACTTTCCTCTGTGTGATCTTTATGGTTTCAATAGCTCTCAAGTGTCAACAGAGACCTGAAACTTTTCAACCGTTGGCTGCCTACCTCATTCGCCCTCCGTTCCTCCCAGGCAGCATCCTAAGTAGAATGGAATGCCTAAGCACCTGATTGGCTCATGGGCAGGGCATTCATTCTCCAGGAATGCCCTGTAGATACCAATTGAAACTGCATCATCCATAAAAATAATCCATAGACCCATTTGCTTTTCATTTTTGGCTTATGATAGCAATAATGACTATAACACAGGGCCCAGGAATTGATGACCAGCTGGGGTTAATGGCCCTTGGCTGCACTGAGGGCTATCAACTCCCCCAGCTGGTCATTAATCCCCAGGAAATGCCCCATACCTTGATCGTTATTACTTAATTAATGCCTCTTTCACTTTCAGCCTAAGTGGTCAGAACACTGTAACCCTAACAGCAGCTTGCAGTTTGGAAGTGCGGATTTCCACTCAAATACTGGAATTCCCCATGGCTGCATACATATTTTACATTTTTCTTAGAATAGCTGATGATGTTTGCCTCGGGCTTTTTTTTCTCCATCTTTCTGGGAGGGGGTGCATTGTGAAGGTTCATTCTTCAAGTGAATATTTGCTATGTGCACACCAGAACTACAAGGTCAAAAAGAAACTTAACTACACTCAGCTTCTGTTTTAGGTTGTCTGGATGCGTGTTTGTTTTTTTTTTTCTTGCAGATATCTTAATACAGAATTAAACAGGCAAGAAAAAAAGCTACCTTTCAGCCATTGTTCAGAACAGACCTGAGTCCTTGAAATGGTGTACTAATGGAAGAGATTCCTCTGCTATGAATTCCCAAGTGCTTGCACAGCCAGTTAAGTCACACCCAAAATAAATGCCCTGACAGTATTCATATTACTACATACCATATTTTCAGAGATTTCTCTCCACTATCATCAGAGGAGATGAATTTTGTTGAGTTTGGGGATGACAGGCAAACATGAGTAAACAAAAATATAAAGGAGTTTGTGTCTGGACACACAATTACCAAGGAATAAGCTTGATAGATCCTGTTGAGGCTGGCCACTTTCATACAGGACAGGCTGCCTGGGAATGAGCCTTACACTGACCCTGAATAATCATAACATCTTCTGGCTCAAGTAAATGTCTGCATTTATCTTCTGCAGAATCATAAAAGAAACACAGTCACTGTATTCTGAGAGAAAGTGGTGTTATCTGGAGAAATTTGTTATGTTTCTGGGAGATTAACAGTGATTCATGATTGGGTAGACCAATTTAGAGATATCATTTGAGAAGACCCAAATTATAATGTGTTATCTTAAGGTTTACTTTGAGAATCATGCATCCCTGAGATGAATGTAGTCAGTAGAAATGTATTCTTGGCAGAAGAATGACTGAATCTTAATAATGAACAAAGTATTTTACGGCAGCCATTAGCTCCCCGACACAACTTCATATAGGATTAAGCATAGACCAACTCCAGTAGATAAAAATCTATCCTGAATAGAGTGTGTGAACACCTCACTAAATACATCTTCAAGATAAACACTTGTAGCTGATAGGTAATTTTTTCTTATAGTCCAGTTTGGGTTTACTTTCCCTTCTCTTTGCAGTACATGCAGAAATTTCTTGCCTACCCTTGAAATTTTTTTATTGAATTGCATTCTTTTTTAGGCCTCCAAAGAAACAAAACACCAATTTCCTTATCCTTTCTTCTGAAGTCTGATTTCCCTACAATTTGTCCTCTTTGTGTTACAATTTCCCTTCAGTTCCCTAAGATCTGCTTTGGGCTATATGTTTGCAGATGGTGTGTAGGTCAAATGTTAGGATGTGGATAGTGTAAGGTATTAATCAAGGACTGCAGCATGGCTCATAGTGTCTGCACTGAATCACAAAATGTTAGAGTTGAGGTCTGTTACTCTTGATAACCTGTCAAATACTTGAGTGGCTTCAAGATGGGTACCCAATCTCATTTTTCCACTCTTTCTATTCTGCAAGCACAAATGAATGTTATGACTCCACATTGCACTAGTTATGGGACATATAAAGATTCAAATAGACAATTAAAATAATACTGACAAACCAATCAGAATCTATAACATAAATGAATCTACAATAAAGGCACTAAACCGAGTGCCTTCTCATTACAAGGAGACAAACAGGTGAGCATATATACGTCATATCAATGAGTGTGTTTCTATAATAATAAGCTAGAGGACCAAGGAGGCATGTTGCAAGGATGCCTAATTTTTGGACAGCTAGGGACCAGTCCTCCAAAAGGTGATGCTAGAACTGAATCATAAAAACAAAAGGAAATTTGTGAAAACAGTTCCAGGTTAAGGAGTAACACTTATAAGGACACAAACATACGACAGCAGATGCTGCTAGCAAGTGGTCCACATGCAATGAACTGTCACATTGTTTCTTGTTGAATCCCACAGGTCTTAATTTTTTTCCTGCCTGCATACCATTTTCCCTTTGCCTCATTGTGCATTCTTTCATGTCTACAGGCAGTTTCCTCTGTATATTTGTTCCCAACAGTAGCCAGAGGAACAGAGGGACATAGTAAGCCTGTTCAACACCTACCCAGCCTCCCCTCACACACCTCGTTGTCAATTCAACAGTTATACACTCCCTCCAAACTTTCACTTGATTCTTTTAATTAATTTGTACTGTTAGTGGAGATAAAACTCACATCTAGCCATATGAATATGACTTCTCTAGCTGTGTTTAAATCCGTACTTTTTCATATATATATATATATATATATATATATATATATATATATATATATATATATATCCCTTTTTTGACCTTAACTTATTATCCAGGCATAGAACCCAAGTGAGTTATGTTCACCATAGAACTACATGAAATGCGTTGACACCATTAAAATTGTTAAACAGTAAATAACCTAAAAACAGCATAAGTACAGGATATTCATGGCTGTGAATATTATTCACATGTTATTTTCTAATAATTCTGTTACAGGTTGTACAGTCCCTTCACATTTCTTTAATCATATTTCATATAAAATTGAAGATATTAAAAGTAAGTCTATAGGGTACTCTTGAATGTTTCATGCATTATATTTAAAATTATAATTTATTGCTTAAAATACAATCATTACCTGAAATGTGCAAATTATTATAGCAGTAAGTTATAATATAAGTAGTCACATACAAAGGATATATTCTAGAAAACAATATGCAAGTCTTGCGTTTAGAATAACGTTGAAACCATAGAGAAACTATGAGAATTACAGTGGTCCCATGCATCACTTACCCTCATTACTGTAGTAAATTTATTGTAACTCATACCAACATACAAACATTAGTTAGCAAAAGTCTATCCTTCCTAGGTAGCTCCTTAGTTTTCAGCAAATGTATTTTTTTAATTCTAAGTTTTCTTACATTTCACCACAGTCTTCCTTGACTCTACTAGACTGTGAAGCTTTTCTAAGGCTCCCCCTTGTTCTTGCTGTCTCTGACTATTTTGAGGAACATGAGTCAGGAATCATACAATGCTCTGTAATTTGGGTTTGCCTGCTATTTCACCTCATACTCAAACATGCTTTGGGTAGTTGTAGGGAAGAAGACTATGGAGATAAACTGCCATTGTCATCAGATGATACCAAGGAAATACGCTATCAATGTAACCACTAAATGCCAATGACCAGACAACATGGCTTCTCACCTATCTTGAAAACTTGCTTGATGTAGTGCTTGTTAGTATTCTCATATATGGTTACTGTATGATGCATATAATATTCATAAGCCAGTGGACACATCCCTTGCTATTCTTCATTGTTTTTATGTAGTCTCATGAATGATACTCTTTTACACCTTAAAGAAAAAAATAGAACAAAGTAAATACAAGAAATAACAAACTGAGTATTATATTGTAAGTTAAATATTATTCCATTCTGTAATCTTTATTTTAAAAAGTCATCCCGAGTCATCCGTCCCACACAGAGCCAGTAGCATGCTTTTAGACAGCCTACCTCCTCAAGGAGAAGTGTACATGTAATTTGTGGGAACTCTTCAACAGATTGTTTTTGGTGTCTTGGTTTTGCTTAGTAATAATGTTCAAAATGTATTAATATTTGTGTGTCTAAAGTAACAATAGATAGAGATCTATAAAAGTCTATGCAAAAAACAGGGATGGATGTGTGAGAAACCACAATGTTAAGAGTATTAAAAAAGCAAGGTAGAAAAATATTTTAGTTAAAATATACTACTTATATAACTTTAAAGTTATCCAATTATTAACCTTTTATATCTATTGTAAATCTATGAAATTTAAAGTGTTATCATTTGTGGGACCACCTGAAAACACTGAAGAGAAGCTTTCTGATAACATCTAATTGTGTTTAGAATAGAGGACAGTGCCAGATTGATGATCTCAGTGGTCACGCTCAGTACTTTAAGATAGGTCCCAGAGTTATCCACTCTATCCATGCTCAATGTCAATGTTAGTGTCATCCAGAGCTGTGTTTGTGTGATTGGTGGTAGCAGAACTGGGTAAGAGAATCGATAATCTGATTAAAAAACAAAAGCTCAAGAGTCTTCTAAACCTAAAATGTTGATTTGTTATCTTAGCACATGTCACTGAATGTATAAGCTACCCAGGCTGCCAGCTTTACTAGGAAAATCACCCTCATGTAGGCATCCATGGAGATTAATAGTGGCATTGATAAGGATAAATGCCTGCATTTGTTTATTTCTGTGAAAGCTACTTTTCTCTGTATTGTATCACCAGCCATTATCAAGGGGGAAACAATTTAAATTGCATAGCACAAAAGCAGCACACTAAAATCACACAAAAGAATTACAGCATTAGTGTACTTCATTTGTTTTTGTACAGGATTAAAATTTCACTATTACACACAGGTATGATTTCACTATTTTACATATGAGATAGGTGTGTTGCCCAATAGTTCATTTAAAAGAATAGACCGTGGACTTAAACTTCAGAAGAGAACAACAACAATAGGAAACATCTAGAAACTGAGGCTGTAGTTCAGTGGTTCAAGAACACTTGAGTGACAAGTAAAAAAACCCTGGATTGATTCACAGCACAATAACAAAGGAAGAAAGAAAGGAAAGAAAGAAAGAAAGAAAGAAAGAAAGAAAGAAAGAAAGAAAGGAAGGAAGGAAGGAAGGAAGGAAGGACAACCAACAGTGACATGAAATAAAGCACTTCCTTCTAAATTCAGAAGCAACCTATGGTGTCAAAAAATAATATTTAAAAAAAATCAAAAGGAGGTCTAAATGAGTAGGTGCACACGAAATAAAAATAAAGAAAGCAGAGGGATTAAAAAAGAAAATAAAAAGCCAATACGCCATTTTCACTATAGAACTGTGAAGGGGATACTGAGAATAAGACAAAACAGCAACAGAAAAACAAACACACATAAAAATAAATAAATAAATAAATAAATAAATAAATAAATAAATAAATAAATAAACAAACAAACACCAGAGCTGCAGGGTCCTTGAGTAATGAACTTCTTCAGATTTTGTGTACCCTTCTCCATACGGGGATCAGTCCCTGGA
Source organism: Peromyscus eremicus (assembly GCF_949786415.1). NCBI lineage: Eukaryota > Metazoa > Chordata > Mammalia > Rodentia > Cricetidae > Peromyscus > Peromyscus eremicus. Next base: position 88,831,018 of record NC_081419.1, on the reverse strand, counting down.
ATATGAACTGTTTAGAATTATATAGAATGTGATAGTATATCTAGATATTGATTATTTAATATGATGAACAGAGAGAGAAATGCAGAAGTCATAACGCTGGACAAGGTAAATTGGTCAGAGAAACACACACAGAGTAGCATGCTTTTAGACAGCCTGTCTGTTGGGAGTATATTCTAGGCCTTTCCCTTGTTCCGGGGAGGCATACTTTCTCCTCAGCTTAAGGCATGCAATTCTTCAACATCTTTTAAAAATTACATAATTTATCATTAGTTGGACAATGCCTACACTATATAAAATTACATGCCAAATTTCAACTGATGTCAGATGAGCTGTCTCTGTTTTACCTGCCACAAGATATGATGATCACAAGCGGTTCTTTAATTGCGAGGGCACTAGAATGCAATGCATATGTCAGCCCACTATAAAATTTTGTCAAGGCCACTCCAATCTGGATGGACATAGAAGCAATATCTTCTCCTCCTAATGTTATTTTAGGTCAGTGTCAGATTCACCAATGAAACTAAAAAATCTGTTCCGATTAAGCTTTCTCTATATAATTTGAATAATTGAAACAAATCTGAATTTTATATAATGGTAATATCTAGCAAACTAGATGGCACTTGAATGGGTGTATTATATATTCTGAAATCTGAAGTGGGTGATGTAGTGAAAGGAAATGGCTATCTGAGTAGTAAAATGCTAGTTTACTTTCACTCCTTGACAATGTGCCCATTACTAGGTCTACAAGCATGTAAATTATATTAAGTATATTATATTTTAAGATATAAAATAATAGCTATTAAATTTATACTTTGAAATTGTATTAGCGCTTATGGATCTGATCTAAAAATAGAATGGATTCTATCAAGTGCTGCACTATCTCTAGAAGATAAGAATGTGTCATTAAGACCTGCATATTGATTTTAATTACAACCGGCACTACACCATTAATATGAGTTGTGGTGCCACTAAGGAGCTTGTCAAGGGGGGATTAATTAATTAATTGTACATTAATTAATTGAGAATGAATCAAGTCATCCCAGGAAGATGAATACAGAACTTGGGAAGGGAGGATTAAACTCGCAAAAACAGATTGAAAACCCAAGGCAATCTAAATTGTTAATCAAGACTGGAGAAAATTAAGCCACTCATTAAAAGATTGTCTGTTGTTTTCATGATAAAACAGAATAAAATAATAAAATGAATAGATTAAATGCAGTGTTTCCTTAAGAACAGGATGGAAAGTTCAAGAAAATATTTTGATTTAGACACAGAAAGATAATTTGTAGTTTGGGATGGTTAAAATTCATCACAAATTCATATTGCTTTATTATCTGTAGATTGTAAAGGAAGAAACTCAGATGCTTGGGAGGAAATGAAGGTATTAAGCTCAAGAAAAATGCCAGCAAGAAAAGTTTGGTTAACTTTATAAAATGATTTTTCCTCTAGATACTGGGACCCATTGTTTATTAATCAGTCTTTCAACACTAAGCAAGATGAATGGTTGTCTAAGGCATTTACAGAAGAAAACATTAAAACTGAATACTTGTTACAAATTCAACTACTAAAAATATGTAAATAGGTAGAAAAGGTGGAGAAATTTAAAAAATGAAAATGTGTGTGGTATAGGACAATGTTTTATTGAAAGTGTTTAACATTTCTGTGTTTGAATGAAGAAGAGAAACTAACCAAAATGTTTCCTAATAGCCAGTGAAGGACTATGAGTCAGTTATCTTCCATTAGTTAGGATTAAGCTGAAATGTGTAGAGTGGTGACAATCATTTTCGAGACTTTCTTTTCCCTGAGTGAAATATAGAACGATCACATGGGTTTTCAATAGAGAACTGATACGATATCAGTTGTGACTTAAAAAACTCACAGTGGTCTCTGTGCTGCTTATATGGCATAGGGGTAGAACTGAGACCAGTCAAGAGGACAAAGTGATGATGCAGAAAAGATGCAATGGAGGCTCATACCAGGGAGCAGTAGAGGCTATAAGAACTGGCCCATGGTCAGTTCCTAAGACAATGGTGACCTAATACAATGGTGATTAAGAATGCAAAAACAATAGGAGGAATACAGGACCATAGCAGGGGTTTCAGCTTGAGCTCTTGGGAAGACATCATTGCCTCCAACTGAGATGGGAAGACAGACATAGAGCAATTCAGGAGGAAAAAGATGATGTCCAGATTTGTTCATGTTGCATTTGAGATGCTTAGTGAACATAGTTGGATTTATGAATCAGAAGGTTGGTAAAAGGGTCAAGGCTAGAGACATAAATTTTGCAATCTATGGGTAAAAAGGTTTTGTTGTTGTTGTTGTTATTTATGTCATGGTATACAATGATTTTGCCAAGAGTGTGAGTTATTTTCTGATAGTGAAGAAGAGCCAAGGAGGAAGCACTGGGTATACCAACATTCTAGTTGAAGAATAAAGGAACCATCAGCAGACAGAAAGTCTGGCCAGACAGAATGTAAAATACTAAGAGAGGGTAGCATTTTTCAAGGAAAAAGCAATCAGTCATGTTGACATGTTACTGGGAGTTGATGGAGTGAAGTTATGAAATACAGGATCCACTCAAAATTTTCATCAGGAACCAAATAGTAGTTATTTAACAGTGTTGTTTCATATGGTGGTGCATTCTAGCATCAGACAGGGATTCATCTCCACCTCCATCCCCAGTACCTTCAGCTAGTTAAATTGTGATCCCTCTAAGTCTGGCTTCTGAGACTTGAACCTTATAGACTTATAAAGTTCTCAGTGAAATAATTTATGTACAATCACATATGAAAAGTTTGTGAGGTAACAGATACTCATCATTTTAATCAAATCATGTAATATAAACAATATAAATATTAACATGAACCTAATACTTTTATTGTGTAATTATTTTACTATTTATTGTGCACATTATATAATTATTCACAATATTATCTATACCTTATGCTATTCATTATATTTCATAATAATTTTACTGATTTGTTCTTTTAATCATATATCAAATATAAGATCCTTAACATTTACTCTTGGACAGTCTCTAGCACCCAAGAAAACAAAAATAAGATCTTTCATTTAAAGTACACACCAGTCAGTACTATATAGAGCTTGAATCTCTATTCTGTGTGATAATTCCATCAGTGGTTCTACCACTTGCCAGATAGGCAACCCTAAGTCAAATACAAAAGCTTCCTCTTTAAAAATGAGACATATCTTCTCTTAGGGCAAAGTGGTGGTACAGATAAAAAGTGACATGAAAAATGTTCTAGTCTCTATTATTTGGTAGGCATCTACAAAAATATCAGTGCTTTATTATTAAGGAAGAGAATAGAGAATTTCTTGGAGGCAATAGTTCATGACTTTCACTCTTATTTATATTTTATATTTTGTTTATAATTATCTGTATTTTTTTCCTTTCCTGAAGGGTTTGAGAAAATTAAAAGATTACACTAAGTGATAATAATGATAAAAACAATAATCAAAATGCACACATGCAGAATACTTATGCTGTTGCAATTTACAGGATTATCTATTGGGACATTTAAATTGAATTCAGAGCTTGCAAACAGCCAAAACTACAAGGGAAGTGTAGTCAGGCAACAATTCTCATTACCAACAAAGCAGCTTCTTGTTGCTCCTAAAACTCAAAGTTTACTTAATACTCAACCATAAAAGATGCTTCCTAATAGAGGCTCCTTAGGGCTTTTGAAGGGATGCAGACTACACTCCCAGTATTTTTGCAACAAATTCTGTTCTGAAAGTGTTTCTTGTAATATTTTTCAAGGAAAGAAAACCAAGTCTTGATGGAAAAAGTTGAATGATTAAGATTCTTTGTCAAATGAGATCAACAACATCCAAATATGTAATGATCATTTTATCTGATAATCTAAAAATTTTCCAGTTACTTTGTATACCTTATCACCTCAACATATTATGTGTTTGCTTGTTTGTTTTCAAGTTACAAATGTGCATGCACATGCGTATATATAGTATTATATTTATACCAATAAGAATTTCTAGAAGAATGAATAGACTTTGAGATATTTATAATAGTATTACTTTTTATTCTTGACCTTTAATGGAAGCTAGATAAAAGATAAAGACCTAGGGAATTGTACTTTGTATTCTTTAGAAAGCAAACTAATACAATGTGACAATCTATCAAAAAAAAAAAAAACGTGGCCTTTCCAGGTTTTTCACCAAGATGAACACACAGATAGGGATTCTGTCCACCACTGGGTAGGAAACTGTAGCAACTGGCAAGTGGTACCAGGACTTTTCTCAGAGGGAATGTTTAATGGACAAGTATAATTGAACTGAAGCCTCAATGGGAAACCCTTCTATGAATGTGTCCCTTCATGAATATGACATTGATATTTCTTTATACAAATCCAAATGTTCATGGAGGCCTCTTGTTGCTTGAATGATGTGTCAAAGAAGCATGCACTTGCCACTTCAGCAATTCTTGTTGAATTTTGACATTCTAAATGGTGAAGGTGTTTCCCTTCTGTTGTCATTCTTTGGTTTGTTGTTGTTGTTGCTGTTGTCCATGGCCCTCATTGTAAAAGTTGCTGGCCAATCCTAATTTTTCCTTTAAATATGCTCTTGAAGCTATCGAGGAAATGTCAGAAACAACGAAGACAAGTCCTAACACGATGTCCAACTGAAGTCCACCTTTTGAGATGAAAAACACTCACAATGAAAATGAGTTGACAGCTTACTTGATGATATTTACAGCTGGATATGACGTCAATCGGAAGGATAGTACAGATCAATTTTAATGGCAAGTAGCTAAGCATGCTTATTGATCTGGCTGCTTGCTACTCTACAGATGGCAAAGACCATTAATGTGCTAGCAGCAGGGACATGGGAGAAGCATAAAACAACAAGTGACTTTGAGCCTTTGAAGAAGATAATTTAAGAGTGCTGATTTGATGATCAAAGGGAAAGTGTGAATTCATGATTTAACCTCCATTCACCACCTCTCAACTAAAAATTGATTGCCATCTTAGGAGTCATATTTCATTTGAGAAGAATTGAGTATATTTCATAATTTCCTCTTTAAGATCCTTGCTTTAGGAAATGCAGTTAGCTGTGTATCTAATTCTAATGTTTTCTTTTTTTTTTCTTTTGGAAGAAAAGAATCATTTCTGCCAGCGCAGAGTGACCGTGAGGTATAACACGAATCCAACACATTTAGGGATATCATTGCCCCGCCCATACCCGCTTCCATCTTTTCTTTCTACCCTATAGGACAATAATGTTCCCTCCCTGGAACAGAAATATGGTTAAGATCATGTCTATTATGTGCTGCTTGCAGACATTAATTTTAGGAAACAGTAAAAGCTGACAGTTTTACCCACATAGTAGTAGTCAATATTACATATATATATCACTTGAATGTGGCTGCTGCTATTGAAATGAAACTTTTCCTAGTCTGGAGGAAATATGAATATCCTAAAGCTCACCAAACAAACTTTTCATTTAGACATCTTGGATTGTATTTTAATATACCTAAAGGAATCTCACCAAATGGATGTTAGGTGGGCTGTCTGTAATAATGAACTTCCAAACCTCTAGAGATGCAGGACATCTGCTCAGACCAAAATGTGTTGTTTATGAAGCTCCCACACTCTGGAGACATATGTACAGAACCAATGTGAAAATAACAAGTTTCAGGCTCTTCAAATGGTTTCTAGTGAGCCAGAAAAGAAGCATTAACCATCACAATGTGGGAAAAATCCTTCTGTAATATACAAGATTCAAACCTTTACTAACAACATTTGATAGACAAAGACAGCTGATATAACTTGTCATTGTAGAGAGGGGGGAAATGATAAATTTTTACATAGAGAATGTTATACCTTCCTGTATAAATCCAAGTAGTCCATTAAGGTGGAAGAGTAGAGAAGAAATTCAGGTCTTTGTAGTGATTTATATTAATGATTTCTTATAAACCAGATTTCCTGTCCTTCCTTTTTTAATGCTAAATGCTAAATTAAATTTCATTTTCTTACTTGTCCTTATAAGAAACACACACACACTGACTTCAGCACCATGAACACTCTCCATTCCTAGTGTTTAGCATTCAGAGTGATCACCTTCATAGGAAACTGAAGTTCTAAAGCCATTTATAATATCATTGACATTAATGTCCAAATGCAAAAGGCAGTCAAAAATTGAATGCTTATGGTATATACATTGCTGTCACTTTCTAAATGCCAAGTCTATTTTCTCTTGCTTATCCTTCTTATCACCTGATCATTAGAATTGATGCTTCACTCTCTGGAAAAGTTTGGGTAAATTCAAGTGATATATTTTCAATACACATACTATATTAAAGTATTCAGGATGGACAGGCATGGAGAAGAAATCCCAAAAATATATACATCATTTACTTATAGCATCTCTTTCACAAGATAAGATAACTCAATACTAGAATTTATACATATTCACATTGCTTAGAAACGCTTCAAATATCAAAAGCATAAGAAAGGTAATCTATTTAAAAAACTAAAGAAGCTTGTCTAACCAAGTGGTAGAGTTTGAAATGTATACTTCATAGATGACTGTTAAATGGCGTTTCTGTTATTAAAGGTATTAAGACAGTAACTCAATGCTAAAATTTTAAAGATATTAAAAGATTGATGCTAAGCTAAACATTTCAAATTCTTATTTCAAAAAATAAACTAAAGATAGTAAGCATGGAAATTTTCAAAATGATAACCCTTAGTGCCTTTACCACATCTCCTTTGTCCGGTCATATGAGCTGCTGTGCAAGGTGAGAGCCTGGACCATGACAGCTAACTCACCAGGAAATCTTCTACATAGATACAGAGGCACATACACACAGGCACACAAGTGTACACACACACAAACACACACACACACACACACACACACACACACACACACACACATACACATACACTACATAGAATGGGAAACTCACAGCCAATGACTGATTTGCATGGGGATACAATAGGTCAGCTTTTTACTGCATTGTGTGAGACTATAGGGCAATTTGTACTCCAGAATTCCTTGTGGAATCAGACTGTCAACCACATCCTTGTTCAGATTATTTCCCTAGCATATCCCTCTTCTTCCTTACCTTTCTCCTGAGAATTTTCATTTAATAACACCCTTCCAAATTCTTCATTCAGGCTCTGCTTTTAAATAACATAAGCAATATGTCAAATAAGCGTTGGAATTCTCTCTCACTTCCCTGACCACTCAAATCTGAGTACTTTTGTTTGTTTGTTTGTTTTGGTTTTTGTTTTCCCCATTCAGTCAACTTTATATTGGCCAACTACTCTTGAGAATGCTGCCTGCCCTGGAATGTGGTCAATTTCCCAGGGTCACATCTTTAACAAAAAGTGACTTTGTCTCTCCCCAAAGCTATCTACTGTCAACAGCTCCTCAGCTAGGAGCAAAATTATTGTGCATACCTCTCCTCCCCTACATTTCTAAGATTTTGTTAAGTTTGAGCCTGTGTCACCTTTGTGTACACTGTGAGTGGATATGTACAACTAACTGCCCTGCTACGTCTGGTAAACACTGGTTTCTTGGGAAAGCCTGCTCCAAAACTGCCTCCAGGATATGCAAAAAAAAAAAAAAAATCCACAAATGCAGTGATTTTTTTTTATCTGATGGGTATTAAAAAAGGAAATGCAAACTTTCTAATGGCAACTTTCTCTTTTACTTCATCTTTAAAAAATCTCTCCCTGAAAATCTTTGTCTCCACATAGCTATATCTCATTTCACCTTGCTATATTTCTGTCCACACACATTTCTCTTTACCCATATCTCTCTCCTACACAGCTCTCTTCTATACACACTTCTTTCTACTCTGATACATTCCTTCATATATTACTACACCATTTACATTCACCCACTCTCTCATTCCCTCATTCTCTCACTCACTCACTCTCCTCTACACACACATTTCTGCCATACATACACATCTCTGTCTCCACAGCAAACACTCTGGACAAATATGAGTTACACTTTCAGGGTCACAAAACATTTCTTAAGTAAACAATAAGTAACAGAGCCATTATAATCACACAGTTTCTTTCAGGGTAGAGATGGCACACTGAATGGCCAGTGAGTAACACTGTGCCATGCACATAGCCTGAGAGACATCATGGAGAGTGACATTGAAACCCAGGACTCAAACAACAAACAGTTGGCTGAAACTTGAGGCTGGGTGCACGTGCAGAAAGTCAGTTGCTGAGAAGATTATGACTACCAAAATTTCTCTGTGCCTGACCTTGGTTCTACAGACACTTGGGAACTTGTTCTTGTGTATTCTCTGCAGGGGCAACTAGTCTGTTATGGATTTGTTCTAAAGTCTTAGCTGAATGTGTGAAAAACTATGTTTGTAGCTGAGAATACAGTTATTTTCCTGTGTCATTCTGAGTATGAAAAATATCCTAATATTATTTCTATTCATCAAAATTATACAGCTTAAGCAGAAATCATCTTTCTGACCATCCACAGCTATAAGTGTGACCAATAGATGGAATATATACATGAAATAAACATACAAGCAGTGGGAAAATAGCCATAGCAGTTTTTAGGGAAGAAATGTAGTGGCACATGAGAAAAACTACAGACAGAAACAACCGGTCATTCACAGTCAGTGACCCCACAGTCCTTGCCAAGTGGGACTCCCCATCAGAGAGCTATTTGTCTGGTGGATCAACCTGTTGAGTACTAGTTGTCACCGACTGTATACTCCCATGGCCTCCAGCAGTCATCCTGGAGGCCATACCTCTAGCTGTTACCATCTTTCTGTCCTTTCTTCCTTGAGATTCCCTGAGCCTTGCAGGTTGTGATATGAACAACTTATTTAGGGTTGAGCACTCCACAGTCTCATTCTCTGCATGTTGACTTGCTATGGATCTTTATGTTTTCATCTACTGAAAGAAGAAGCTTCTCTGATGAAGGTTGAAAGATGTACTAATCTATGGATATAGCGATAAATCATTAGGGGTCACTTAATACTACGATCATATAACAAAAGAATGAGTTCTCCTGTAGGGTTTATGATCTATCTAACAGTTAATCTTGGCCTCAATAACAGTGCAAGAATAGATTCCATCTCATGGGGAGGGAAATAATCATTTTGAGTGAAGTAACATTGACATATAAAGGCATATATCCTATGTTTTTTCTCATTTGTGGATATAGCTTTGATTTTTTTTCAGATACGTGTGTTGCATTTTAAATACCTACAGAGCTCAGGAAATTAGTACAGGGCCATGGGGAGTTGGTGCTTTGGGGGAGAAAAGACAAAACACAGTGGTATAGGGGTTAAAGGGGGAATCATGGATCAGGAAGTACTAAATTGAGATGGGAAATGGATGGGCAGACTAGAGGAGTGAATATGGAAAGGCTTTTGGAAAGGGTTATACGGAAAGCTAATACTGCAGATTCCTAAAATATGTATGTATGCATATATCAAGAGTTTTAATGCTCTACCCTACAATAAAACAGCTAGACATCAGATGCCAGTAAATAACCCCCAGTATGAGAATGGATTTTATATTTGTGAGCTGTTAGCCAGTGGGTTTCCATAGACTGCCAAGTCTTACAGGCTATTGCCAGTAATCTTTTTACCCACCAAAGCTTGACCTTAAGACAATAGTTTTGTTTCAATAGGCAGTTTCAGGGAAAAGGTGTTTGCATAATAAAATGAAACCATAGCAAGCAATTCAGTAAGTTCATGCATTCAAATTTACTTCTTTAGAAATTTCAGCATGCTCTGGACTCTTGCCTTGATATATGGGCTGTTCACTATCCCTTCATACCAATGTTCTAGCCCTATTCGGGGTTATTTACAAACTTACCCAATATAGACCACTGTTCTTCCCTCTGTGCTCAGCCTCCTTCCCTTTCTAGTCACTATTTTCTATTATTATACCCATAACTTCTAGGGAAAGGCTTCACACAGTACTGTAGAGAAGAAAACAATGAAGAACTTATTAGTTCATACACTGTAACAAATAGATTTCAAAATTGACATCTGAGACAAGCTAAGAGTTGGCTATTTGGGTAAATACAGGCTTGAGAGAAAAGAATGAAGAATTGGACATTCTCATATGACCTGTAAGGCAAGAAGCAGACTCATCACAATCATTGTCAGTGACTCTATGGAGAAAAAAAGAGGGGAGGGGAGGAGGCCAGCATGAAATTACCCATGACTCCTCTTGACCCTTCAAAAAGAATATTTATTTCATTTCAATTCACATGCACTGGCTGGAACTGAGCCTCCTGGATTTTCTATTAAGAATCCAAATTACAGCCAGGCAGTGGTGGAGCGTGCCTTTAATCCCAGCACTCGGGAGGCAGAGCTGGGCGGATCTCTGTGAGTTTGAAGCCAGCCTGGTCTACAAAGTGAGATCCAAGACAGGCACCAAAACTGCACAGAGAAATCCTGTCTCGAGAAAAGAAAATCCAGATTAGACTATTTTCAGGCACTATCACTTGTGAACCCCAAAAGAAAGTAGTACTGGAGATATCTGAAAATTACAAGACAGATCTGTCCAGAAATGCAGAGATTGGGAACAGTGGATGGATATGAGTAAAAAGGCAGAATTTTAACAGGTAAAAACAGATATAAAATTCACAGTACAAGAAATCTATACTATTTGACTTTCCTATATGTTAGTATCATGTACATGAAATGTCTTTCTATTCTGCTTATCACGGTGACTAAATGCCTTGTTTTAGAGGAATTCTCTTGCTTTTTTTTTTTCAAAACTGCTTAGTGTTTATATATTATGATTTATATATTGTGAGGTATCTTGAAAAGACATTGTGAGTGTGAGTTTGAGTTTCCTTCATTCCACTCACCAGGCTCCTTGTAGCAACAGCCCTGGGCCTTGCCTGGACAAATCTATAGGGCAGCCTTGGTGAATGGTTGGGTCGTGCCCTCTTTTTAAACTAGCTGCCCAAGGTGTAAGAGCCTTTCTTGGGTGTATTAAGCTTTCTACTCTCATCACTACGTTGTATGCCTCTTCTCCCTCTTAACCCAGGACATCTTTACTAGTGGTTAGGAAATTCCTTCTTTTCTTTTAATGTTTGCCTTGAAATACCACATTCAAGAGTCCAGAGGGCCTTGTATTTATTGGGAACCTCAGCTTCTCTCCATTGATACAATTTCTGAGGGTAACACCAAGTATTCTTTTCTTTGTTTCTCTCTTACTTTCTTTTTTTTTTTCTAAGAATCCTATGGCATAGACATTTGTTCCAAGCAGACTCATAAGTTGAAATCTTAAATCAGGAAGTAAGTGATAGAGTTAGGAAGTGAGGAGGTTTTTGCTGAGTGATTAGTTCATGAGTTAGAACCAGCATGAAGACTTAGTGTTCTTATAAAAATGACTCCATAAGACTCTTGCTTCTTGCACCATGTGAGGACACAGTAAGTAGGACACAGTGTGAGGAACTGGGCCTTCCTGGACACTGATTCTGCCCTGTTCTTTGGAGTTTTAGCCACTAAAATCATAAGTAAAAGTCACCCAGTTTAAGGTTTTTGTTTGTTTGTTTGTTTGTTTTTTATGGAAACCAAAATGGACTAAGATATATAATGCTCTCAATTAGTATGCTTCTTAGTATACCTCTTACAAATCAATGTTTCTCATAGATGGTTAGTTTTATGACTTGAAATATCATTATGAAAAACTGACTAACCATCTAGAAGAAGTAGCCCAAATAGAAATTTATGAAAATGCATTCGCATTTGGAGACCTGTTCATTACATGATCCTCTGTACCCAGAGAGATCTTTAAATTACCCCCTTTGGTCTCTCACTCCTATCAATTCTTTACATTGAGAACGTGGTTAATGGTGTCTTTGTTTATCTGACTTCCTAGGGTCACCTGAGAATTCTTGCAAGTAAACTTCCCCTGTATCCAGACCAAACATTTGAGAATGGAAGAGGCCGGGAGACTCTGGTCCAGCCTTCATTAGAAAGGCTAGACTCACTTTCAAATTGTTTCAGTATCCTGTGTCAGAAATCCAAAAACCCTACATTATAAACGAAATCCTTTAGGCTATGAAAAAAGCCATCACTCACCATCTACAGATTAGAAGAGTTAAAATCTTTTCTTTACATCAACTGCCAACTAGTAAAGGTTCTGTGAAATCCTACAAGACAGAATAAGACCAGAGAGTTGTCCCTACAATTTTTTATTTATTTCAATCTCTTTTCTCAGAGACATCCATCGAGACAAAATTTTTTTTTATGTCAACTCACTGAGGACTGTCTGTAGTCATTGAAAATATGCAATAATTGATTTCAATAATTAATTCCTGCTTGCCTATGTGCTGTTGCTTATGCACTCTTCCTCGGGCCCCAGTTAAAAGGAACTCAGAGGCAGGAGTGCATAAACAGCTATGTTACTTTGGGGAGCTAAAGTCCCCTAACATACTGTGTATTTGGGAAGAGCTTTTAGGCCTGAGGCTATTTGAAGTTAATTCCTATATGGTCCCCTGTTACCTTATGTTGTCTATGCTTTTCTAACCATGTCAGAGGAGTAGAAAGCCAAGTAGAGAGCTAGACATCTTTGGAGTAAGTGATCTGAACTCAATTAGAAAAATCTATCTTTGCATTATACCAAAACTACTCTAGAGAAAAGAGAAAGAGAAGGTTCTGAAAGGAAAGGCACTGGGGCAGAGGAGAGCTAGAAATGGAAAAATCATCAAGGATGAATGTCAAAAGGCAAAAAATTTTTAAAAGGAAAATTATTATTTTGAAAACTAAATGAACTTGGTATCTTTTCATTTTAAAGATTTCTGTAGCTCAATCTACTTGTAAATATTAATGTGAAGTCATGCTGGGGACCTTCCAAAACATGACTCAGGCCAGATGGTGGTGGCGAAATTCTTTAATCCCAGCACTCAGGAGGCAGAGGCAGGCAGATCTGATCTATAGAGCAAGTTCCAGGACAGCCAGAGCTTCACTGAGAAACCTTACCTTGAAACACAAACAAACAAACACATAAACACACAAATGAAAAAGAAGACTCAGTCTGTGTTATTACTATTGCCTTATGAACAGAACCTAAACTGACTCCTAGGAGAGTGTTTCATAACTTCCTTCAGGCTGTTTCCATCTAGGTTTTGTTTCTTACATATATATTAATTTACATATAAATTACACAATTTATATATAAATCATATATTTATTATATAAATAATATTAATTATGTATACTTTATATATAAATTATATAATTTATACATGTATGCCTGTATATGTATATGTAATTTATAGATATGTATACATGTATATCTATAAATACACACACACATATATATATACATACACATATATATATATATGTTAGTGTAATAGTACAAAGGTAACGGCTCAGACATGAGGCTTTAAAACACAGTCAGCAGAATGACCCTTAAATTTAATACTAAAAAATAACTTTAAACCTCCCCTTGACCCAGAATGTGTCACAACTCAGGATTTTTACTAATCGGGGAATTTACAGCCCCAAACTGATTGTGATGTCAAGACATTATTGTAAATCAGAGCTTTAAAGAAAAGGAAAGTAGAAATGGAAAGCAGGCTGTGATTAAGCATCAGACAACACGTGGTCCTAGGCAGCCAGGTACAAGAACCAACTTCTTGTTACTACCTAGTCCCAGGGCGACAAGGTTCCTGATGCAAAGAACAGATTAAAAGAAAAAGTAGACCAGATGTTTTTCCTATTAGATGGGTTAAATCAGACCAAACCTAAAATTAGGAAAACACAAGGGGCTGATTTACTACTGTGCTGGGATGGGTGACTGTGCTGGGAGCTGGGGCTGGTGGCTGCAAAGCCAGGTCTCTGCTTATTAATGGGGCTGTGGGAGCAGGAAGGCCTCACCCCTGACTGCTCTAAAAATGCTGAACGAGGCCCCCAGCACGGTGATGGAAGCTGTTCTCTGAAAGCTCATTGCAAACAACATTTGAATCTACTCCAAACAGACAATGGTTTGAGAGACAGAGGGAAAGGCCAAATTCATGACCTTTATTTTATAATTTATTTCTTTCAATATTTTATGTGTATGAGTGCTTTGCCTCTGTGTATGTGTGTGCACTGTGTGTATGCCTGGTGCTCATAGAGGTCTGAAGAAAGTGTTGGGCCTGGAGTCACAGATGGTTGTGAGCTGCCATGTGGATGCTTGGAATCAAAACTGGGTCCTCTGCAAGAGTAGCAAGTATTCTAAACCACTGAGCCAACTCTCCAATCCTCACTACCATTCTTTAAAAAATATGGAAGAAATTAACCTGGCCTGGATGAAATATTTTTTCCTTAAGATGAACTTGCATGACTAAGAAGTTAACTTGACTGAGATTGATGTTAAGTGCAGACTGTTCCATTCAGAGAGTTTGTTTCCACGGTTAGTTCTGAGTATCTGAGTGCCTGACTTTGTCTCCACTGCCACCTTAAAAGTGAGTCAATTTATCTCCCCTGCATGAAGGACAGGCTAGGTTTCACACACTAGAGCCAAGATGTCCAGGGACTTCAGTGTAACTGCTGGTCTTTGATGGTAGTGAAGCAGCTGAGGGTCCCCCCCTTGTCAAGAATTTGGTGCAAGAAGAGAAGATTTGTAGAATACCCTGTTATCTCAAGTTGCAAAAAGACATAATACATACCTTCTCAGACAGTAGATTCAAGATATAATCAAATAGCCTTGGCAGAGGCCCATCCTAGGAATCTCTTCCTTTAAAAGTAAATTTCTTTCTACTTTTGATAAGTTGTTTGTATGCCAGGTACTTACCAGTGCCATAAAATCAGTTGTCTGCCATTTTGTGCTTTTTTTCCCTTATTCCCTCAGAAACAGCTCTAATGTGTGGGTGAGTGTGTAGACAAAATTCCTAAACTAGGTTGAAACTGCCTAGATGTGACAAAGTAATGATGCCTGCTGTGGGATGTCTTTCTGTATGCTGTGAATATGTGTTGCTCTGATTGGTTGATAAATAAAATGCTGATTGGCCAGTAGCCAGACAGGAAGTATAGGCAGGGCAAGCAGATGAGGAGAATTCTGGGAAGAGGAAGGGCTGACTCAGGAGTTTCCAGGCAGACACAGAGGAAGCAAGATGACAAGGCAGAACTGATAAAAGGTACCAAGCCATGTGGCTAAACATAAATAAAAATTATGGGTTAATTTAAATGTAAGAGCTAGTCAGTGGTAAGTCTGAGCTAGTGGCCAAGCAGTTATAATTAATATAAGTGATTATTTTATAACTGGGCCATGAGATTGAGGGGGCCTGGCAGGACCGGAGAAAAACTTCTGACTACAGATGCCTTTAGATATAACACACAAATGACATGAGCCTCAGTTTCCTTATTGCAGAATGGAAGGGAAAATATGCTTCTCTGAACAGTTCTGAAGGTGAGAGAAGTTCATACCTGTGAGAGCAGGTATTATGTATATAGTGTCTTTAGGGTTTCCATTGGTGTGAAGAGACATGGTGACCATGGCAACTCTTATAAAGGAAAGCATTTAATTGGGGCTGGCTTACAGTTTCAGAGGCTTAGTACATTGTATTCACAGTGGGAAGCATGGTGACATGCAGGTAGACTTGGTGCTGGAGAGGTAACTGATTCTACATCCAGATTGGCAGACAGCAGTAAGAGAATGTCACACTGGGCATGGCTTGACCATCTGAGACCTCAAAGCTCAACCCCAGTGACACACTTCCTCCAACTACATCACACCTACTCTAACAAGGCCACACCTACTAATAGTGCCACTCCCTGTGAACCCATGGAGGGGCATTTTATTTCAAACCACTACAATATGGGAAATACTTAGACCCATAACCCCTTCTGGAGAGTAGTAAAAGCTACAAGTTTGAACCAGTTGTATACCTGTCCACCTCCCTGAGATTCAAATCATTCTCCCACTTGTCAAGAAAAACTAACGCAGTTCAAAATGCTGTTCTCCAAAGTAGCAAGATAGCAAACCTGTCACCACCAGGACCCACAATTATGGGAACTTTGGTATGATCAATTCTTTCTTGCTTTTAAAGAAACTAAGCTAATAAATTTTCCAAAACTATTTTCAGCCCTCAAAATGTCTTTATAGGATTAAATAATACTCATCTCCAGCTGGCCAAGAATGTGCCAGAATGAAGTAACACACTTCATGGCACAAAAGACCCCCACATCTTTTTTGTTCATTTCATATGGTTGCCTGTCTATTTCTTGGTGTCAAAGATAATGTTCAGAATCTAGAGTCCAACAACAAGAATATCTTTGCATCCAGACGAGTGGCTTTGGGCCTCATCTAAGGCCAAGCATGCCATTTAAGGATATTTTACTTTGTCAATTATGCTTATTTGTAGGAAGCCAGAAATTGAATCTATTCTAACTGATAATTTGTATCCCAAAATAAACATGCTAACTGCATGATTATAGTGTTGCAAAAGCATGTAATAAAATAGTTAGAAAGTCATCATTTGGTGGTGGCAAACTAAACATTCCATATGAGAGAAAACCTATATCAAAAACCTTATAATTGGAATTTGTTAAGATTTCCTTCCTAAGTCCAGAATCCAAGCTGTCTTAGTTAGAGTTCCTATTGCTGTGAAGATATACCATGACCCAGGGCAACTCTTAAAAAGGAAAATATTTAATTGACTGACTTACAGTTCAGAGGTTCAGTCCATTTTCATTATGGTGGGACACAGTGACATGCAGGTAGGCATGGTGCTGGAGTGCAGGCAATAGGAAGTGAATTGAGACATTGGGTGTGGCTTGAGCATATATGAGACCCCAAAACCTACCTCCACAATGACACACTTCCTCCAACAAGGGCACACCTACTCCAATGAGGCCATATACTAATAGTGCCACTGCCTTGGGGGCCATTTTCTCTCAAACTACATGTATGCATTCTTTTCTAGTTAACAGAGTTAACTAAAACTTTCTATTATCAATGTACTTAATCCAGCTTTCTCCGATGGTGTGCAGAGACACATTTGTTCAGTGTGAGGTAAGTGCCGGAGATGGGCGAGGCATGGAGTTCATAGACGGTCCTATTCATAAAACACAGTCTTCTTGAGGCCTGAGGTTACTCCATCTACTACCAAGAAAGAAAAGTCATCTTTGATTTACTTGAAAGTGAATATTTCTAAAAGTAGCAGCTTTAAAGGTTAAGAATCTAAGAAGAGCCGGGCGGTGGTGGTGCACGCCTTTAATCCCAGCACTCAGGAGGCAGAGGCAGGCAGATGTCTGTGAGTTTGAGGCCAGCCTGATCTACAAAGTGAGATCCAGGACAGGCACCAAAACTACACAGAGAAACCCTGTCTTGAAAAAACAAAACAAAAAGAGTCTAAGAAGAGGGCTTGGAGAAGAGCTCTCTCACCAAGCATATTTCCCAGTGAGTAATACTAGTTAGTTCATGGCCTGATAGAAGATCAGCCACTAGTTACAGCTGCCATTTCTCTGATTCCCTCTCTCTCTCTCTCTCTCTCTCTCTCTCTCTCTCTCTCTCTCTCTCTCTCTCTCTCTCTGTCTCTCTCTTTATCTCTCTCTCCTCTCTCTCTGTGTTAGTAATGATAATAAAGGGTATTAATTTGAAGGGAAGTTAGGAAATGACATGGAAGGAGTAGGAGGGAAGGATTTCAGGGGAACAAGCAGAAGGGAAGAAGTGATATATTTATATTTTAATATGCAATTCTATGTCAAGAAATTAGTGAAATGGGCTGGGGAGATGATTCTCTCTTTCTTTTCCTCACCTACTCTCTCTCTCTCTCTCTCTCTCTCTCTCTCTCTCTCTCTCTCTCTCTCTCTCTCTCTCTGTGTGTGTGTGTGTGTGTGTGTGTGTGTGTGTGTGTGTGCATAAATATATAAATAAAACCTGTTGAATCTGTTTAGAGTAGCTTTTTTTCTTATACAGCTTCAGGGCTGAACAATTTTTCCTGTATAACCAACTAGGCATCTCATCCCTGGGAAAAACTATTAGTTGTTTCCAGTTCTTTATCTGGGGGGAGGGACGCTGTGATATTTCCTCACTTCTGTGTTAACATGTGTATTGATATTGTCATTGTTTGTGTCTTGTATAAGTAGGCATAATGTTGAAGTATCCCTGTCATTGTATACTTCAGACTTTAATGCAATACTATGAAAGGTCAGGAATTAACCATGTTCTGATGAGACATTCTCTCATTAATATCATAGCATTATATTTATCTTTAAAAGCACACCACTGGAATAACTGAATTGGTGTGCATCTTTATAAACTTCTCATTTTATATAGTATGCATTAAAAACTTTTGAGCTTTTGTGTTCTTTGTAGAAGCTATGGCTATCATAATCACAAGACAGAATAGGATCTTGAAGTACCAGACATCCCATTGTCTAGGGACAAGATCACGTTAACCCAGAAAGATAGCTATTCAAACTTTTTTTTTAAATGAAACCTCAGAGGAAGCATAGAGTAGTTAGATTATCATGGTAACTACACAATATCTATGACTAATATATACAACTGTCTTTTTATGGCTACCACATTAGGAGTATTTCTGTTCATTCTATTTTAAATTCGATTCAAATGTAACCGTGAATTCACTGTTAAGCAGATCCATAACCGATGTAACTCAAAGGAGAATAGAATGTCAAAGAATGAAATTGTTGTACATGAAAATCTTGTTCTATTACTTTGGCAGTATTAAGCTCCTAAATTAATAAAAATGGTCAGGTGTAACTCTCCTTTACCAACCAAATACTAAAACTGCCTTTGAAGTCAATCACCTTGAAAGGTTTCTACTTTAAAGAATCACATAGTAGACATTTGAATAAAGCAAATATATTCCCTATATCCAAGCATACATTTTCAGAAACAGGCACCCACTTCTACTGATGCTGTATTTTAAGACTCTGGTTAACCAACAAAACAAAGTATATGGTCTCCATGTCTACTTGAACAAAACATAGTCATCTTACGATTGTATTATACATTGATTTTGTGGTTATTTATATTTTTAGCAAGTTTAACATATATTATGAAGTTCAAAGGTCAGTAGTAATGAAGCCAAAAGTGAGTCAGCCTTTGCTATTTACTGAATTGCATCATCCCTGAATTCCTATGTTGAAGCACCCTAGCCTCCAGTATCTTAGAATAGGACCTTATGTGGAATTAGAGACTTAAAGGGAGTGAATAAGTTGAGATGAGGCTTTTAGGGCAGAACATGATCCAGTTTCACTGTATCCTTATACAGAGATTTTAAAAAGAAAAGAAAAAGGAAATCTGAATACCTAAGAGATACAAGGTTCCTCCACACTGACCTAAGAGCATGTGAGTACACAGCAAGAAGTCAGCCATGGCCAGCACAAGGAAAGAGATGTGAAGTCAGACATGGCAGCACCTTCATGTTGAATTACCATCTCCAATAATGGGAGGGAATTTTCATTTCCAGTACCTACTGGAAAATGAATACACATTCCTACCTGTATTCCTAAACGGCAGTTACCTTAGGGAGACAACTAACTTCCTCAATTCCTTACATATTCTTTCAAATAGATTTAGATTTTTGTGCAATACACAGACAAATATAAAATAAGTGTCCACAAATATAACACTGGATACTCTTTTCTGGATCATTATTTCATTCACTAACATGTCCAAATGATCATTTCATATTAAAATGTGCCCTTTTTATGGCTGCATGATTTTCCATTCCATGACTTTACTATTGTTTAATAGTTGATTCTAATAATTTGTAACAAATAGTATAGTGAATATTCTTCAGCATGCATCCCTACCTGTATGAATATATTTGTAGAAGAAATTTTTAGAAGCAGGACTACAAGGACAAAATACACGTGCATTTAAAATTCATAAAATATTGTTAAAAGCCTACACAAGAAACTGTAGCAATTTAGACTCATGTAAAAATGACATATTATAGTATTTATGTCTCCATATTTTCAACAATATTGGACTGCATGAAACTTTATATATAGTATCCCATTACACTTTTAATAGTATTTCTATTATTATGAATGAGATTAAGCTTTATAAAAATCTTTTATAGCACCATTTACATTATCTTTTCAATAAACTGTCTGTTCATATTCCTCTTACATTGTTCTATTAGGTTGCTGGTAATTTTATCATTAATTTTATGAGTTCCTTATATACTAAGAATATTGTCCCTTGTTCTACAATATAATTTGTGTTTACAAATTGCTTATTTCCAGTGTGTTATTTTTCTTTTAAATGTGTTTATTCTGTCTTTTCTATGCACATTTAATGCAAAAATGTCAACTTATATTTCTAACTTATGTGTTACATTGAAAAAGGACTTCTCTGCTTAAATTCTTTTTTTTAATCTCTCTTATAAAGATTTCAGCTTTTTAATTTAAATATTTGATTTTTCTGAAATGAATTTTCTTGAAAAGTAGTGAGTAATGAACTTTTAAAGATATTCATTTCACTTTTTCAATTCTTCTTTTTGATTAAGTTACCTTTCCTAATGTCAGTGGCAAGGGTTGGGCTGTTTCTTCAAAAAAAAAATCTCATGAACTTTGGTAAATTCATTACTATTGGACCATTTGTGAGGTTTAAATTGTGTTGCTCACATTTAGACACATTGGAATAGCTCTGGAAAGTGTAAATATGTCATACTTTATTTTTTGCTGGGGTAATGATAAAGAAAAGTAAGTATAAGTGATAAAAACCATAATTTAAAAATACATATGAACACTGTGCACTGAACAAAAAGTGGAATCAATTTGTTATGAAACAAAAGATAAAGAACCCCAAATATCTATGCTGTATTTACCAACTAAACATTGAGCTGGGCTGGGGCTTAGTCTTGATGGTAGAGTATTTTCATTGAATGGTTGAGATGCTGAATCTGACCCCCAGCATCATAAATAAATTAATTAATAATTAAACTAACTTGATTTATTCTGGCTTTCACCTTAAGCTTGGAATGATAGAACTATCTTCTCAGAGTATCATCTCTAAGAATTACGTCTTACATGATTAATCACATAGCAAAGATATCAAGGCTGTATTGTCACAGGATCTAGGAGGGGAAAAACTAATAAACAGAAGGGAAGTAGCTTCTGTGGAATAAAAGTTCATTACTTAAGAATAAATTAAGACAGGTCTATTAGGAGGTGATTCCCAACTAGGAGACGACTCAGAGGTTAGATGTCATCCACTTTGGGACTCCACAATCAGGAAAGAACTCTTGATAATTTGCATTGAGTAACACAAAAGGGAGGAGATCTTGAAGAATGTATGGTTGCTTCATAAAGGTCCTGGGCAAGAGTTTCACTCTTCCATGACTAGAAACCATTGGACAACATCATCTAACTGCAAAGGATCAGGAAACACATTCTAGTTAGGTGACTGTATGATCAGAAAAAAAAAAATACATGGCTCTTGGTAAGAGGCTGAAGGGAAGGGCTTCTGATGCCAAACAAGATATTGAGGTTCCACACACAAACTACAAGATCCAAGTCAAATTAAAACAAGAGTATGGTGACATTCTATTTGTATTAAAACATTATTTGTATGTTAATAAATAAAGTTGCCCGGGGGTCAGAGCTATTAGCAAGCCATAGGAAAGCCAGGCGGTGGTGGTGTATACTTGTAATCCTAGCACTTGGTAGGCAGAGCTAGGTAAGTCTCTGTGTGTTCAGGGATACAGCCAGCATTGGAGACACACGCCTTTAATCTCAATACCAACCATAGAAGACCTGGAGGTCTATACAGATAGGCAGTGACGAGGCAGTCATGTGGTTGGGTTTACAACCAATGAGAAGGCAGAACAGAAAGTCTATATAAAGACTTTAACACAGGAAGTAGCTCTCTTTCGGAGAGGTAGGACCACCGCAGGAGGAAGGGTAAGGTTTTAGCTCTTAGCTCTGACCTCTTGGCTTTCTTCTTTGCACTGGTTCTGTGTTTCTTATTTAATAAGATGGTTGGTTACATCTACACAAGAGGGTTCCTGGAGGTTGGTATAAGTGTACTTCTTATTAATTCATTCTCCAGAGTACAATTTTTGATTTTTCATTCATCTGCTTATCTACTTATTTGCTCACTTTTTAAACTAAATTTTAAAATAAGATTGCATATACACAACATATAAGATTTTAGGCAAGTGGATGCATTCCCTTGTTTGAAACATGCAAACACTGTGCAATGACTAAATACAGATGTTTAAAATATGCAGCACCTCACAAACTTCCCATTCCTTTTTGAGCAATACTCAAATCTACTCTCTTAGCAATTTTCAAGTAATTTACACACTGTGATTAACTGTGGCCACACTGTTATGTACAACTGTAGCATGAATCTTAGAGAGTCTTATTAATAAAATCAAACCTGAGGCCAGTTATTGGGGTCAATGCTGGTAGATCAGAGACAGAACAGGCCACAGCTATCTCACCTTGCCAATTCCTCAGCTGGTCCTGTTTCCTCAGACTGGATGCTTCTGTGTCCTCATTCCAATGGCTTTCAGCTGAACTGCTGCTAGAAGCCTGAATGCTTAACCAGCCAAAATGCTTAACAAGCCAAATGCTTAACCAGCCTAATGCTTCTAGTTTCTGGTCCTCAACGCCTTATAAATCTTTCTGCTTTCTACCACCACTCCTTGGGATTAAAGGCTGCTTTCTGGGATTAAAGGCATGAGTCACCATGCCTAGCTCTTTCCAATGTGGCCTTGAACTCACAGAGATGCAGAGGGATTTCTGTCTCTGGAATGCTAGGATTAAAGTCGTGTGCTAACATTTTCTAGCCTAAGTATCTTGTGGCTTTTCTGTTCTCTGACCCCAGATAAGTTTATTAAGGTACACAATATTTTGGAGAACACAATACCACCACATACAACAGCTTCCTACTCTCCACACATCTGATAATTACCCTTCTAATCCCTGCTTTGAGGATTTAACCTTCTTTTTACTTATTATTATTTTTTTATTTTAGGTGCATACATGTTTTGCCCATATGACTATTGATATAGATCCCTAGAACTGAAGTTGTGGATGGTTGTGAGCTACTATGTGGGTGCGAGGAATCAAACCCAGGTCTTCTCCATGAATAGCAAATCCTCTTAACTGCTGAACCATCTCTGCAGCCCGTGTTCAACCTCCTTAGATTTCAGTTTCAATGAACAAATAAGTCAATGAGTCTTTGTACCATGAATAAATCATGCAGATTTAGTAGCACAGGTTTCTAAAGAATCCATTCATCCCCGAAAATACATAGATAGTAACAAGATGTGCTGAGATCCAAAGTATGTAACAGGGCACAGAACCCTCCTTACTGTTTATAAGATGAGCTAGACAAGGTACAAGGAGAAGGATGAACACAGATATTTAATGCCCTTAGCTTCATCTTCAAATTTCAAGCAATCATATGAACATGGGATATCATGCTGCCCTCGTAGTAGTTTGTGAACAGGAGATCAAGGACCGCTAGAGCATTTACTTATGGGTATTTTCTAAAAAAAAGAACCACTACCTCCCAAAAAGATCCTAGGGAGCCGGGCGGTGGTGGCGCACGCCTTTAATCCCAGCACTCGGGAGGCAGAGCCTGGCGGATCTCTGTGAGTTCGAGGCCAGCCTGGGCTACCAAGTGAGTTCCAGGAAAGGCGCAAAGCTACACAGAGAAACCCTGTCTCAAAAAACCAAAAAAAAAAAAAAAAAGATCCTAGGGAAACTGCTGTAGTTAAAAGGAGTTTAATCTAAGAATTTGGTCCTTGGCTGTGGATCTTTGCAAGCTCCAGAAGTCCAGTTGAAGAGAGGGAAGAGGGATTCTCTGAGCAAGCGGCATCAAGATCATGATGAGGAAACTTTCAGATACAACCAAACCAAGGTAGTGGGAGCTCATGAACTTTAGATCAACAGCTATGGAGCCTGCGCATGGGACTGGAGTAGGCCCTCTGCACAAGTGAGACAGTTGTGTAGCTTGATCTGCCTAAGGGGCCCCTGGGAGGGGGAATAGATCTATCCCTGGTGCAGGAACTGGCTTTTTGGAGCCCATTACATATGATGGGATACCTTGTGCAGCCTTGATGCAGGGGGAGGGTCTTGGACCTGCCTTAACTGAATGTACTAGACTTTGCTGACTCCTCATGGGAGGCCTTACCTTTTCAAAGGAGGAGATAGGGGATGGGCTGGGGGGGAAGACTAGGAGGGAATGGGAGGAAGGATGAGAGGGGGATCTGTGGTTGGAATGTAGAATGAATAAAAAATTTCTTAATAAAAGAACAAAAGAATTTGGTCCTATGTCCAAGAAGAAAGTATCCATGAATTGTATTCACTTTAATCCCTTAGGCTATGAGATATTAAGTATGAGCAAGATGACTTCTTAGAAAACACCCCAGGGCTGCAGAAGTGGATTAATATGACATGGCTAGATCTCCCTAGATGGCACAGAACTTCAGCAGTAGTGTGGGGGTGTCTGACCTTACTAGGGCAAGAAAAACACAGAAATATCTAAGATAGATAAATACCTGAGCTTAAACTAATGCTGTAGGCAAGCTGTTGCCTCTCTTTCCCCCACCCTTTCTTATCAGTCATCTGTAATGCTGCTGGATCTCTGTTCTCATTGTTAAACGAGGCTACAAAATTACATGGCCACTGTCTCCTTCAGCAGTCTTCATTATGACACTTTTTGAATTTACAGCAAACTAGCCCAATTTCATTGAAACCCTCATGGCATTAGGGTTTTTATATGACATTTATTTATGGGAAGATATAGTTAGTATGGGTGCATTGCCACTGTGTGTTCATATAGGCCAGAGGACAACTTATGGGAACTGGTTATCTCCTTCCAGGTTTAGCAGCAAGCATTTTTATGTACTATACCACATTATATTAATGTATGAAGTCCTCAAACAACAAATGTCAAAAGACTTACTTCTGTGAAACCATATAAATTCAGCTCTTGTCTCAAGCTGACATACATTAGAAGAACTACATAGGCCGAGCTCTAGATGAAGAGCTACAGGTGGCCAGTGACTGTTGAGAGAGGGAGAACAAGTCTTCTCTAGGGTTAAACCCCAATAACTTATCCAATCCCAAGTGATCAGCCTTAAAGACATTTACATACAAGAAACAATGAATAGACTTAGTAGGTGTGTGTGTGTGTGTGTGTGTGTGTGTGTGTGTGAGAGAGAGAGAGAGAGAGAGAGAGAGAGAGAGAGAGAGAGAGAGAGAGAGAGAATAATTAAAGAAGAGGTCATGATTTGAGAGGGAGTAGGGAGACACAGAAAGAGTTGGACAGGAGGGGGGAGGGATAGCAATGATGTAAATACAGCAATCATGTCTGAAATTCTCAAAATTTAAAAAGCATTATCTTGGAATGCTATAATTGAAAATTGCTTTTAGCTAGAGTGGTATTCTATATATGTGCTGCTTAAAGGTAAATATTTTAAGACATTTTTAATTAGAATAATAAGCTCTTAAAATCTATATAACAAGGGGATTCTTGTGTTTTGTTCTTTTAAAAAATTTTAAAGAAAACCTTGCTGGGATTGCATGCAGTGATAGAGACACTGCTAAGAATGCCTCACAGCTGCTTCAAATCATTCACTGCTCATAAACATATGGGCTCTATTCTTCCGTCACTGTGCGTAATTCCTATTGACACTAATGGGAACTGCACATGCATATCACTATAATTTGGCCTCAGACAGACTGAAAATCATCATTGAGATGAGAAGCAAAGCCACCAAACAAAGAAAGAAATTAATTCCTTAAAACTCAGATCATACACTTTCTTGTCACTAAAATTCCTGTCATGGTGAGTTAATCTGTAGTGATTTTAATACAATAAGCTGTAAATCAAAATATGATATATATGCATATATATAACATACATACCTACACACACACACACACACACACACACACACACACACACACACACTACCTTCCAGAAGATAACAGATAACCTTTATCCAAACTAACACTGGAAGCTCAGCTTTTTTAGTGCAGAACAAGATGCTAGTGCTGTGTGAATAGCTACGAGCTGTCAGTTGGTAATGCTATGATATATAGACATATATGTGTAGATATATTGTTTCAGATGCCCTTTCAAGCCTTTAATGAAACCATGTTTTTCATTTTTCATCCTCATCCCAAACTGTAGGATTTGTCTTCCTTTTTAAAAATGTAAGATTATAGCCGGCATCTACCTAGAGAATCTCAAATTAGGGAGATTCATTCACTGTCCCACTATCCTATTTTCACATCCGAACAACTAAGTTCCTGGTTGTGTGTCTCAGCAGTGCCATTCTGGCCAGGTTCCAAGATGCAGGGGGTTGCCTCAGATCTCAGTGGGAAGCGGCCATTATGTGTTTGGGGGAAGCCATTGGAAGCTGGCAGGTGAGCCAATTCTATCACCAAGGAGAAAGTATTGCTGGTAAAGTCACCTTGTGACAAGTGTCTCCCTGCTGTGGGTTAACTTCCAGAAAGAAGGTTTGCAGAACCCATAGCAGTTCACAACGAGGAAATCAAACAAAATAAATTGAGCATAATTTGACACAGTTAAAATAAGAAGTGTCACCAACGCCGCTGTGAAGTGGGAGTTATGAAGAGCTTCTGCAGGGATTAAACATTTAGTTAGACAATAAAATAGCTTGCTGGTCAAACCAGAGACATTACTCTTAATGTGCAACCTGATGGAAACTAGTCAGTAAGTCTTTTTGACAAGCATGGCTGCCAAAGGGTAGTAACTGGGGCTTATGAAGCACACATGCTCACGTAATTGATAAACCCTAAGCAGAGAGAAATAGCAAGATTACAAAAAAAAAATAACCAATTCAACATGATCTTTTCAGTGTTTTTTTTTTCTAATAAATTACAAAGAAATAACCAGAAAAAGGTATTATACTGAAATGGCCCCCTCTGCCCCGGCCAAACTTAATTGGAGGTTGGTAGATTGAGCAGAAATATTTCCACATTATCGTTTTCTCACCAAAATACTGTCATTCCATTTTCAAACCAATGCTTCTTCAGTACACTCCCAAATTTCTTAAACTGTACATAAGTAATACCCTGTGCAAAGAGGATGAGAAGCACAAGAAAGAGATGAACTAAATTTATTGACAAAAAATAGTAAAAACACAGAAATAAGTATTTCTGTATATTGATATGTACAGATATATATGAAGTACTCAAAGCATAGTCAGTATTTTCTAATTTTTAACTGTACCTCTCTCTCTCTCTCTCTCTCTCTCTCTCTCTCTCTCTCTCTCTCTCACTTCCTCACAAAAGCATTCCACATATGGTTTTGTTTACTGGTATCCAGTAGTCTCTAGGACTTTTGTTCCTCTAGGACACACCTACTTAAGGTTGAAGTCTATTCCTTACCCTGTATCCTTGTTTATTCAATTCTAGTTGATTCAAAACTGCTAATAGAGAGGAAACTTTTGAATCAAATGAATTCTCAGTAAGGTATGAATCATTAGCCTTGTAAACAGTTTGCCTTGTAAGGCAATTCTGTCAAAAATCTAGCCTCTGCATCTGCAGGTCAAGCACTCACATTTCTTGGCCTATTTGTTGAATCCAAAATACTGCACGTTAAGTATTTTCCTCCCGGTGATTATTCTGCAGAAATATTGAAAAACTAATGACTCAACAAATCACTGTCAAAGAAAACACTTCTAACAAAAAGGGTGACCTCTAGGATTTTAAGAACCAAGGAAATGTTTCTTGTAATAGAGATCTTTGGGAATTTTCAAATCACACTGGAAATCACTGCAGCCTTGGGTCTATGAGAGTGGGAAAGTTATCACTTTATTGCTGGCCTAATTACTTCAACATAGAATGTAAATGGCCTTTGACATAGCTGAAGAACACAAAGCAAAGGTTAACATGTTCAGTGGTCATGTAAAGTGTTACTCTGCAAACAGATAAGCCAAGCAAAAACATAGACTTTTGCCACACTGATGCCCTTACATACAGTAAGGATAACTTGGTTTCCCTTGACATACAAAACAGCAGCAGCAAACAGGAACCAAATATTCCATATAACTTCAATAGTCAAACTAAGAATTGTATATACTGATACTGATTTGGGTGCTTTATCTTCCTGAACGCATTGGCTTTGCCTTCCCTTTCTCTACCACACCTAATCGTACATTAGTTTTAGACCTAGCTGAACTCGAACACTTTCTCTTTCTTTGAAAGTTAAGATTCATCCTCAAAATTCCCCCAGTACTTGACAATGACTGTGAAGACATATCTGTCTTAACTTGTATTATTTTATATTTATATATGTACAAATATATGTGTATATAGAGAGATGTATATATTGACATATAGCATATACATTTATATAAATAGACATAGTTTTATAAATATATGTAAATATTCCATGCTTGGACATGGGCTGTTGAAATGAAGAATTCAGACTGTCTAGATAAGTGAAACACACTGAAATGAAACATCCCAAAATATGCCTAAGGGAGGAGAGAGGAATGGGATGGAAGGAGTGAGAGGAGAGTAAAGAGAACCCTTATCAAAAGGCTGGGGTGAATTTTCAACTTCACTGCTGTAACTTCTGACTTAAAGAATACTACCCATAAAAAAAGATGGCAACTTCTTTTTAGACCTTTTTAGAAAATCATATTGATACCTGTATTCATCTTCTTGGAAGATTCAGTAACTCATTTGACATTAGATATGTGTGTGTATGTGTGTTTGTGGACACATATGAGCTCATGTACAAAAGGCTCAGTCTTATTTTTGTATATACAGAAATTTTGCATTTATAAAAGAGCATACAAATAAGATGGATGCGCTTCTTATTTTTACATGAATGATTAAATCTGGGTTCAGTATTCGATCCTGCAAAACATAGAGCACCTTCAGTGTTTTTTACAGAGTTCATTTATAACTTCATTTTATCATCACCATTGCTAAGAATGTCACTTTGTAAACATATAGTATGAATGAAAGAACTTTGTTTGCAGCTATTACAGACACTGTTGGAAATTCTAACTCAATCTCAGTTCAAAAGTCATTTAATGATTCTTTTCATGAAAACTAACACAGCAACTCAAACACCAATAATTAAAATAAAACATTCTAACATAATATAATTCCCAGATACACTATTTTCATTCATGCTGAGGAAGGATGTCTTCCTGTGTAGTCCAGACTGGGCTTGAACAGCTCAGGCTAGCCTCATACTTATAATTTTTATTTCTTCACCTCTGTTGTATATTTTATGTATTTCTCCTTTCCAAACAAGATATTTCTAATTTCATATTCATCTACACAACTAACCATTTCTATTTTCTCAAAGCTTATTCAGTCATTATTTGCACCTACCGTATTCTACATGCTCTTCTGAATGTTAGGGATGGAAGAAAAAAATAAATCAGACTATGCAGTTGTTTGAGTTGCTATTGTAAAGCTCACATGGATATGATAAGTTGAATGTAGTAATAAATGCGATGAAGAATTAATTAGAAAAGGAGAATAAAAGCTGTGGGACATAGAAGGTTTGACAGACTTGGCAAATCTAGGGAGCAGACTTGAGTGGTAGAAACAAGCCACCTGGGCTGTAAGAATGGGGAGCACATCAGAAAGGGACTGACTGCTACAAAGGTGGGAAGATGGATTATCCGTGTTTAATACAGATCTGGAAAGACAAAGTGGCCTGAACCCACCCAGATGAGTGAGGAGAAAAAGGCAGGAGGGGATCCGGGGAGATCTGGTGGAGGGTTAGGCTCCATGTTCAGCAGGCTGGGTTTCATTTCATGACAGAAAGGCGCTGGAATGTGAGCAAGGCATCTGCATGGCCTAACTTAGGAGTTGAAGGAAACTGCATGCTACAGAGCAGGGCAAGTCAGGTCCAGGAAGCCAAGTTGAAATCGTGTACAGTGATCCAGGGAGAGACAACCTGACAAGAACGGGAACAGCACTAGGTCAGATTCAAGATGCAATTTGAAAGTTAATTGAGTAGAATTCATTGAAAGATATGTAAACAACAAGAAAGAAAGCTAGGAAGTGCATGAAGAGTGACGTCACTTCATAAAATGGAGCACCAGAGGGAAAAAATGGAGTGGTGGCAAGTAGCTAAAAATTAGTGAATTTTCAACACATGGAAAGTGATATTGAATATCCAGATGCTATATTAAATAGGCAGTCAAATGCAAGTCTAGAACTCAGAGGGAAAGTCAAAGTTAAACCAAATAAGTCAATCAAATGATTGCAAATGTTACTGTTGGAAATGGCTTAGGAATTAATAATGCCCAGAAATGCCCAATTAAGTAAATAAATGTCATGGAGGGATCCAGGAGGTAATTCTTCACTCTCACTCACAATATACTCATTCTATATTTGTTGGTTATTCTCCAAAACTCAACTTTTCTCTTTTAAGTCTATGAAGCGCTCTCTCTCTCTCTCTCTCTCTCTCTCTCTCTCTCTCTCTCTCTCTCTCTCTCTCTGCTTCCGTAGTATTGCAGATCCTGGGAATAGTACAAATCACACATATTGGGTTTTCTTAAACCAATGACAATTGACTGGAGATGTCAGGAAATTGGGGATGCTTTGTTGCATATGTAGTGCATTCTGTAGTCATTAAAACAGAAATAATCATGGATTTTCTTGGTCAGGGTGAATGAATGAATGCATATCATTAAAAAGATCATGTTGTTTGAGAACTCAGTAGTGGAAGTCAAATTTGTTACTAGTTTAAAAACAAGCAAAGATATATCATCTTCTGAGTGAATCTGGAGAGCAATAGCATTTCCTGGTGAAACCTACAGTTTTTAAAAATGGAGCACAAAGCCCCTAGAGGAAGAAGTGAAAATAATTCTTCTGTAAAGATGTTCTACCAGCAACCAAAAACAAACTTCCTAAATTTCTTATCAAGAATTGTAAAGACATTGAGAGACTGAAATTGTAGACAATGAGAGCAAAAAGAAAAACGATTCCTAAGACCACCTCTTATACACTTAAAAGATTGAAGATGGCTGAATATCCTCCTTCCTCTACACTGATTTTGCTTCTGCAGTGTTAAAATGTCCTGTGTTGAAGAACCCTAATTTAGGAGAAGATGTGTATGTTAGGATTCCCTCACATTCTTCCTTAATTAGTCAGCGTGGCAGTGCACACCTGTAACCTCAGCACTTGGGAGGCTGAGGCAGGAAGATAATGGGTTCCAGGCCACTCTGGCCTCCAAAACTAGTTAGTGACCCAACTGAACTGCATGTGACCTTGTTTCAAAACCAAAAGAAAACCCTAAAATTACTATAATTTGTCCTAGTGCTCTCTTAAGTCTAAAATGTGTTGCTATATACTAGTTGATACACGAATTGAAATTTGCTATTGACATTAAATATTTTATAATGTTAGTAGAAAACTTACCCTTTAAAAGAAAGAAGCAGAAGTGCCAAAATTTGTACTTGATGTAATAAAATGGTTCATATTTATATAACATTCTTCTAAGGGAATTCTTCTTTCCATGTAAACTAGGAATTTGTGCAAAGATTTTATCACCCTCTTAGGCGCTTTTAGAATAGATAATGTTAGATAGCCTTTAGGATGTGTGTTTTGTGTATGTGTGTGTATGTGTGTGTGTCTGTGTGTGTGTGTGTGCGCGTGCATGTGCATGTGCATGTGCATGTGTTGTATATGTATGCAGGCAGATGCAAAAGGAGAAAATCAAATACTCTGCTCTACCTCTGCCTTGTTCTTTTGAGGCAGGGTCTCTCGCTGAACCTGAAGCTATTTTAGCTAGGCTGGCTATCCCCCAAACCTCATGACTTACCTCTACCTGCCTCCTGACATGGGTTACAGGTACTGATGGCCACATCTGTGAGTGTAGGGCTTTGTGAGTGCTGGGGCTTTGAAGCCAGGTTTCCATGATTGTGCAGCAAGTGCTCTTACTCACTGAGTCATCTCCCAGGCCAAGATCATTTTTTTGTCTTCACTTGACTTTGGATTAGAGGGAAGAACATGATGCCATTTCAAATTCCTGGGTTAATTCTTTTATCTTTCCTTCCTTTTCAGTCCAGTCCACTGATCTTTAAGGAAGAAGAAACAAAGGAGATGTAAGAAAACTGAAAAATAAGGAGGAGAAATGGTGGCTCCTGACACACAATGGCAAACACACAAAGGGAGTAAACAGCATTGCAGTTCCCTTATCCGAGGCTGTGGAGAAACTGAGGCTACAAAAACAATTCGTGGAGTATACCAGACAGTGAAAAACATTTTGTTTGGATGTACTCCCCCCAAAGGTTCATGTGGGTTTGTGGTGGTGACAGAGTATTCAAAGTGATGGGGCCTAGGGGAAGGCACTCAGGTCACTGGGGACACTTCTCACAGAAGGGATTGAAATATTTCTCATGGCAATCAGTTGTTATGAAAGTACACCTCACCAGGAATGCCTAGCTCTCTGTCTTCCCATCTGAGATGTGAGATCTTCCTCCACACATTCTTGTTCCTGTTGTTATGATGTCATTTACCACCAGGACTTCAGAAGAGTTCCCTGATCTGAGACTTTCAGCTTATATAGGTATGAATAGAATCAAGTTCTCTAGCCTGCTCCATATATTTTCTTATAGGAGCAAGCAGTGGAGATCAAGGTCTCAGAGAGAGCCAATGATAACTTCACAAATACATCTCTACTCTACAGGGTAAGTCTCATTCAATTCTTTCCAAATGCTATAAGAATACAATTAATTGAATGAGTCTACTACTGCCTGGACCTCTTCTACTTGCCTTCTTCTAGCCATTCTCATGACATTCAAAGTCTACTGTCTCTCCTGTCTCAAGCCATAGGCCCTCATAAAACTTGAGTAATGTGAAAACTAAGTTATAAGCACCTCTCCTAGACTGTGTGAATCCCACACATATCCAAGTCATCCCAATCCCAAAGAATTAGCATATTTTGTACAGCTCCACTCTACAAAGAGTGGAAAATATCAGAGCAGGGTTACACTACTTGATTTACAAATTATGTAATAAAATACTGAGTCTGAAAAATAATCTAAAATATTTTCAGCTTATCCAATGGTCAGAAAACATATGGAATGCTTTATATAAAGTGCCTCATTTGGTTCACATAACAACCCAAAGAGGTACATATGATTATCTTCCCTATTTTATAGTTGAGGAAAAGAAGAATGGGACTTTTCCTTGAGACAGGGTTAGCCTAGAACTCACTATATAGACTGAGGTGGCCCCAAACTTGCAAAGATCTTTTTGCCTCTGTTTCCCAAGTGTTATGATTTTAAGTATCAGGACTTTTAAAAAATTGATTAGGTTTGGTAGGTTAGACAACTTACTCACACATTGGAAGTAGACTAAGGTTCTAGCGACCTATTTAAGTCCAACGCCAAGATGTTTAACAGTTTGATATTTAGTCTCCTTGTGGGATTTGATCAGAGATGAATAAGATTGTATCCTTCAAAAAGGAGACACAATAATTTCACATTTATTTAATTATCAACCCCCTTTCCATGCAGAATCCTGAGCCACCTGTGAAACACCACTTTCTGTATACTTCCAAGGTGGGTAGAATGCCTCATTTTCTCTGTCACTCATCCTCATTTGCTCTATTCACTTTCAGGGGTGATTCCTAATTAAAGGAAATCCCACCCCTAACACTCCCAAAGTAAAAAAAAAAAAATTACATATCTTAATATTTTAGCCCTGTGATTCTATGTTTTGCCTCTGAAACATTAGAATAAGAGAAACATGAAGTTTTTATTATTTTTCCCTTAGCAGGACCCAAGAATAACCAGAGACCTCATCTTTTATCATTCCTTCATTTCTTCTGTGTCTTCCAAAAGAACAGATGCTGTGTTTCAGTGCTTTTCACTGTGGTCATGAGAATATCCCACACCACATGCAGTGGGCTTCAGGGTGATGTGGGCTATAACCTCTAGGGTCCTTCCTAGAACTAAGAATCTATGCTCCTACTTGAAAATATAATTCATTCTTCATGCATTCTATTCTAAATGTGTTTCATTCTGAGCACATACCAAATACATCAGTACTCAGTTATAGTTTAATTGGCCAGCTCTCCAAGTACCCAAGGAAAATAGGAGAAAGCTTTGTGGTAGCTAATTGCAATCATGTTGAGACCCCAAAGTGGAAGTTCTACTGATTCACCATTCCCTTTGTTCTCAGTTCTACACTTTATTGAAACATGACACGTGTGGGGATTCATGAACTTCTAATATCAAGTTTAGTCCAGGGACAGATCGTGTGTTTTCTACATTTGTCAGCCGTTTAAATCTAATCCTTCCCAACTCCATAAATGGAAAAGTGGCTACATAGAGACTAAATGCAATTCCTTTCCTTCTTATCCCACTACCCAAGTGCCTCTTAAAACAGATCTTCATGTGGGCCTAATTGGTAATGCACATGCAGATGCATAGTTAGTTGCCCAATCGCCCAAGCAACTGGGTCGCAATGGGTGTAGATGTATTTTTCTTAGACTTTCTGCTGGCAAATAGCTCTCATGCTTTAGCCCACGGAAAACAAGCTGTGGTTTGTTTGATGTTTTAGGTTAGGGAGTGGCTGGCAGCATTCTGTGAAAAAGTGAGACTTTCAACACTGTAAGTCATTTGCTGACTTTATTTAACAATATCTAAACCATTTAAACCAACAGTATCATATAGCTTGGCACATTATACCACTACAGATCTTCCGGAAAGGATGAAATGGCCAAATATTTACATGCATTCCGTTTTCTTTACATATTTGTATTTCTACCATTTTGAAAATTAGAATATAAACATTCTGTTTAAAAATCTGTTCTCCCCCACATACTACATATTCAAAGAGCAAACACACTTTCCCTTTAGTATGTGTGTGTGTATATATATATATATAAACATATATAAATATAAATAATTCTAGGTGTCTCTTAGTTTCTACACTTTAAATATCTAGGTCTACCTAAATAGCCCAACCCTTTGTTTTATGATGCAAAGAAAAATTATAAAATCTGCTGTCCCTATAATTACATTGCCCTTTGCCGTCTCTTAAAAAAAGAAAAAAAAGGTGTGTGTGTGAGGGGGGTGTTCAAATTTCCCCCCTGTTTTATTTGCACCCTATTAACAACTGTTACTGGAGCTTTAATTATGCCCCGGTGATTGTGGAGTTGTGGCTGACTTGTGTCATTTTCCTCCCAGGGGATGCCTTATAATTACCAGCATCCATCGTGGCTGCCTGTAAGCTGATGCTTTTTTATTACCAGTTCAATAATCACTGCATCCTTGTGAACATCTGCTCTGCAAGCCATGCATCGGGGGGCCCAGCGCCTGTCACTTGATGTGCCCTCACCATGGTGACCTTGGTGCCCTCTTCTTCGGTTTATATCTAATTTGTTTACTAGAGGGTCTGTCCAGAAAGTCTCCCAGGAAGGCAATTAATACACTACATTTGCAAACAAAAGGAAAATTTGCCCTTTCTCTCCTTTCTCTTTTTCTAGGTTATTGTCTTCATCTTACATTCCATAATATCTATTCCTGGGAGAATGAATCTGCTTGAGGCTTCAGGAAACAAGAAGGGTATCAGCAGACAATTTACCTGCCTGCGTGGGAAGCAGGTAGACCCTTTGGTGGGATGATGTCTCTTGAAAATGTAACAGTGTGAGCAGCAAGTTACAGACTGATATTTCATATTGAGTACTTCATTCATGTCAAGGGAAGGACAATTCATTTGCCCCATTTGACTTCATGTGCTTAGCTTTCCTGTGTCATTTTCTTTCCTATGCTAAGTAACCTTCGCTGTTCTTTGTTTTCTGGGATAATTCCTCCCACTGCAGCCATTCTCCTTCAGGACTCTTGGTCTCCTTCTGTCTTTTCCTATTGCTTGCCTGCTTACTCTAGGACTCCGAGATGAAAACAGGCAAAATAGCCCAGCTTGGGCACAGCTGCTTGTACTCCTGGCATTGCTTCTGAGTCATGACTTGTCACTAATAAAACTAATATACACACTGCTTACCCATCTTCATTAGGTCTAATATTTTTTTTAAATCAACCCCAAAGTTTTAGTTTCAGCTATTTTCTAAGTATTGTCAAGCCTATTCTTAGGTTTGGAGTCCGTGAACATACTTGACCATGTGATTGTTGGATACGCACACTTGTTTCTGCCCTTTGTGGTTCAAAAGAAAGTGATGTCACAGACCACTTCACCAGGCTCTGCTGCTAGTGCATAGGTATTTGTTGAACCACCAAAACCTCAAAATTGAGAACTAACCTATGTCACTTCTGCAGCACTGCCAAAGAGAAAGAAACTTGTCTCTTCTGCCCTTGCTACTGGCCGAAGAGAGTAGAGAAGGAGGCTGAAGTCTGTTCTCTACATCCAAAGTACCTAGTACTCTACTCAGTCCATAGTATACTTGGACTGCCATATATATATAGATATAGATATAGATACACACACACACACATACACACACACACACACACACACACACACACACACACACACAGACAGACAGAGTGCTTGCCAAGGCGATCATTAAAATCCATGCTTTAAGACATCCTACAAAGAGTATTGAACATCTGCAAGAGAAACAGGAACAAAATCTGTACCCTAGAAGGCGGGGACCCAAAAGAACTAGCACTTGATAGGCTACTCAGCTCCACTTTTCTTCAAATGTTTTGAAACTTCTAATCAAGGAGCTTTTGAATCTGCTGTTCCAGCTGTAGCTGAGGCCCACATTTAGCACGGCATAAGAGAACCATCAGAATCTTGTAGCCTATACCTGTTAACTTGCCAAGCTCATTTCATGCCAAAAATCTAAGAAGTATCTAATGGGGCTGTGGGATGATATCAATGCCAAGGTGATAATACAAGTCTTGAAATTGACTTGGAGGACCTAAGAAGGGAACCACAGAAGAAGACGATAGAGAGAAAAAGGGAGGGACAGAGGAAGGCAAAAATATATGGAAAAGAAGGCTGCAAAGTGGGGAGAGAGGCCACAGCCAGCAAAACCTGCAGTTGGAAAATTAATTCACTACAGATGAAATGAAAATAACAGTACAATATGGAAATTAAATTTAAAAAATTGTGGCTAGGATTCAAAAAGAATTCTTAACTAACTTATTAAAAGAAATGATAAAAATCAAAATTAAATATAACTGTGTTCTGAAAATTAAACATCAAAAAATGAAAAAAATTACATGAAATAATTGAAATTTAAAATCTCACACATTAAACTTTAAACTAAATGTAATTTAAGCGGGAAGAAAAGAAATCAGAAATTCTTTTTGTGTGTAGCACCAAAATGAAAGCTATTAAATAACAAGAAATCATAGATCCCAGGTAGGGAAGTAAACCATTGAGGCTCTTGTGTACGTCTAATAAAAATCGTAGTAATATGCTGGCAAAATGGCAAGGGAGTGAAATTGTATAAGGCCATCCATACTTTCAGATGTGAATCTACTGCTGAAGTGTTAGAAATTATCCAAAGGAATGTGGCTTTTGAATCCTACTGTGTTGTAGGCTCCTTATTTTTATAACTCTTAATATTTTTAGTTGTACTGTATCTCCAATAATGGAATATCAATGTCTTGGTAAATGGCTTTTGTCATTCATATAAAGATCTGGGGACTTTATCTGATGCCTTTTCAGGACAAGCAGCAGCTGACTTGCTGCTCCAAAATGTGGAAGAAGAGAAGAATTAAACAAAGGAAGGATAATACAGGAATTTCTTTCCTTTCGTTTTTTTTTGTTGTTGTTGTTTGTTTTGTTTTGGTTTGGTTTGGTTTGGTTTTTTGAGACAGGGTTTCTCTGTGTAGTTTTGGTGCCTATCCTGGATCTCACTCTGTAGACCAGGCTGGCCTTGAACTCACAGAGATCTGCCTGGCTCTGCTTCCCGAGTGCTGGGATTAAAGGCATGGGCCTGGTGATGTGAGTAGCAGTCCAGTCATCCTTGTTCCACATCTAGTAGAGGTTGATCTCAGTCTGTGGGGAAGGCTTTGCCCTGGAGGAGATTGAAATGGGGGGCGGGCTGGGGGGAAGGTGAGGGGGGCGGGAGGGGGGAAAACAAGGGAATCTGTGGCTGATATGTAGAACTGAATTGTATTGAAAAATAAAAATTTAAAAAAAAAAAAGGCGTGGGCCACTGCCGCCCGGCAACACAGGAATTTCTATTCTAGGGACTATGAATGTATTGCACGGATAATGGCTTACACTGATATTTAAGGTTAGGTTCTCAAACACTCACCTAGAGTCCACGTTCCCAGAACTGTGATCCAGTGCTCCCCACCTCTGTAGCCTGGTCATCCTTGTCAGTTGCTGACCATTCTTGAACACTGAGTCATTCATTTTCTGTTTCCCTCCTCTGGCCTCCCTCTTTCAGCTTTGGCCTCCTCTCCAAGACAGCATTGATGTCCATGGCAATCCTCAGGACTTCCTCCTCACAGTGAGCTCACAGAGATACTGCCACCTGATTTATCAATCCCAATGTGAGAGAGGGATGAGCATCCTTGGGTAATATAAGGTAATAGCAGAATGGAAGCCTCATGCATTTCAGATCCAGATGCTGCCAAGACTATTCCCACTGAAAGGTCTGTGTGAAACCACCCATGAGGGGACGGAGGGAGTAGCTGGGTCTTGAATACCATTCACCACTGTGCTCTTTGGGAACTGGGTTCAGGAGAAGCTCCCCATGTTGAATGATCTTGGCAGTGAAGATGATACCATTAACTGAAGGAAGGACTAGCTACATACTTCGTGGGGCCTAGTTCAAAATGAAAAGATAAGATTCCTGCATGAAAGATTGCTAAGATGGTAACAGCAGATCCAGCACAGGTGGTAGGCCTGTTAGGGTAGCTCCAGATACACCAACTAACATGAGTCATAGGAGTAGTCACTGCTGCAGGGTCTCCCCACAAGAGAAGCACACAGGAGACCCAGAAAAGAAAACCTTCTCCTGCAGTTTTTGCAACATCCCAAAGGACTTCACTTACCATGGTGTAAGCAGAAAAAGGAAAAATATTTCAAGGGCTGGCTTTTATTGTCATAGATCTGTGGATCATGGATGGATCTAGAGCCAATGAGGCAAGAAATTGATACCTTGGCATGAGGAGCAAAGGTCAATGGAGTTGAATTAACCTACCATCTCACATAGAATCCAAACTCACAGTTTATATCATTAACATTTATTTTTCTATTTATATTATAAATATATTTCTGTTTATATTTCAATATCCATTGATCAGTCATCAGAATACTACTCAGACTCTAACACATAGTTCTCATGGCAAGAAGAAATTCAGCCTTGACCTCAAGTGTCTAGTCATTTAACTGATCCAATAAGCATCTTCTAGCTGTGAAGCTCTGTCAGTTTAAGAGCTTGCCACCCATTCTGGTCTAACGTATGTGTATATCTTGAACTGTTTGCCCTTCATTTTTCCATTCCATAACAAAAAATAAAACCATTGAGTCATTCATTCTGTCATTGTTAGTTGGCTGAAAACATTTCACTAACACATAGGATCAAGATGCATATGACAGACAAATTCATTTAGTCTGTTCCTGCTCTGGGCAGATCTTTTTTGGTTTCTGGCTTTGTTACCTGAGTAGCAAGTGACTGAAACTGATTGGCAGATGTGGCAATGAAAACCCCAGATTTCATGCTTTTACAAAGGTCTTTAGACTAAGAGAAAGGATTCACCACAGGTTGATTACACCAAGTCTAAAAGGATACTGCCCTAACTAGGGAGCACAGTGGTCCCCTTCTCTGTGGTGCTTGAGATGTAAAACCTAGGGAAGAGAGACTGTCATCAAAGACTCAGATGCCCTGCTCAGAACTTCAACTTTCAAGGAACATGGAGGATGCAACCACCATAGAATTTCTGCCCAAGGAATATACCTTATGCTGCACTGTTTACAAGGCTAATGGAGGACTATGGCTGACCAGCAGTTACGCCAACATCTGTACTCTTTCTGCTTCATTTTTATCCTTGGTGGATGTGTACACCAGATGCACCTTGCAGTGTGAACCTCAAACACCATGAAGACAGAGCAGTGGTGCCTGTTTTGCTTCCTTGGTGTGTTCCCTGACACTGGAATGGTGCTGTTGAAAAGTACTACACAAAGCCCTCTATACATTGCATCTCAGAATGATACATCTATGAAGATAGAGAGTTCAATATTTTTTGTTGATGTATTTCTCCATAAACTTTAATAATTCAGAATATTCCTTTTGGACTCATGGGGCTGGGGAGATTGCCCAGTTAGTAAAATACTTGCCATACATGTCTACAGACCTTAGTTCAGATCCCCAGAAACCATGTGAAAAGTTAAGCAGGGCAGCATGCATGTGCTACCAACCTGGGGAAGCAGAAACAGACAGATCCCTAGAGCTTGCTCGTCAGGCAATCTAGCCTAACAGTTGAGCTCCAGATTCAGTGAGAGACCCTATATCAAAAACTAAAGAGCATTGGCTCAGCCTGGGAGGAGGGGACTGGACCTACCTGGACTGAGTCCACCAGGTTGATCTCAGTCTGTGGGGAAGGCTTTGCCCTGGAGGAGATTGGAATGGGGGCGGGCTGGGGGGAAGGTGAGGGGGGAGGGGGGAGAACAAGGGAATCTGTGGCTGATATGTAGAACTGAATTGTATTGAAAAATAAAAATTAAAAAAAAATAAAATAAATAAATAAAAAAAAAAACCTAAAGAGCAAACAAAAAGAAACTGGCCATAATGCCCACACAAGTTCACCTGCAACACAAACACCTGTATG
This sequence comes from Peromyscus eremicus, assembly GCF_949786415.1. Taxonomy (NCBI): domain Eukaryota; kingdom Metazoa; phylum Chordata; class Mammalia; order Rodentia; family Cricetidae; genus Peromyscus; species Peromyscus eremicus. Next base: position 88,790,323 of record NC_081419.1, on the reverse strand, counting down.
CACACATAAAACTACTGTTTCCATAGTGGCATTATGGATGGCCTAGCAGTCCTTTTTCTTACCTTTGAATATACTCCTTATCTCTGTACTATTCACTCACTGCTTCAACAAGTACCTTAGGGAGACAACTTAAAGAAGGCTTTGTTTCAGCTCACAGTTCAAGGGTATAGTCCATCACCACTAAGAAGTCATTGCGGGAGGTGCTAGAGGTAGTTGGTCACATTTGGGCACCTACAGTCAAGAAGCAGATGGACATGAATCCTTGTGGTCAGTTTCCCTTCCCTTTTATATACAGCTGGTATACCAGGGAATGATACTGCACACACTCAGAGTTGGTCTTCTCACCTTAATTAACACAATCTAGCAAATCTCTCACAGGCACACACAGAAATTCATTTCCATGGTGATTCTAAACACTATTAAGCTGATAATCAATATTATCTATAGCAATCCCCAACTTGTCAGTATCTATATGGTGTCCTCCTGAGCCCTTTCTGTGAAGATGGTTGTTTAGCCAAAGATCCAGCATCCTCCCCTATGATATTCCAACCTATAACTAGGTGACTGATTTAATCTATGCAGGTGTTGGAAACTACTGTTACAAAAGTTAAAGATGTGCCTATGTCATGGTGCCTCACGGCCCCTCAAACACCCAATATTTTAGCACATTTTTTATTTTCAATATCAGAGAATTATACACTACATGATTTTTCCCAATAAAACCACCTCATCTTAAAGACCCAGTACACAAGCCCTCTGGAATATAATTCAAGATGATTATAAGTACATACAACATTAAAGATCTTAGTTGAGTGAGCTTCAGATTTTAGGGAGGCAAACTTACTCTTAAGGATTATTCAAAGAATGATTGACATTATTCACAGGTAAAGTCTTTACTACATGCTGGCATTGATGTTTACACATTAAATTGTTCAAACCTCCATGAACTAAGTACTCTTATTTTGGAATGAGGACTTGTCCAACACATCATTCTGAGAATCTTAGTAGGAACTCCAGAATGAAAACACAAGCAGTCAAGTCCTCATCTTAATCCTGCACTATCTGTACATACTCTGAGTGTACCAGAGACATCAACATTTTTTAATATTAAGAAGTTAGCTGCCATCTAATTATCTGTTTTGGTCATTGAGTACAGACTGTATCTGTGTACGCCAGGATTGTCTGCTATCTGTTTATGTGTACAATAAGTAATAAAAACCACTGGGATAAGGAGAATTTTCCCACTCAAAAGTATGAATTTTGGGCTGAGCTGGGCTGGGAATATAGTTCTGTGGTAGAGTGCTTGCCTGGAATTCTAGAATGTGCTAAGTCCTGGGTTCAATTTCTTGCACGAGAGAAAGAACGAAAAGAAGGGGTAGAGACAGACAGACAGACAGACAGAGACACACAGAGAGAGAGACAGAGAGACAGAGAGAGGGGGGGAATATTAATGGCAGATTTCCCTAGCCAGGCCTGGCAGGTGGAGAAGAAGGGTATTTCTTTTCTCCCATTCTCATTATTTTACTTCAGCTCATGAATAAGTAGATGAGTTTGTGGTCTTCTTTCCAAATCAATGAAAGGGTTTTCAAGTTAGAAGGGTAATTTAAATTTACTGTCCATATATCCATGTCATTTCTGCCCTCCTCTAAACCTGATATATATGATTATTTTGGAATGCTTCAAGTTTAAAGCCACTGTCTGCATGATGAATATGCAGGCCTTCATATCAAATACCCCGATTAATGATAATGTGATCATTTGTCAATGTTAAGTTATCAACATTCACAGAAGGCCAAGCAAGCTACTCCCCACCCACAACTCCAATCAGAGCTGGCTGGGTCTCCACCCACAAGGAAAACATTAGCCCTTTAACACAGCCTGTCACATCACCTGCAGACAGACTCAAAACAGTAAGACAAATAGTGTGTGTGGCTGTGCTTAAGAATGACTGTACTAAAAACGGCTCCTATGTTTCTAGATTTGAAGGACAATGTTCACGGGCAGCAGTCTAATTAATAAAATATTACTTTTAAAACTCTAAAAGTACTAATATCACTTTAAAAGGACATTTTTTTTTTTTACAAACAATGTACTTTTGAGCTATAGCTATTAAAACAATAGACAGAGTCTACCCCTTCTCATCTTTGGAAGAATCTAGAAACCATAACAACAGAGTATGGTTATACACACTCTAGTAACTGGACCAGTATGAGAACAAAACTGCTTAAATATTGCTCCTTGATAGAGAATATACTCTTACCAGATCATCATTGATTGTTCACAAATAATCTTCATTCATCTTTGTCATAGTAAATACCATTTGAAATTAAAACTCACATTTTATGATTTTACGAAAGGCCTCTGAAATATGTGACAACAATATATTTAAGTGTTACCTACTTGAAAGCAAAGTGTTCAGGTTCGACACACACAGCTATAGGTAAGTCAGTTTCTCTCACTAGCTTTACTTTCTGCCCACAGAGTGGTTCGAATGATACCTAGACAGTGAATTTATTGTAAATTGTATATTAACATTATGCAAATTGCTTAGGATACTGTTTAAGAATGGCAGACACCCCGGGTTGTCATAATTCTGAATAGTCCATGTCAGAAACTGAAGGATTATATCACTGACAACAAAGACTATTTAAAGTTGAATTTCAATTGTCTTTGATAAAAAGGCACTTTTTAGTACCAGTCTTACCTAGTTCTATATCATATTAATATTTGAATTATACCATCTAGTCATAAATATAGACTTACTATTGAAATATGCATGTAAATGTGAGTAGAATGAATCCCTAGTTTATGAATTGTGGGAGAGAGGAGGGCAGTGAGTAAATATCACTTAGGCAAACTTAAATAACTTTTAATTTTACATTACTTTTGATGAATTGTCTACACTTAAAAAATAGCTTCACAAGGAATTAAATTAAAAAACTGAGTTAAGAGTGAGAGACTTAAGAACACTCAATCCTAAACAAGATGTCTTCTTTAAACCCTGTCCTCAGGACTCAGGGGGCTATGTGGAAGAGGAGGCAGGAAGATTCTAAGAGCCAGAGGGGATGGATGACTTCAAGGAATCACTGTCTTCCAGACACATCAGGCCTGATGCACATATGAACTCACAGAGACCAGGGCCACCTGCACAGGGCTGCACAGGTGACAGCCAGACAGGGTCCCAGTGCTGAGAGGGGGCAGTGGACACGGGATTCCCGCCTGTGATCAAGAAACTATCAGCAACTGATACCTGCTTGCAAAGGAAAGATCAGCTTTCTCCAATGGAGTCTCACTGGTATGTTAACTGCACTTAAGGGGAGGCCCAATGACCAGCAGTAGATGGCTAACACAGAACGAACTCAGTGATTTCCCTGTAAGCTTTTTGTTTCATTTTGCTTTGTTTGGGTATTTTTGTCTTATTGGTCTTTCACTTGAATATTATGTTTTCCAATTGTGTGTGTGTGTGTGTGTGTGTGTGTGTGTGTGTGTGTGTGTGTTTGAGAGACAGACAAAGACAGAGACAGAAAGACAGAGAGAAACAGAGAGACAGATTTTCTTGTGTTTTTCTTTTCCTTTGTTTGGATATTTTGTCTATTTTTTTGGTTTTTTATTGTTGTTGTTTTTCTTTCTTTCTTTATTTGCCTCTTTGTTTTCTGAACAGAGAGAAAAAGAAAGCATGGACTGGTGGGTGGGTAGGTCAGGAGGATCTGGGAGCATTTGAGAAACATGATCAGAATATATTATATGAAAAAATTTTCAATTAAGAGAAGAGAAGATATTTCTGAGTTCATGGTGTATCTTCACCCTTAGCGGTGTCAATGTAGCCATGGCACCCACCTGGCTGTTTACTCGCCTTCATCCCGGTCTTTATCAGAAGTCATTGCAGACCATCAGAATGTTTGCAATGAACAGTACTGAACTATTAACATACACTTAAGGTGTCAAGAATACAGCTTTCCTAGTCCCCATGCAATCTGGGTTTCTACAAATCAGAGAAATTATCTGTATATTAGCCTTTTTTAGTCATCTGAATCTTCTAATAAAAAAATTGACTAATAAAATAATTAAGAAATTGGGCTTCAAGAGTATTGTAGTGTAGGTTCAAATCCCCAAGTCAGTACGTACTACCTTCTTACCCATGGGCACGACACTCCATACCCTACTCTATAGCTTTCACATGTTAGAATGATGTCAGAAAGTTAATACTTATTTCAAGGGCTGTTTCAAGGACTGAGTTCATCTGGCACTTTAATGAGCACCACGTAAAAGCTACTAAGTGAAGGCTGGCCATTAGTAAGTGGTCCTTCCTGTTTAGCTGAAGAGGTATTTTGAGGGTACTGCAAAACAGTCTCATGATTTCATTAGTGTTTTTAATTCTCCAAACTTAATGTCTCTAAAGTTGTATGTTTAAAAATATCTACTTAAAATATAGTCTTAAAAGTTTGAGATTTACTAATGACTACAATTTTTCCAGCAGTGCTTATATTGACTTATCAATAGCTAATTCTACATGGATACTTGTTTTACTTTGTTGTATTTAGGTAATCAGTGCTATTTCTTAGGATCCATTAATGTATCAAATGCATGATGTTTAATTAGGTAAGGGAATATGATATGCTTATTATATCTTAGTTTTTGTCCTATGCATTTAACTATTAGTCATGGGAACACCATTAGCTGTCCTAATTGAGAAGGATGAAGAGACGGATGAAATAGCAATATTTGCCATCTAGCATGTTGCCCCCATCATTTCTGCAATTACTTCCACCTTTAGAAGTGCATCATGGATATAGAAATTGTAAATGACTTCCTGAGGGATCTCAAAACAAATTCTGTTAGTTTATCCAGTTTTTAAAAGTCTTTGTAACCATAAAGAAAGATTTGAAACATTTTTACAAGGTCTAACATGCAATGTTTAGAGCTAACAAACTAGACACCTGGGTAAAGTCGAATGATCCAGAACTTGTGTGAGACTTTTGAAATCCATACAATGTTAGTATTACCATCTGCATAGCTGCCATGAAAGTTCCCATGGAGTGTCCTTCAGACCAGGCTGAGAGATCTTAGGATCCTCAGAAGGTTTGTGAAGTATCGTCACACAGTCTCTTTGTTATCAGGAGGCAAACATTGCCTCTCTTACCTTTCATCCTATCACAAGGCAGCACTCTTACTCTCCATGGCTTACACAGCCTTCAGTAGTCACTGGGAGTTGGATCTGTAACTTGGTATTTTGTTGGCCAAATTTTATACATAGAGTATGTCTTAGTTGTATTAAATCTCATAGTTCATTACTTAATTCCTTCCTTACTGTTATGTGCATTTTTCTTAGTTGCAGAATCAATTTCTGTTATTTTTATTCATTATCACAAAAAATGACATGATCTACTTCCCCTTACAAGCCTTATGTGCTTCCCCAAATACTAGAGTGCTACAGATGACTTACAACCTACAGAGGACCTACTCTCTATAGAGGGCCTACACTCTACAGAGGGTGTGTACTCTACCAAGAGTGTGTACTTCTCAATAATGCCAACTTTATATTTAAGTGCAAAGTTCTCAGGTAACATATACCATGTGGTCCTTCCTTAGAAAAAATAAACAAAAAACTAATTAATAAGGAGACTTTTACTTCATCAGAAAAATGGGAAGAATTTTTAAACAGCAGCAACATCTACAATTAAAAATCATAATGTTACACACAAATAGCAACATCATTTCACATAACTGTTGACTTTCATCTCCCTAAAAAATGTGGTAAGTTAGTACTGGGCCTGAGTGATAAGGCATATCCTTAACATACATGATGCCCTGAATTCAATACACACACACACACACACACACACACACACACTGACTCACACACGAAGCAACTGAAAGTTATAACTTCTGATTATAGGAGCCAGAAGGGTCAAGGACATTACAAGAAAACTCACAGGATCATCTACGCAGGGCTCATAGGGGCTCACAGAGTTTGAACTGACATCATGGAGCCTGTATGGGTATGACCTAGGACCTCTGTATATATGTTATAGCTGTGTAGCTTGGTGTTCTTATGGGACTCCTAACATTGGGAGCAGGGGCTATCTTAACTCTTTTGCCTGCTTTTGAGACCCTTTCCCTCTAACTGGGATATGCCTAGTCTTGTTGCAAGTTGATATGCTGTGCTTGGTTGATAACCCTGGGAGGCCTGCCCTTTTCTGAAGGGAAACAGAGGAAGGAAGGAATCTGGGGGAAAGAGAAGGTGGAGGGGGGATTGGGTGTAGAAGAGGGAGGGGAAACTGCAGTTGGGATGTAATATATGAGAGAAGAATCAATTTTAAAGACAAAAGTTATAACTTCTGTCCATTTATGGTGCATGAAATAAAGCTTCAAGTAAACTGGTAATTTTCTTTATTTTCATTGGGCAGAGGTTCAAATCATGACTGTCTTCTCAGAAGCTAGAGTATATTTAAATCCATGCAAGAACTTTTAATTTCTTTAAGCCAATCCGCTATTTTTCTTTATTGCAGCATTACTTTAAAAGACAACCGTCCATTTTCCCCAATGAGAATAAAACGGAGCTAATCCCTGCCAATCTCGCATGCGTTTCCACTCTCCCTTCTTCACCCCAAAGCCACTGTCATTTACAATGGACTTTTGTTTGAATTTCATGTACACAATGTCGTGTTTGTCAGAGGAGACTGAGCAAACTGTTCCTGAGTCCCAAGGCTAGCTTTGGACAAATTTATTAAAGGCTTTTATGTTTGAATTTATAAGAGATTGTCAATTCTTTCTACTCTCAAGGGTCCCCTTTTTCCAGATGCCAGGCTCAAAAACACTTCAAAGCCACATCTCTACCAAATATCCTCTGTGAATGACTGACTCAGGACAGCTTGACTGTCAAAAAAAGGAGCTTACTCGAGCTTTGCTTTTACCTGGGCTCATAGCTGAGCCAGCAAACACATGTTAAGGAATATATAAATATAAGAGAAGCTAACAATTCTGCTCCTTAATACTACTCCAGTTGTTCATAGACTTGTTTATGAATTTCACTCATCAACATGGACTGTACCAGGAGTGACGTATGGCCACAAAAAAAAGGAACTTATGCTCAGAAACCCACTGTGCTTTCCACACACAGTCCTGTCAGAAGATGTCACAGTTTTCTCTGCCACCATGAAAACATGCCCTGCCTTAATCACATCCCTCTGATTTTAGCCATTGTATCCACAAGACTATATTGGTGAAATTATTAAGGCCACTCCACATAGTTAAAAGGGAGGTTTATTTTGTGGGGTAACTTACAGGTGAAGGGATAGGCTACAGGGTCTGGGAAAGATATAGCACAGTCTGGCGGTGTTCTCTGGAGAACTCTGCTCGGTCTACCTCCAGCGTCCAGGGTCCAGGAACCAAGAGAGCCCACGCATCCGGATCTCAGGTCTTCAACCTCCTCTCTCAGCCCCGCCTTGTAGGCATGACCATTACCGAAGCCTCAATGGGGGTTGGAACTTCCAGGTCAAAGCTGGAATGGCTACCCACTACAAGCCTATGGTAGGTTAACCACAGCCTGGTGCTGTGCTGCTTGACAAGAAGATCATGGGAAATCTCCTGATACTTCAGCACACAGCCTGTCTCTTCTCTTTAAGCCTTGTGTGTAGTCACTTCCACCCTTGTTGTTTTTGCTCCATAAAGTAGCCCAGCCATCTGCAAACATTTCTCTGGGTTCTCCTTGGCTTCGAACCTTGTCCATGTCAGTATCTACTATGAATATTTTCCTAACAAAATCAACTCTCCCTTCTTTCTTGGGTCTCCCCTTCTTTTATCAAACTTGCCAGTGTTTGTCACTTTTCAAAGATTTCCATGAATTAGAAACTAATCCAGTCAAAGCACAAAACTCATGTATATTTAAATGTACACTTAAAGTCAATTGATGAGTATAAATCTTTTGTGATTCCACAATAGATATTTGTTATTCCTTGATGAATTTTCTGTAAATGATTATTTAGGATGTTTTTCCTTCCTTTGTATCTACTTCCCATCCCCTTCAACTTCTTTACCATGCTCTATATCCCAGCTTCTGTGGACCATACCAACCCAGCTTTCATTCACGGTAGGCCAAAGGTCAATGAGAGCTTGAAGGAAGAGAGAGACTAGAATATTGACTGTCCTAGCTCCCCCCATACACAGGGCTGCAGGAGGCAGCGACTATATTTCTTTCCCAGTGGCAGCAATTAGTTGCTGGTACTTTCTCTTCCATGCTATAACTAATACATTTGCTTCAGTGTCTGGGCAACACTCCGTCTTTCTGCCTTCGTTAGTTTGGACAGCAGATCTCTGATGCCCCAGACCACTGCTAATTTCCCTGTAGCTCAGAATCTCCTGTTTCCTTCTTTTAACTATGCTTTCTTTCCTTGAAATGGCCTCTTTGTTAAACATTGTTCCACCACATCAGGAAAGTGTCATATCTTTCTTGAAGAGTATTGGGTAACACCACTAGAAGAAGAATATGTTCTGTGACACCTAACCAGAACTTGCCAACTTCCTTCTTTTCATAAAAATAATTCTCACACATTTTAATCTTAGGACTATATTAAAACACCAAAATCAATCCAGTAGTTATACCAAAATCTGGTCATATGTGTGTTATGATTACTACTATTCACTACATTAGAAATTAAAACTGAGAATTTGCTTAAAACAAATACTTATGAATTCAGTGAAATACACAAATAAAAATATAACCCATTTTAATTCATTAGAATCACTTCAAATTGTGAGAAGAGTGGTATTTCTTGAATCATTTTTGCAAGTAGCTTTATGTTAAAGGTAGTTCCCTATTCTATATTCAGCTTCTCCTAATATGTTGTTTACATCCATGATGAAGAAGAAATCCAGCCTCACACAGATGTTTACATAGAAAAGGAAAGAGTCCTAGAATAGCCTCTTCATCTAATCACACTATTCTTCTATGATAACATATTAAAACTCTACTAAAGAGTGGTGGTAGTGTAGAACCTGGAGCCTATCATGAGCCATTCCTTGCTGTTACATCTCCTTGTCTATATATTTCCAGTGCATGATTTTGTAATGCCATAACCTGATAATGTAGGAAACAATAATTCTTTAGTGGGTTATACAGGTTTTTTCAAATGGTTGCATCTCAGCACATAATGTTCAAAATTCACATTTGACTGTATCATCACCAATCTTATGAATCAGAAAGCTACTAACTTCATGTAAATGATTAATAATTTTCCAAAATCATACATACAGCAATCACATAAACTCTCTTCTTTGAGATTGCCATTGTACTCTGACTTGAAGTAGAAATGTTTTGTGTATATTTCCTCCAAACTACTAAAACTGTACTCAAGGATTAACACATGTGAAAATTAAAAACTGTTTTCTTGTTTCACGAAGGACACTGCTAAATGAAACATATTTCTGTCACTGAGAGTGTATGGAGGTGACAAACACAACATTACACGCTCAGTGTGGTGCCATTACCTCAATCCCTGATAGAGCAGCTGTAGTCAGCAAAGGATTTTATTTGTGTACCGTCAGAGAAAACAGTAGTACAGAAAAAAAAATGAGATTAATATGGTTTTCAAACACTAAAACTAGTCAATAATGTCTACATTCTGAACAGCGAGTTGAACCACTTATTTATGTAGTACATACCCTCCACCACCACCACTATGACCACCACCACCACCATCACCACCATCACCACTATCACCATCACCGCCATTATCATCACCTTCTTTGAGTGATTAGCAGGTGCTGAAATACTTTGGACTCCATAACCAAAATATGAAACAAAATAGCAAGTTCATCCATGGCTGGAATTGCCTTCAGGTTAACAGCTAAGTCTTTAATTCAGCAAGTCATTTGGTAATGTCATGATTTTACCTTTGGACTCATTTTTCATCCAACAGTCATTGAACAATGTCCACTCTAGAGCTATTGTATGAGGTACTCCAGTCATTTTCCTTTTCTAGTTTTAAAATCTACACTAAACAATTTGGGCTTTTTTTTTTTTTAAGAACTCATCATTTAACACCTACATTGGAGAACTAAAACTAATCTGCATCAAACTGGTACCTGAATACCATTCAGACACATTCTAGTGCAGAGGACAGGGTGACAGCGTTACTAGTGTCTATAGTCAAGCATAAGAGAATTATCATTTTCTCCAGTTTAAGGACTACTCCTTCTGAAGAATTTTATCTTTTGCTACAATTTCAGACAAAGCATGCAACACCTCAACACAACAACATTAAGAAGGGGAGTTTGGGGTCAGCAACTTGGCTCAGTAAGTAATGGTGCTTGCTCCCAAACCCGATGACCTGAGTTCAATCCCTGGGGCTCACATGGTAGAAGAGAGCCAACTCCTGAGTGTTGTCGTCTGACTTCTGTAGTACATGGGAATGTGCACCCTTGCACACATACACAAATAAATAAATAGTAATGTAAAAATAAAGCACAAGTTTTGTAACCTCTTCTTTAGGCAGTTCAAAAGGATATGAATTCATTTACAAAAGGTTATGAATTTATTCACCAAAGTGTATAAATTCATTCACAAAAAGTATGAGCTCATTTTTAAAGGTCCATTTGGCAAAGTTGATACATACCTAAAGAATATAAAATATTTTAATGTACACTGTGTAGCAATTAACCAGTATTATGTTAATCAAAACATCTATCTCTTCACCTAGTTAGCATTGCTGTATAATAATGTTTAAGATCTACTCAAACACAGTGTTATAAACTGGTCACCATGAAAGCGCTTTATATCCAGAAACCTATCCTGTGTAAGAGAAATTGCTGACTGGTGCTAACTGTTGCCCAACATCTCAAATTGTCTACTTATTAAAATTTTAGAGAAAGTATTACTAAGTATTAAACAGTTTAGAATTAGTTTTAATAACTTTTATTGTTACTTATTGTACAAGTCACAAACTGCACTTAACTTCTGGTGTCTTACAGATTAAGAGAATATTTCAACCATTATATATAATAATAATGTTTTCTTGATTATAAAAAGCATGATAAAAATTTACTGGCAGAAGGGACTGGGAATGAAGAGTTAATTTCTTAAACCATGCATAAATTTATATCCTTAAACTAATACTTAAGCACTGTCCATTAGACACAAGAATATACCAACAAAAACACCTATTCACTTTCAGATGGCTAACACCAGCAAGTCATATAGCATTTGGAAAGATTTCCTATATACTCACAAGAAAATGAAGCTAAGAGGCAAGTAATACCTTAGCATTATTATATAAATGCTTTCCCTCATATGGAGATCATAGAAAAGTCTCTAGAAATCTCAGGGCTCCCCTGAGTCACAGTGGAGAACCCCTGCATGGATATTGCTGTAGGAGAATTATCATAGCATTTATACATGAATTCCAAAATTTGAGCAAGGGAGTAGCTTAAATGTATTGGCACAGCAAATTAAAGCCTGTCACTACTGAAAGCAAAGGTAGAGATTTAAAACCTAATTAATCTCACCTTGGAGGTGGGACTCTTTTATGCAATGCTGCCAACCAGTCACAAATTTGGTAAACATAAGAGATAAGTGAATATGAATAAGTATGACTTCCTAAAATGTTCATTAATATTTACAAATATCCTACTGAATACAGATACGCTTTAAATCTCTTTTTTAGTAATTGAAAAACAAGAGTCACTATGATGGCTTCAGAAGATAATACACTAAACTGCCTGGCACAGTGTTAGGCCCTTAGCAAATATTCATTAAAAATCCATGGTTTTCTACTCAAGAAATATCTTTCTTCAGCCTAGTAAATAACACACACACACACACACACACACACACACACACACACACACACACATGATTCCAGGCTAGATGCAAGAATACAAACTCTGAATCATTCCCATCACTGGTCCTCAGTGCAAAATATAAAGAAATACATAATTATTTCAGCGATAACTTGAAGTATTATGGAGAAGAATCTGGCATGCAACAGAGGTTACCTTGGATTTGGCACCAAATCTCAGGATTATGTTTATGTGGCTGTGCAATGAATCATGAAAGTTCCCTTTGTAAAGGCCCTTGAGCGCTCAGAAGTTGCATGTTTTCAATACTGCAGAGTCTAGATGTCTTTGGGTAGTTATCTTTTTCGTTAATTACTACTGCAAGGTGTGGAGCATTTGCTTCTACAAATGGATGTCATTTCTGGCATGTGAATGCTTCAACTGCCACATTCTTTCAATTCTTTTCTTAAGGACAGTAAAAAAAAAAATTGCTCTGAATTGACTATTTTTTTCTGTTTGTACCTCTCAATGAACCCATCTCCACTGCCCTTAGGCAGACTTTAAAAAACAAGAAATTCTTGACACAATTAAATCAAAACATGCCACACAAGTGATCATGGAGATAAATAAACAATAAAACAAACATCAACCCTTTCTCAAAATGAACATCACCTTTCAAAGCAGACTTCCTCCTTTTAGCATTGAGATTCCTGAAGCATATGGGCCCAGTCCAGTGATATATCCTGGCCCTGAAATGGAAATGCTAAGAGCCTGTTAAATGGAAACTGGTCTCGTACAGGGCTCTCTCCAATTCCACGTGGAGTTTGCATCTGACACTCTAGATTTTAAGCCCTTAGTAAGCAAGGATGTTTTTCTATTCTATTGGATGATTTCAGAGTCAAGTTTGGTTCAATTATTAGTAGTAGTTGGTTCTTAATTTTAAAAAAATGAGATAATAAAACGTTTATGTAATAATTCAAAAGGGTAAATGGAAAGAAGCATAAACCAAGAGCATGGGGGAGATGGGGAATTTTATACTGTCAAATATGAAGCACAGGGCCTTAACTACTGTGGTTGACACATTGTGCACCCCAATAAATTTATCTGAGGGTCAGAGAACAGAACAGCCACTATATTAAACACAGAGGTTAGGCAGTGGTAGCACATGCCTTTAATCCTAGCATTCAGGAGGCAGAGATCTCTGTAAATTCAAGGCCACACCTGGAACAGAGCCAGGCATGGTGGCATACACCTTTAATCCCAGCACTTGAGATCTCATGTCTTTGCTTGGGAAGGACGCATGCCTTTCATCCCAGGAAGTGATGACAGGAAGCAGAAAGGTATATAAGGTGTGAGGACCAGGAACTAGAGGCTTTTAGCATCAGCTCAACTGAGACCCTCAGGGGTGAGGACTCAGAGGCTTTCAGTCTGAGGATTCGTGGAAACAGGATCAGTTGAAGAGTTGGCGAAGAGAGGTTGGCTGTGGCTTCTTTTGTCTCTCTGATCTTCCAGCTTTCACCCCAATATCTGGCTCCGGATGTTTTCTATTAATAAGATCTTTTAAAATTCGTCTTAAAAACTACAGACTCCTATTTTATGCAAGGGACCAAACCAAACCCCTCTGTACCAGAGTAGACAGCCCACAGAAAAGTCATTTAATGACCATGGTGGAAGGCTTACTGCAAGAAATTAAAAGGTTTTAACAGCTCCTAGAAGGAGCTACAAATGGTGTGATCTGCAAACTAGAACAGAAAGAAAAACACCTGTAGAAATAAATGCAGATGTTGAGGCTGATCTACAGCCTGTGGATTCTGAACAACTGTAAACATGGAGAGTTCAAAACAATTAGTATATAACTGCAAATGCAAACAGAAAATCATAAAACAATGTAGTTGATAATGGACAGTGGCTTAACAGTTAAGAGACAACAGATAATTCCAAGGGAAAGACAGAAGAGCATAGTGAAGCTCAGATACAAGGCATAGCCACTTTTATTGTATCTCCTGGAGACAGTTCTTACATATCCCTTCTTAGGAGATCAACCCACCATACATGAACATTATACCTTTCAGGGATACTTCACATTAGCAATGAGACGGTAACATAACTGCCTGAGATCCACAGTTGATCTATGTTTCTAATGTAATGTGCACACTTATTTAGATTTAGTCTCTCTGTTTACCATGAATTATTTTATGTGACATTTGATGTCTTTTGCAAACATCACTTTCTCAAGGCAATGACATGATTCAAAGATGGAACTTCTCATATGACATCAAAGTTTTATGGGGTTGGGCATTATTTGTTCTTGCTTCTGTTTGTTTGTGTTAGCATCACTCTCGGGCTTTTTGTAGAGTAAACACTCTACGGGTTCTTCAGAGTGCCTGCACTTCCAGGTTTCCTGATTTCTGACAGTTTGTACTTTAACTCTCTGTGAAGTGTCAAGGCAAGCAAAAGAGGATTAATATTAGACTGTCCTGTTTGGCTTACTGACAGTTTGATGAATTCACTGGAAAGTTTAGATCATTAATTAGCCTTCTTTTTATTTTGTGTATTTTCCGTATTAATCTTGTTTTTATTTTCCTTTCCTCCCTCCGTAAATTAACACTGGTTCTGTCTGCATAGACAGTGGTATTTGGTCTGCATACTGTCTAACTTGCTTTAGCTATGGATGTTTCTCTGGTTTCTTGGTGTTCCTTCAAATAAATCCACTCTCAATCTTAAAAGCTGAATTGAATCAGTCTATTTGGCACTTTTGTCTCAGTCACGATTTCTTTGGGCTTACTTAAGAAAGAGATAGGGACCATGGTTTGCTACAGAACAGAGGCATGCACAGCAGTCTGGAGAAGAACAGTTGTGGCTAGCTCCTCCAGCTTTCATTTCCCTGAGGAATTTTTCCTGCTTCTGCTTTCACCATTTGTGTGTGTGGGGGGGGAGGCGTCTTCATTTCTTGAGATTCTTGCTGTTTAAAGTTACGTTAACCTGTTCAGATCTTCATTCAGTCATTCAGATACTGCTCTGATCACTATACGAAGTGCAACAAGAGAAGGATGTGAGATAGAAAGTATGGAAGTGAGCAAGGAGCAGGTTGACTTCCTAGCCCTGGTGAGTAGACATGGGAGGAGGCTACTGTTAATACTCTCAGTATTGCAGAGTACTTATATGCAAGAATAAACTGTCGCTCTGGAGACAAAGGCAAGTGTTTTGTGGATTATCTTCTTCCCAGTAGCACAGATATGAAGGAGTGAAAATGTGTTGCCAGCCAGGGCTCTCTGCCGTGCAGTCTCCGACCAATAAGGAAACAGACTATATAAAAGTGGCCAACTCGTCATCGTAGACTAAAGATGTCACTTAGGAAATATAAGTAATTTCTTAACAGCACTGTCATCATTAGAATTCTAAATATAAATAAAACTACATACAATTACCTCTGCTATGGATTTCTAACCTACAATGTTTATTCTCTGCATTATAACATTTTTCCTACCTAAACACAGATCTTGAAGTCATGAAAACAGAATATGACCACTTTCAGAAAATTCACTAGAGTCTTTGAGAAATGCCCCAATCATCAGTTTCCACCTGATCTTTCAAACATGTCATTTGTAAAAGCAGTGGTTACATTTAATCTGTCTCAGAATCCTATGCCCAATTGGTTGAAAAGGGGGAAATGTTACAGCCAGGCCAGATTACAGGGTGCTCATCTGGGGCATTGCATGTTGTTGTATGTTTGTGTATTTGTTTATTTATGTTTAATGAGCACCTATAAAGAGGCATCACAAGAAAGTCAGTATTCTCCTACACACTTCTAAGATCATTTGTCAGGTTCAGTGTTAATGAATATAAGCAAAAGGGTTGAAAGGCCAGCTCAGAACTATTTAGCATGGCCTGCCATTTTTACGTGCAAAGCATTGAATGGATGGCTGTGGCTTCACAAAATTCTCGTTTCAGAGGTGATTGCTCCAAAAGGAGCTTGAGTGACCCTTCAAACTCCAGTTACTTTAAATCAGTCTTATTCTCCAGCATACAAAGTAAATCCAGCTCCAGGTGTGCTTTTCTCATTAACAAAAACTCTGAGGGTGGTTTCACAGGGATTCTTATGCATTGTTCTACATTCTTTGTTTGATTTATAAACTGCTGAGGGGAAATGGGGTTGTAAACCTAATCCAGGTTTATGATATAAAAGGGCAGCCCATTTTAGAAACACCTTGTGGTCTTACAAATAGAGTTAACTTTAAGCAATTTATTTAGTTAAATAACTGACTCAACTATGTATTAAATTGCTGCCAGTTGGAAATAATGGAGCTTGGCAGTTTTACTGTCAAATACAGAGGGTATAGGAAAATATGTGGAGGCAGGAGAATTGCAAAAGAGCAAGCCGCTGCAGCCTTTAGTGATGGAAAAACCAAGTAATTCACCTTGACTGTGCTCAAAGGGAAAAAAATTGAGAAGCAACTTTCCACTATTAAACAGTTAATTACAGTCTGTTTATGTGTATAGGGTTTGATTGTTAATTGTTTACAGTAAATTCTTCTATAAAAACAAGTGCTTGTTGCCTGGCTTCCTGGGTGCTTAAGAGACTAATATGGCTGGTGAGCTGGTCTGTTTTCCAAGGTGTAAACTTATTGACATAAATATGATGTCTGGATTTTAGAAAGGTTTTATGGGGTATCTTGAGCAAAAGATAAACTCAAATGTGAATACACAACATTAATGGGAAAGGTGTGAACCAGACGTGTTCTGCTTTATCATGGCTTATGGAAGAGAACTTCTTACTCCCATTCCTATCTGCAAGAAAAGAGAAAAGAATATAAGATACATGACATAACATGTAAGATTATAAGGTTTTTTTTTTTTTTGAGTATGCAGTCTTTGTGGACAGTTGAAGAAAGGAAGATCTCTGGGGAAAAGAAATCAAGGGATGCAGAATGCAGGAGTAATATAACATGTTCTTCAAGTTTATAAAAATATTCATAGGAAATACCAAGGCAGCTATTCTATCAGGCCACAGGCATAGAGAGTGTAATGGCAAAAGTTTTGATAGAAATAGCCTGGGCTTGAAAGATGGCTCAGCAGTTGAGTACTTGCTGCTATTGTGAAGGATCTGAGTTGAGTTCCCAGCACATTCATTGGGTGGCTCACAACCAACTCTAATCCCATTTCCAGAAGATCCAAAGCCCTTTTCTGTTCTCCATGAGTATCCAAACTCACATGCACATATGCACACACAGATACACACACACACACACACACACACACACACACACACACACACGTAATTAAAAATAAAACAAATCTTTTTGAAAAGCAAACTCACTGCTTATCAAGTCTTCAAGACTGGCCATAAATGTAAAATTCAGCAAAGCTAATGTCACAATTTGTGATTATTTAGATTATGTTAATTAACTAAAACTTTAATTAAGCTGTAGGTTTATAATCAGCCAGGGAGGAAGGCAATGTGGCTGAATATAAATCCAGTATCTGGTGAGTCTTTTGCTCTTTACATTTAGAGGAAAATGGCTGAAGATCCCTAAACTGTGCCTCTTAAAAGTTCTATGCCCGCCACAGTTTCTAAGGCAGTCCCAAAATGAGAGGCGGGTTTAAAACTCTGTGCCGTATCTGGGTCTCACGTGCCAATTTAAAAACTAATAATAAGTCTGGGGAGATGGTTCAGTGGATAAAAGTGCTTGCTGTGCAGGAATGAGGACCTGATTTTGAATCCCTAACACTCACATAAGAGCCAGGAGTGTGTACACGTGACCATAACCTCAGTGTCAGGGGAACAGACAAAATGGATCATGAGAGCTCAATGTCCAGCCAGTCTACCAAAAATGGTAAGTTTCTGGTTCAAGAAGATATCATGTCTCAAACAATAAGGTGGGGAAAGAAGGTATGGGATGTCCTGCAATGACCTTCACATTGGGCTTACAACAGCAATAATAATACAGACATGGTGCGTGAGTACCATGGGTTTACATGAGAGAAACACACAACATTAATGGTAATGGTATGATTTTAACATGCTCCGCTTTATCATGGCTTGTGGAAGAGCATTTCTTCCTTCCATCTCAGATGTCTCCTATCTGTGTGGCTGCACTATTGTCAGACTTAGCCTTATATTCAGCCAGTAAGTTTTAACTACACTGAGGAAAGGAATGGTCCACACAAAAATGTAACCTATTTCTATAATAAATTCTAGATAAGCACACCAGGACAGTATAAATCACAAGACCAAGAGCAGGTTTCATCACACAACCGACTTTTGTGCAGAACCGGGCCATCTGATAGGATTGCAAGGGAGGGTAACTGAAAGACAACATGCAGTTTGAAGTATGTTGTGTCTGGTTCAAATCAGGAGTAGAGAACACAGCTTTTAGTTCTTTCCTTCTGGGAACTCCAAGCTCAATGGTGTAAAAATTGTTCAAAAGGAGAGTTCAGTTTGATGGATGAAGCTAAGAGATAAGTATGATCTTAAAATGATATACTACCTCAAGAACCTCATTTTCCCTCTCCCATTAGTCATGAAAGTAAACCAAGAGCATTCCAACATTTATTTGCAATAGGCCTAGTTTATTTTCTTTTATCAGAGTTGGGGCTTTCCCCCATTACTCTTACTAGCTTTCTTTGAGGTATAAGTATGGCTCCATAAAAAAGAGGGGAACAAAATCCTCTGCTCATTAACTTTCGAGTTAGTAAACTTTTTTCTCAACTGCAACCCTCATAATTTCTCCAGTCACCACTCTCCCCATCTATTCTCACATTCCTTACTTTGCATGTCAGTCCCAAGTGCCTCAACCCATCAGTTAAATTAGCTGTTTTTACAACATCTCACAAAAGGGTTTACAGCCGAAACTCTTTCCTCTAATCTAGCTCTTCTTGCCGCACGTACAATTTCTTTATTGACTTTAGGTTTGGGGAGCTTTAAAAGTAATACATATCAGCAAGGGTTGCCTGCTTTCTGATCTATGTTTTCTCCTGCTAATCATTCAGTTACCTGATTAGAAACAGATGCGATCTATTTGAAACGTGAACTTAAGAGTGAACTGCTGGTGATTGCTGGTAGTTTTGGATGGCCTGTGAATATGTCGTGGAACGCCTTAGAAGGTTTCCAAGGCTAAACTGTGGGTTATATTTTATTTATACAATTGTTTTCTTACCAAATGAGCCATTCCAACCCAAACCAACTGACAGAGAAAATAAAAGCTTAGTGCCAGCAAACCCAGAGTGAAGGTACATTTGTACGTAACCCTCAAACAAGAGCACGGGACTGTGATAGTACAGAAACTGAGCCCCGCTGACACTGTAGGATATTGGGAGAAGTAAATATCTGAGCAATTATTTAAAACCTGATGCAAAAAACAACAGTTACAAGTATATAAACTGTTAGGAAAAGGTGGGAGAGTACAGAATAAATACTTTCTAAAGAAAACCAGTATCCATGTGGAAAATACAGTGTGTTGTATTTTAATGAAGGGTTTTAGATTTTATTTACGAATGTGTTGTGCATATGTGTACACACAGAAAGCAGAGGAAGATATATGGAGTGTTATTCTTCCCTATATTCCTGTGAAATGGGGTCTCTTATTGAACATGGAGCTAGGTTGGTAGCCAGCAGCCATGGGAATCTTCGCCATACTACAGTATTGGGGTTAGAAGTGTGTGGGCAACCAGACCTGACTATTTACATGGGCGATGGGATCTGAACTGGGGTCCTCTGTTTATGCAGCAAATGCTCTAAACCTCTGAGCCACGTCTTTAGCCCCAAGTAGTAGTTTCAATGAGCAGATGAAGAGGAATGTCGGGCCCACCTGGAGCATGACCCACATCAATATTACCACCCCTACTTTTACAGATAAGAAGTTAAACGATTGAATTGAAAAAGGTTCATGTTTTATTGATGTGATCTGTTGTCAATTACACAGTCCCAGCCAAAGGAACTTGAACTGGGTCGTGTAGAAAACCACTTTTGTAAAACGCATGATATAAATATCTTTAGATATTCATTTCATTAGACTACCAAGCCAAATAAAATCTGCTTAAAAGTGGGAAACTCAGGGAACCTTTTCAAATCAGAATTGGGTCTGCATGGGATTTGTTTTTCACAAATATATAAGAAAACCAGAGTAACAGACTTCTCTGCCTCCTTTATGAATAAGAGCCACGTTTGTTATGTCTGTTTCCTATCTGTGGCTATCACTAAGATAGCAATTACATAGCCAAGATGTAGAAACCATAGTGTCAGTTTTACTAAACTGAGATATTATACACCGATGTGGCCATTTGAAGAGTTTTGTACAAAACAATACTCATCTGAAACAAAACAGGAGAGCCCCTAAGCTTAAATTTCCAGTTCCGTTTTTAAATTACACTTTTTCTTTGTGACTCTATGGTTTCTTCAGGAACTTCAGGATGGAAGTAGTCAAGGTGGTGATATTTTTGGTGAGGTCTGTCTGATAACAATAATAGCCAGACACCTCAAAAATTGTGGCTTCTTGGGAGTGTCAAGTGACTGCTGAGTCCATCCCCAAACATGCCCCTCGTACACATGGCTCTCTCAGTTACTGTGAGAAGAGGAGAGGTGGGATTATGGTCCTTAAAGGACCCTTTCAATTGCTTCCATCCTCGCTGTCCTGTTTGTTCATCTCTGCTCTGAAAACCAAAGCTCTCCAGAACCCCGAGGGCATGTGATGGCTTGTCTTGGCGTGAACTCCAAGAGCTGAAACTCTGGGCCACAGAGAAGAAAGATTTAAGAGCCTCTCACCTCACAAACTTGGTCATTGGGTCAAGGCAGTGACAACCTGTCAGAATCTCGTTTGTGGCACCCAAGCACGCCAAGCACAGGGACAGCAGAAATGGCTGCAAAGTCCTCGGACTCTGGTTTCCTTAGTCATTAATGCCATTGATTATTTTGCTTTTTAAATACCGAGGCCTGCCCTAGTGCTGGCCCCAAATACAACCAGTCAACTCACATTTCTCCTGGTCTTTTAGAAAATGCAGATTTGCCAAAATCCTAAAAAAAAAAAAAAAAAAAAAAAAAAAAAAAAAAAAAAAAAAAAAAAAGCTGAATTTAAAATATACATATATTTGTTTTAAAAGAAAAAAATGCTGGGTGGAGGGGGTGTCCCAAACAAGCTAAATGTTGATCTGTCTTTTATTAATTTCATTTTTTATCTTCTTGTGTACAGGCGTTTGACAGCTGTGACTTTCATGGGCAATGCATTTGAAAAAGAAGACATAAATATTCAGAGACATATTAGAATGCTGGTGGATGTAAGCACCTGTCTACTTAGTGTTGACGGAAAATCATTTCCTTTGCTTTATGCATGGTACCTCTAGAGACCACAGAGGTCCTATTCTATTTAAAGAGCGGGTCCCAACATCAGCGTTTGCTCTTGCAACTGCAGTGTATATAGCTAATTATATTTATTGAGGAAACAATTTTGTTTTATACTTTCAATGATACTTAAACAATTTTGTCAATCTTCATCTCGGAAACAATTTTCCCTGAGGATTCAGTGAATGAAAGACTTAGTACAAGGCCTGAAAACAATGTCCTGACACTCCGTGGTTTCTGTTGTCACCGGGAGAAGTTTCTCAAGCAGAACTTTCCCAGAGAAGTGTCAAGAGAAGACGCTTGCTCGATCTCCGAGGGCCCTGTGATAAACATCACCGTGTCTGCATACAGCAGCCCCTGATCGTGTCTTCAGCGTTCCATGTTTCAGCTGCCAGTGGTCAACTGCAGTCAGAAAACAGGAAATGGAAGTTTTCAGAAGTAAATAATTCATAAGGTTTACATAACTTCTATTATCATACATTATTACCATTGTTCTATTTTATTGGTTCCTACCATTAATCTTGTACCATGGCTGGCAAATTCAATAGTTAAGCCTTCATAAGTATGTGTGTATAGGAAACACACAGGATCAGCACAGCTCAGTACTAGCCATGGCTTTAGGCATCCACGGTGGGTCCTGAGGCATACGTTCCTCTAGACGAGGGGAATTACTTTGTATGCATTTGGCACATAGTCTATTAACATAATCTTAAACTATCAGTATAATGTTTTGATGTTTGAATGATAGACACTTTAAGTCAATATAATTTTTAAATCAGATACATCATTTTTTAAAAATTTCTCCGGATTTTTTTTTCTCTTTACTTTAGCCATAGTAGAAAAGTCATCCTGTAACTTAACTAGGGTGAATAAGTTACTCTGCACAAAGAAACATTGGGAAGAAAGGAGAGAAGGAAGTAGGAAAGTTGAGGACACACTTCCTAAAGACACCCAGAGTTCTGTGGGGCCCTCGTAACCTGGTTTTGATAGGGAATCTCAAAACCCCATAAAGGTACCATGTGTGCAAACTGGGTATGATTAACTTAATCATCCCCTGAAGAGTAGTTTCCCTTCCTATATTTGGTAAAAGACTGTGCTGGAGACGGATTTGCCAGGGGTTAACACCCGACTGCTCAGACACCTCCTTCAGCAGAATCTGGGCTCAGAATTACAAATGTACCCTATTATCAGAAATATAATGAAACACGGACTAAAGTGAATGAAGTCTAATTTTTTTGGCTCTGACATTTCTCCCCATTCTCCTTTTACCTGACAGGAGTGTGTAATGATGTTAGCTCTGCCTGAAGAGACGGGAGCCTGTTGGAGGAGAGAGCAGTCCTGAGCACAAACTTCCAAAACCTGACAATGCTGCCACCTACAGGCTAAAGCTTTCAAGGCGGATTCCACCCGTGACTGTGCCTTCCTACCCCAACAATGAAAAGCACAGGAGATCATGATAGAGGAGCAGAGTCCCGAATCCACAACCCTGCAAAGAGTTAAGTCACCAGGTGATAGCAAAGAACAGGCCCTTTCGCTTAGCTACTTCAGTGCCGTTCCATAATTTAATTAGGATCATCACACGGCAACCAAAGCTGTCTAGAGGAATTACGAGCCGCAAGTTCAGATCACACGTGAATCCTTTTGCTCAATTAAAGCTAAGCAATTTTTAAGGTCCCCCCCCCCAATTCTTTGCAGTATATGCAAAGAGCAGCGAAGCGTGGCCTACATATTTTTTACATTAAAATTATTACATAAGGCCTGTAGCATTTGAAATACTATGGAAATCAAAATGTTACACTCTGACCTTGGGCATTTAAACTTCCTCATTTTGGAAACTATTGTTGCCCCGCTCTCCTTTGTTCTAAGAAAATTACTGTGGTTAGTTATAATAGCTGAATGAATAATTACTGCAGGAAGAAAGGAAGTATGTAATAGTGCAGGAATGGTTCTTGAGCCTACATTTTACTAAATAGAGTTTTAATTCTGTTTGAAGTCCAGGCATTGCAACTAAAGACATTAGCCTACTCCCTCTTCCCTACTGTACCTGTCAATAAAAATGATTGCTTTGTTTCTCAGACTACCCAATCTTCCTATCTTTATGCCAGAAAAAAAATTACAAAGAATTTGATAAAGGAAAAAAATGCCTTCTGGAGGAGCCCGATTCAAGTTTGATGTAACTTTTACAGTTTAAGTCCATTCAACATCAGCCTGCTAGTGTACAAAAAGTTCATTGCAAAGCATTTCTCTAAAGTTTGAAACTTTCTTCAATTTTTCTTTTAAATTTTCCTACTAATTGTACCAGGGGACAGAGGAGTTGGTGCTTCTTGTTTTCACCTGTGTTTAAAACACATAGAATCAAATACCAAAATTATAATTTTATCAATGCCAAATTGTATCTTGTGATTTCAATTAGTCTTTGAATTAGTACAACTTCCACTTGCTTGCTGAGTAGCCTGAAAGTGCTCACACTAGAGGAATTCAAAATTAACTTTTAAATGTTCAGTGGAAAGAAACAAATACTCTTCTTTAAAAGGAGCATTGTAATAAAATATACAAAATAGGAAGGTATAAAGAAATCAGGCAGGGCTGCAAAGAACATTACAGTAACCTGAGCATCTTTGCAACTTGGAAGTGATTTATTTATTTGTCTATTTATTTATGTATAATACACACACACACACACACACACACACACACACACACACACACACACCCTGCATTTCCATATGTATTTCTTGAAACAACTGAAATCAGAATGCACAAGAGAACTTCCAAGTTCTGTGGGAAATTCTTCACTAACTCACAGATCAAAAAGAACATTTTACATTTTACAGTATTGCAGCCTATTTATTATTCAATACAGGAAGAAATCTGGATGTTGAGAAGCGTACATGTGTATTGTATTTGATTCACAGATTGTTTATTAGTCTCTTAATGAGTGTACAAAATGCAAAAAGGATGCGATCTTTATTTTTTTTTAAATCTGCAAAGATTAAATCTCTCCACATTTGCAGCCAGATATTTGCAGGATCAACAACTCCTTTAAACACTAGTTGGATTTAGTCATAATAAGAATATAAATACAATAAGAGATTCCTAAGGGGGATGCAATTTTTAAAAAATTTCCATATTTGCTACAATAAATGTTATGCCTGGAAATTTTATAGCTAAAAGAAACACAGAAAATACTATACCCAGAGCCAGAAGACTGCTCCAGTACAAAGCAAGTCTGATATATTACCTTCCAAATACATTGCATGTCCCTGGTAAAGTTGTAAATTATGGTTGCAAATGAGGCCACAAACAAAATTTTGCTCGAGGCATGAATCATAAATTCAAACAATAATCATCTCCTATGTGAGGCACAACTACTTTGTTTACTTCTTAGGCACTGTTTCCTAAACACGAAGATGAAAGTAGGTCAAGGAAATTTAGCATCTTTTTCTCATGAAGCATGCAATGATGCTGGGTGGTACTGCCTTATTTTAAACTGCACGAACCTTTTACATATTAAAAATCTGTTTTCACAGTGCTGGGTCCTTAAGCATATTGCCATTTTACTTCATGATGACACCATATTATCCAAACTATATACATTTAGTGAGGAAAATAAATGATTCATAATATTAACCTGCTAGGTGGAATTCTGATGTACTTTTCATATGGAAAGTAAAAGGTATCTGGTTGCTATGAAATGCTACTTTCATCTAGTTAGTAGGTATGATGGTTTACTATTCCTTGTGCATAGATGAAAAATGAGCTTTTTTATATAATTTCTAAAAGGCTGATTCCATTAAAACCTTTACAAACATGAAGTTTAAGATAACTAGCCTTTAATTAAATCTGGCCAAATGACAGAAATATTGTCTACAATGCAGATTTTTAATATTAGGATAATGATCTTTTATTTATGGATGCTGGGAATGCAGAGCAGTACAACTGCTCATCTGCAAGGCTCCTGGTTCTAACTGAGGTTCTGTTCTTCTCAGGGATGAATATCAACCACAATAACACTAATAATAGTCATATTGATTAAGTACTTATGGTCCACTAAGAATTGTGTTTGGGGCTTTATATGGATTATCCGATTTAATTGCTACAGAAATTCTTCAAAGTGGAAGCTGTATTTATATGTTTAACAGCTTATGGAACCAAGACATAGAATAATCAAGACTCCTGCCTCCATTCCCACCCTGTTCATGTTCACTCTGGGCGAGGCACTGAGTCTTCCCAGATAGGGTCAAGGCCTATTTCTTTCTTTTTTTTTTTTCATTTTTCTTTATTAAGAAATTTTCTACTCACTCCACATGCTATCCACAGACCCCCCCTCCTCCCAAGGCCTATTTCTTGAAGAAAGCAATAATTTATTCATTAAAACATTATACCAGTCTATAAAGGAATGGTAACACCATATTTTGATATGTTTTAAGCTTAAAAATCAAACAATTTATGGGTGTTTACGTAAAATTAATAAATTGGCACAATGGTTTACATGGTGCAACATTCAAAAAGTATTTGTACCCTAGTATATACTATCTATTAGATATTTTTAACTTAGTGGTGAATAAAAAGGAGGTATATCCTTTCTCATGGGTCTTTTACAGCAGCATAAAAATAAAGCAAAATATTTTCAATTCTTCAGATAAAATAATTAAAATTGAATAAAAAACAATTGAATACAGACAAGTAAAAAGTAGATGTCTCTGAGTAGGTGGTATGTCAGCTGGATGCCAAAGGATGGGAAATTATTGTGCCAGCACGTAAGCAGGATATTCTACACAAAAGGAAAGTGCAGTGTGCAAAAGACTAACCAAAAGATAACGATGAGTACACAGCAGAAGCTGCAGTATGCTGGATCCCCAGATATGGAATGACAGCTCTTTGTTTCCACACTTGTCCCCTCCCTCCACTCACTCTACTTCAGGCATCTATACCTCCTCTATCAATTGCCTAAGACAAAAGATAGGAATTTATTTTATTTCTTTTGTCCTTTACACCCACATCTCATCAATCAACAAGTGCCATTAGCTCAGAAACATTATCCTGACTGTGTCCACTCCTTTCTATTCACTGTCCAGACCATCTTATAGTCATCCTTTGTCTGAAGGCATTGTTACAGCTTCCAAACTGGCTCTCAGCTTCCTCCACCTCTAGTCCCCTCATAACAGCTAGCCTTATCTTCAAAATGTAAAACATGTCTCTTTATAAGCTGTCCAGTGTCTCTTTCAACATCCTCCATATAACTACACATTGCCTTTCAAATTTTCACCCAAATGCCACCTTCCAAGTGAATCCATCTTTTATGGTTCAATCCAAGGGGAACTGCTTTTAGCTTGCTGTGTGTGTTCTATCTTCATTTCTTGAAATTTGCCTTCTAGCAGGAATCTAGACTATCTCAATTATTGTGTTTCCTTTACATAGAACAGTGCACAGCACATAGCAGGCATTCAATTAACTTGGAAAGGTTGGGAAGATATGCAGAAATCAGAGCATTCATGGAACTTTTGGCCACTGTAAATTGAGATTTTCATGCCAAATTAAATGGGAAACTTTGAGGGAGTTCTGCACAGGAAAACAAAAGTACCACAATGGCTGTTGCCAATGTGGAGAATATACTGAAGAGGAGCAGGAACAGGATCAAAAACAGCAGTTATGAGGCCAATTCAGAGAAGCAAGTAGAGATGCTTTGGTTTGGGATAGGACATTGGTGTTGGTGATCGTGGGAAAAGGGATGCATTTGTAGGAAAATTTCAGCTCAGCTTCATATGGATTGAGTTGAAGAGGAAGGAAAGTGGTAAAAATTATCCTTAGATATTTGGGGGGAGAGCTGACATGGTGGGGATGGGGAGCTAAAAGAAGAGCCAGAGGAAGGAGAATGAATTCAATGGGGTACATTTAATCACCCTGAGTCATACTTAATTTTCTGGCAATCCATTTGGGTCAGTTTCATGTCTGGCATTTTTCTTTAGAGGGGCAATTCAAGGGAAGGTCAATCTAGTCACAGAAACAAATATCTCTTTAGCAGATATCCCACCATGTTTAGATGGCAGCAGCAGGAGAAGCAAATAACAGCGCACGAAGGATGATGAACGTTCAGCTCTTCATTTTTATGCCAGTTTTCTAAAGTCGCCAAAAAACAATTTTGTCAAGGAATTTCTAGCCCTAAATATAACATAAGGAAGAACGCATGGATTGATAAGGCTTTTACACTGCATTTAATTGAAAGATGATGATGCTGTAGGTTTTTTTTTTTCCTCCCTTCCATTCTCACTTCACAGTCCCTCTGTGCAATCTGTAGTACCAGAGGATGTGAGGCAAAGAGGATAGAGGGTAGCTGAGCCATTGGCAGCTGTGTTAGTCACTGCTCTGAGGGACGCTCTCCTGCACAAGTCATCCCTTGAAAGTGAATGTAGATGCTTTGGAGGATGGAAGATGGACCGCGATTGCCATTAAAGGAATGCAGCAAGACTCCCTTCACTTCAGAAAGCACCTGGGGGTGTGTCTTGGTTCTTAGATGTGATAAAATGGTATTTTTCAGAAAGTCTTCTAGTGGACTTGAACATTTGAAGCTCCTGTAGATATAAATTTGTTAAGAAATTTAAGAAAAAGAACACTTCTCAGTGATAATTTACTTTAATGGCAAAGATACCCATTTTTATTCAGCATCTGTTATTCTTATAAAATAATACCTCATTAATCTCCAACATAGTTCTGTGTTTGTAAAGATCTAGACTGCATAGTGAAGGTTGATAATATATCTCAAAGTGGGTAAATAACAAAGACATTACTTTGAGTATGAGTTGTTCTTCAACATCCTTGCAGGAAATATAAAATAATCTCTAGTGTGCAACTTCTTAGTGTTCTGATTCTGTAGTCACTATTCTATTCTATGCAGATGATTGTAAGAATTAAATGATAAATATTCCTGATTATAATTTGATGCAAAGACTTGAAAATATCACAATTATTAGTAGTACTTTAGTTGTAACTGAATTACCTTAATACATAAGCAACTAAACCACAGACAACAGAAAAATACACATTAATGGAAATCCAATAAAATGAAGCAGACCTTTCCTTGTGAATGTTGTAATTGTGAATTAAGAAATGTGACAAAGAATTTCTACTTCTTGCGCACCTCAGGTGAAGATGGCTTACAGGGCTTGGTCCGGTCTACACATGTGGGTATAAGAGCTCCTCTTGGACTCTATGAGGCCCTCTGGTCCTGTTGGGATTCTAAGTATGCTGGGGTACAAACTGGCACAGTATTTAAGGTCTAAAGACATGGCACACCTACATTCACCCAGAGCAAGAGTCTATTTTGGCGGGGATCAGAGGGTGTGCCATGGGTGGGAGCCTCCTTAGGTCTTTGTTCTGGGATAGGCTCTGGCCCTGGTCCCCGCCCCCAAAACTGAATATCCTGTTCAAGGAAAGCCATCAGCTAGACACAGCACTCAGCAACATACCATCTATCTGTCCTCTCTCAAACAGAAGGAGCTGAATCCTCGGTCTGTAGCCCCCTCCTCCCAGAGAAAGGAAGGAATTTTACTCTTCTTGGTATCCCAGCCATTTTGAGAGTAGACAAGATGGCTTGCAAGTAAAATACATTAAACTGTAAATATAACACAGAAGGCTATACATGCTTATAAACACTGCCCTTAAAACAACTCCATTTGGCCATGTGGCTTCCTAAATGTGTAGATCTCACCCCGTTTCCCTCCTGTGAGATGGCCAAACTAAAGTGATCCCTGTTGCAGTTTTGCTTTGAAGTATTGGGAGTTCCTTTAAAAAGAGGTCCTTTACCCTAGAGCAGTGTGAACTGTGACCCCAAACCAAAGAAACTAAAACTAAATTTTATCAATAATAACCCAGTTTTTCAAGAAGTTAATAGAGTAGTCTAGAACATCATGTTAATATTTTTAACCTCTTCAAGAAAGATGAAGTAATTTCCAAAACTTTTATACTCTCATAAACAAACAAACAAATAAATAAATAAATAAATAAATGGTTCTTATTTCTCACCTCAGGTAAATACATGTATTTGTTTATATTGAAACCATTTAGGTTACGATAAAGCTGAAAATGATGATAAACTCTATGACTGACTAAAAGCCAGCATGGTTGAGTAATCCAACAGACTCTCCTAATGGAATTGATGCTATCTATTCACAAGAATATATTTGAAGAGATGTGACTGTTTCAAAGCAGCCTGCACTATTATCATTTGGATGCCATTCGTATTCAACTCAGCTACCATTTGCCTCTGAAAACTTGTACTAAATGTGTATTTTAAGACTGACTGAGATCTCATTTGATGAAGTAAAGGTTTTTACAGGCTATTTGTAAGCTCTTAAATATGGAGAATAGTGAGGTAAAGTGCAAACCAAGACAATACCAGAGATAATACTAATATTTAATAAATCTCTTTTCTAGTTTTAGCAAACTACACGTGAAAAATGTAAGCACACAAATCCACACCACATGTGGGTAGAAGGGAGGGTACAAATCAAGAATCAGAGGGGAGTCCTGAATCATACAGTCATGGTGAGCATGTCGGGTGATTTCTCTGCCTCTCCTAACTTCAGTGATACCCTCCAGCCAGCTTCCCTCCTCTTTCCTGGTGCTCCATCCATCCCCTCTTTTTTCCCATTTAAATTGAAATCTGAAACAGTTCTGGAGCTGTGTTGCTATGTACATTGTACACAGGAGATGCTGAGGCAGAGAGTGGCAACACAGCTAGTTGGGCAGGGATGAAGTCATTGCACCTTAGCAGTAAGGAAGCCAAAGGGTTCTCAGCCAACAAAGCAGCCCCAAGCCACCATACTGCCTGAAGATCAGTTCTGGAACTACTGACACAGACAAAATATGACCCTAGCTACCTTAGGGTAGTGTGTGTGAGTGTGTGAGTATGTGTGTGTGTGTGTGTGTGTGTGTGTGTGTGTGTGTGTGTGTATTGTTTTGTTTGTTAGGAAAACTCTTATCAATAATCAATCTATGTGGAGTTCTACTTCTTACCTGAGTCGTTCTTCTGTCCACAATATCGACTGGTTTCCTAAGCAACATATATACTTGTTTTAAATATGTGAGAATCCTTAAACATGTATGAAAGCAATCCTTTTTGTTCTTAGACTTTTTTCAAGATAAAACAAATATCCAAGAAATTAGATTCATGACTTAGAAATAATAAGAATGTTGCAGTCACCTACTAAGTGAATACAAATTGGCTAAAAAGAGAGTAATAGAGAAGGAATAAAGGAAGCAGACAGAACAACATATCCAACTAAAAACTTTGGCTGAATTGCTAGAGACAAGATACTATTTCTATAAGAGATGGAGAGAGACATGAAGTATTGCTGGCTGCTGTTCTGAAGATACAGAAAATGTCATCAAAGGGGTGGGGGCAGACTCTGTTGGAGACAAATCAACTTGAAATATTCTAAAGCAACTCAATCCAGAAGGAAGAAAGGGTAAATTGCTAATCTTCATTACTATGTAATATGAGAACAATGCTCCTGGAGGTCATTCAGGACAGATGACCCCGAGGAACCTGTTGAATTCACTGATTCCAGTCTTCTCTGTAGATTAGGTGGGGACAACACTAGCAATCTTGGCATGAATGCCATTATGTTTATTAAATTAGTTATTAAAATCTAAAATGTGGTCAGATGAAAAACTCACCTGAGAAGACTTGTAACTAAGATGTGCAGTGAAAATTCTAATCCTTTATCTTGAAGACCTTTTGTTGTCTTTATGTTGTTAGCACAGATCCCAGAAAATTCAAGGATGGTGGCTACATAGAGATTGCTCAAGACATATTAAAATGGAACTGAGCGATTGAAAAGTAATTTATAAAATCAAGAAAATTAAAACAAAGTAACTAACTAGTCCTTCATCAAGATTGCTAAAATGCTTCTAAATGTATAGAAATATTTTTCCTAAGAATCCATTCTGACTCTTGACAACGCACAGCAACAGCAGGGACTTCATGTACAGCAGTAGTTCCAAGGCCAGGCTTGACAGCCTGTCTTGTCACTGTGGCAATCAACAATGTTTACTAAAGTATCTATATGCCTTCCCCATGCCATGGTATTACCAAGTGCCTAGAAGACTTTGCACTTAACACAAATCACATGGTCCCTTTTTCCTTTCTTTTTCTCCCCCCTCCTTACTCTCCTCCAATTTAACAACTGCTCTCCATGCCTTGTAACAGCCTGAGGTCTGGAGGCCTGGCTCATGTAAGGAGTCACACTGCTGGTTCTGTAGAGTCTCCGGGGTTTCTGCAGTAGCAAGATTTACATTTTCATTACTAAAACTCTCCAACCAGATAATGTCACTCCGTGCAATGTCATGCAGACCCTCTGAGTCTTCCAAATGCTTGGCATCAGATCTGCACAAGCCTGCTCTCATTAAACAGCTCCCTTTGCTTGCCTTGTACAGAGCAGCTTGCTAGCCCACAGCTTCACCTTCGTTTGCCTCGTGACCCGTTTCTTCAGGATTTCCCTTTGGCAGCCAGATTCTGGGGGAGTCTGGGTATTAAAATCCCTGGGTGGTTTCAGATGCACCTGTTCCATTCTTTACGGAGTCATTAGAATTTGGCTAAGAGGAATGACAGCAGGTAAGAATTGAGTTTGTAAAAGAGCGACTCAGCATGACATTTTTTTCCTAAAGTGCAGTGGAGTGCATCCCTTAACAGGAAACTTAGCCACAACCAACCATCTTCTAGTTTTATAATTTGGGGCTCTAAGTAGCTGTCCTAGGATTTCTCCCTCTAGTCTTAATGCTTCAGGCAAATTCTGAATAATGAATGGGAGGAGCTGGGGTGGAGGGTTGCTGGAGAGAAAGTGCCTGAGCCCTAGACTAGGAAATGAAAATGAAAAGGCCTTCTGCAGTCTGTATTGGATACAGATGTACTCAAGGCAGCAACCCCATTCTGTAACGTTGCCAAAAACACACCAGCTACATATGGCTGCCTTGTCGGGTGGAGAATGGTGATGGGAATATCTAATAAGCATCATTTACGATTGGCAACAGAGCCATAAATTGACTATTGTTCTGGATGAACCTCACATCATAGCAATTAATGTGCACCTACTATGGGAAGGGCCTGGGCTAAGGTCTACTTGCTCTTTCTTACCATCCTCTCAGCTCTAAAGTCAGGATCACATTTGTTCTAGGGTACTATACTGTGTTTTCTTGTTACTGGGACCTAATGTCTAACATATTAAGGAAGGAATGGAAGCTCATAGTTGGAGGATATATTCCATTATGTCAGGGAAGTCATCGTGACAGTAAGGTCCAGCCATTTGCTCACCATCAGGAAGAAAGCATTGAATGCCATTGCTGTCTGCTGTCCCCTTTTTATTCAGTCTAGGACTCTAATAAAATAAATCCCGGACAATCTTAAAGATGAAAGAGTATACCACTATATGCATACACATAT
This sequence comes from Peromyscus eremicus, assembly GCF_949786415.1. Lineage (NCBI taxonomy): Eukaryota > Metazoa > Chordata > Mammalia > Rodentia > Cricetidae > Peromyscus > Peromyscus eremicus. The sequence goes on along the minus strand of NC_081419.1, from coordinate 88,757,777 downwards.
GCATAACCCTACTACAGAACTACAATGCTTAAGACAGTGTTGCTTGTACAATAATAATTTAAAATACCACTAAAAAACAGAGACCAGAACCATAGCTATAGGGATTGGACACCTGCTTAATGACATGGGTGACAGAGCAGCGAATGGGGAAAGGGTGGTCTTCAAAGCCCACTGGAGATCCATGTTAAAAACCCTAACTTTGACCTCTGCTCCTGCCCTCACACACTCAACTTAATCGAGGTAGATCTGGATCCAAGAGGGAGAACAAACACCTGAAAGACAGCAAAGGACGTTTCTTCAGGAGCTCAGAATAAGACAAAAATTTAAGGAAGAAAACCTACTACTGTACAGGAAAAAATTAATGACTTTGAAGATATTCAAATTAGAAACTTATTTCATCAGAAAGAGTAGTAAAAAGAAAAAGTGAGACAGACTGGGAAAAATATTCATAACACATATAATATACAGTGCATTCATTCAGAATTTAAATTTTTATACATCAATAATTTTAAGAATGCATAACAATAAAAAATAGGAAAATCCTAGGATGACTTTTCACAGGAGGATATCCATAGAGATAAGAATCCACTTCACTGGTAATGAGAACAATGTAAATTAATAATAGTAATAATAATAACAATAATAAAATGCAACACATCATATCTTCTTGTGATGGAAAGAAGGTTAAGTGAGTTCTGAGGTCATTTTTATAAGGGCACTAATCCTATTCATAAGGGCCCCACTCCCAGGTGCTAATTACCTCCCAGAGGTCCCACACCTAATCCCATCACATTGGGAGCTAGGATTCCAACATGTGAATTCAAAAGGAACATAAACATTTAGTGTATGGTGCATGGCTACTTTAAGAGACTCAGAATGTACAACCAGAGGGATTTGTGAAGGTGAACTTATCAACATAAATGAAGGAAGTGATTTTGACAAAAAGGATGAAGATGTCCCAGAGGAAGTGATGCCAACAAACAACTTCACATTACAAAATCTCAGAGATATTTTGTGACATTGCAAGCTTGAAGGATAAAATGTTGGAAGCTGATCAAAACTTAAAAAGGGGTATGACAATATGCCAATGCAAAAGAAAGATCCCCCACTCTCTGTGGTAAATTATACAAGAAGAAAAACACTGTTAAAATTACTTTTGCAACTTAAAAAAAAAAGAAACAAGAAAAAGGAAAAAAAAAACCAATGTGCTTTAATTCTGAATGTCTCACATAGACATGACATTTTTTATTTTACCATATGTTTGTGACTGACAGTAAGATGACTTTTACTCATTTGATAAAAATTTCTCTAAATCACTAAATGATGGTAATTTTTTCTCAATATATTTAAGATTGCTTTTCATGGATTCACCTTGGATAGCCATTTTAAAAATTCCACACCTCTAGGAAGAGCTGCAGAGTCTGTACCCCATTCTTGAGAGTCTATATGACAGTCAGGCTTTCCCTGTTGCTGACGATTGAAAATACCTACCTATTGCATAACGGTGTCTCTAGCACACATCATTAGCTTAAATTGTTTACATCATTCCAACTCCACTCCATGACTTTGATTGTGATGGTCTTTACCTATGATTTCTTCCACCTTCCACCTTTAAGGCACCTTTTTTCAGGAAGAAATCTCTGGCTCCCTACATTAAGATGATCCTTTTCTAAAATGTCTGTCTTTTAGAATAAATAGTAAATACCCATTTTTAATGAGCAACAGTCACATATAAAACCCTTGCTGTAAAGCCATATGTGTTTGGTTTTGATTTTATGTTTGTTTTTGTAAAATAAGAATTTTCATCCCTAAAATGGGAGTCAGTTAAACACATGTACGTAACAATGAGGGCAAACAGACAAAGGGAGGGAAAAATGAACTTGTGGTTTATTTTTAAAAAATATGAAAATCCTATGGCAGGAATTTTCTAGAAAGCAGTTAACTTACATGATGGCTTTTATCTGAGTATTTATAGACTGCTGACTGTTAAGAACAAAGCCAATGTGAACTTTATTCTTCAGTGTATGAGGAGAAGACAAGATTGTGCACTCTAAGAATTTTCTCAGCCACTCCAACAACCTCCCAATTGCTATGCTCTATTGCACTTTTATACTCTGACCATGAATAAATAGTTACTTGGGTCTGAATTTTTCGTACCAGCAGCTCTTTGTTGAAGACCTCACAAGACTTTTAATAAAGACAACTGAAAAGCAATTGATTTCCCCCCTGGTTGGAATATGTATTCAAAAGATTGGTAAACAACATCTCCCATGCTCTCCCTTAAGAATGAATGCTTTGATTTTTTTACTTTGAAGAAAAAATACACATAAGTCAATATATTTTATAATAACCACATACAGGCTTTCTGGGACAGGGATACAATATAACTACTTATAGATCTTTATGTAAGACACTTGCCTAAGTGCATAGCCATCTCAAACATCTTGACAGAATCTGGGTTGGTTTCTGTGGTTCACAGGTCCTTAGTGGAGGAGAAGTCTCTGAGCTGAGCACAGAGCATCTAGTGTGGTTTGCATTCTGTGTGTGGAGCAGAAAAAAATCATATTCTGCTCATATCTCCATTCTATGTGATTGACTTGAAATTAGTTTGTTACATACATTTGGATCATATTCTGTCCACATCATACACAACATGCCATATGGCATTGCCAGAGACCCTACATCCATAGTTCCTCATCTTCATAGATGCATAATATGGTGCACATATTAATGGCCATTTTCTTTGTAACATTTTCCCTTTGGCCATGGTTGATTAGATTAGGAATGTACCAGCTCATTAATCTCAGTCCAATACCCTTCCTTCTCTTAAGAATGGTCTCTGAGATGGAGCCCTGGTAGTGGAAAGGGGAGTTTCTGCTGATCATGCAGAGGAGGAAGAGAGAGACTGGGCATTGGGCAGAGAGACAGAGACAGGGTGAGCAAGAGGGACAGAACACAACAGAGATACAGAGAAACTTTCTAGTTTCTTGCTTTAACCCCTTTATAACTTCCCTTCCCTGAGTTCCAAAGGATGCCTTTGTTCTTACAATAATTTTGCCTTGCTTTCTTGAGCTCACTAGATTGCTTTGCTTCACTTCCCTGCTATGATTCCTAATAAAAACATATAATCTGCTAATATAGCTGTCCAGAGACTTCATCCCTGGAATAAAATAATGATATCATTATCATTATAAATTGGAACAGCACATAAGCAGAACAATAGATGGCCTTTCAAAACTGGAGTCAAAGCCAGTGTGGTTGCTCAGCAGGTAAGGGCATTTGCTTCCAACCTGAAGACCAAGGGTAGATTTTGCATGGCAGGAGGAGAGAATCCACTCTTGCAAGTTGTCCTCTGACCTCTGCACACACATCAAGGTATGAGTGTGTACAAATAACCCCCTTCACACACACAAATGCACACACAAAAATAAATGCATGTTTCTAAAAGCCCCTAAAAATTGACATTGATTGTTAACTATATTTACACATGGAAATTTGTGGGTTCTTCCTGTGAGGGTTTGTTCATCTACCCTCCACTGTCTTTGTAGGCTTACACAGTTAATTTGCTGCATGAAATTGATCTTCTGCACTGCAAAAGTGTATCAGCCTTCCACACAATGATCATGTCTTTCAGACCTGACAGTAACTCTCCACCTGAGTGGGATATGTGGTCTCAGATACCCTAGTAGATCTTTTATAGGAGACAGTTTTAAACATCTTAACAGTGTCTGTGTTGGTTTCCCTGGTGCCACAGGCCCTTACTGAAGGAGATGTCTCTAACCCAACCACTGACCATAATGGTACCTGTTGACTTCCTGCCTCTTATTATTTACCTGTAGAAACATCTAGCTATTGACATGTCTAAAACATAATATTTTCAAAATATACTTGCTAGTCTCTCATGGGGGATTTTTATTTTCTTCATTCAATTTCTTGTGGGTTTTTAACCTCCTCTTCATTAAGCCTGATATGGGAATAGAACTTGTAAATTCACTATATAATTTGGGGAGCTGGGAAAAAAATGGAGCCTAAGGGGCTAAGAGAGAGTGGCTTTCTAAATGTAGGAGCAAGTAAAGACCATTCTCTTGTGCCATCATCCCCAATTCACTCTTAATTTCTGAAAAATAACATGATTGTAATCAAAACATCAAAAAACAAACTGAACAATTTCTGCTTTACTGAAAATATGAACAATAGAATCTACTTATAAAAAATCCAAAATTTGTACTTATCTCTGACAAAGTTCTTTCATGTTACCACATTTTTAAAAGCATTTAATCTCCAAATTTTCACATGTCCCAACAACATAATTCAATGGAACACCATATAAAAATCAATCAGCTGTTGACCACCTAAAGAACAATGAGCTAAGTGATTTACTCTTCTACTGTCAAGATTAACAATTTTGTGCTTTTAATTACATTCTGTTCTGTTTTCAAGTCTTTTTCCCACTTTAAATTACTATGCATTTGATTTTTATTAACATGCTCAGGCAAAATAGCACATCCCACAGTAGGGATATGGGCTCAGTGTTTACAGATCTCATTTACTTTCAAGAAACAATATTATTTTAACAAAAAAAATAAAGAAAAAGTAAAAAAAGCCCAAATAATGCACTATCAGGATATGTGTCTACTAATAGCTGTCTATACATAAAATAAACTATATATTATATGTAAACTGATATGTACTAAGTCAATATCTATTCTTCATATTAGTTTTAAGTATAATTATATTAAAAATAATCATCACTTATATAAAGAATAATTAGTATGAGAAGCTAAACTTAGAAGAAAGCACAAATAGGCTGTCTTATTTTCAAGCCTTTGGTCCACACTGTAAATTAAAATGGCAATATTATCAGAGTAACCCAAAATTGAAAATACAAAAATGTCCATTATCTGATGAAAAAATGTGATGGGTCCATACAATGGAATGTTAATCAGAAATATGAGATGAAATGTTGTTATCAACTATGTATGCATGAATTGCCAACTGTTAGAAGACTGCTGAAGTAGAAATATGAACTTAGAAAAGGTTGCAGCTGATGAACTGAAGCCATTCTCTCAGTGATGGTATTAGTGCAGTGCTAACCACTGAGCTTAGTCTCAATAGCCATGATCTTTATGTGATTATTGTATACCCAGTACTAGCACTGCTATCAGACTGCCTCAAGCCTTCTTTGTGTCCTTAAAGCAAGTGAGAATAGTTAGGGCATTTCATGGTGGTTGACAAAATGTTTCACCTTTACAGCCCAGGCACTTGATAACACCAGCCTTTATTTTGTGTCCTGCCCAGGCAGAGACTTCTAGCTCCACCAGGACCTCAGAGAATCAATTCCCCAGTCCTTGGAGCATGGGTATGATTTGCTGAAATTTATCTACCAGCCCTAGGCAATGCCAGTGTACCAAAATGGATGCACTCAGTGTTAAGTATCTAAGCAGCAATTTCCCTTTGAGCTCTGCAATGTGATAAAGTAGCAGAACTTCAATCTTCAAGAAAGATGTACTGCATGGGCTATTGAAAAAATAGAATGGGAAGGATTTCTTGTGGCCATTTGTCCTAGTAATTGACTAACAAAGAACAATGGACAGTATTCCTCAATAGCAGTGTCCTATTGGAAGGACCTGGCTCCAAATCGCCTTCTTCTTACACTTTGTATAAAATGGATGCTGGTAGGAGAGGCACACTTCTCCACTAAATGAACAAATTTGACCTCCAGAGCCTGAGCAACAGCAGCACAGCACCTGCAAACAATGAAGAGATCTATTTCCATTGCTTTCTAGAACTTGTGGGGCTCTTTAAGGGTGAAAATAATCTTTCCACATTCCATCTTGAGGCAGTGACCAGACTGACTCTGAAGACAATGCTTCCATCCATCAAACACGGACAGGAAGCACCTCAAGATAACTTCCCAAGTATTTCTCAGACTTTATAAAATTAAACACGGTGGTGGAAAACTGTAAGAAGTTTCTAAAGAATATGGCCACTGCCCGAGGGAATCTTTTACCAGGGACTTCTTGCATAGTAAGCATGCATTTTGCACATTTGCACAGGTTCACTGATCCTATTCATGAGAAAAGCATAGCTTCGAAGTCCATAATTTTGTATAGAAGGTCATCCAAAAGCCTAATCTACAGCTTGGTTAGAATAGTTATACAGGAGAGAAATAACATTCCTTCCCTGGGTAATGGATTCCCACCTCCGTTCCCCTTTTTGTTGCTATCTCTGGCCTCAGCATGCACTGTTTTTTAAGTATTGCAAAATGTCAATACACAAAGGAAACCTGAAGCAACCCCCTGCTATCACAGAATCTTGCTGTATAAAGCGAGAAACCCTGACATGTAAGGAAACCTTATTCCCTCCTTCCCCTCCTCTCTGAACATGATTTGCTCCCCCCACATACTCTTCATATATAAATAAACAGAACGTGTCTGTGTAGTTGGTGCCTTTTCTCCTTTGGTCTTCATAATCAAGGGCTATTACAGCAATAGATCTTATCTGTGCAATGGCAGTCCCTCTGCACCTTCAGTTCAGGTTTTTGTTTATGCTTGGCTGCCATTGTGGCTGTTCCTGATAGTTTTAGGTCAGCCATGACAGACTATGGGTGACACTAAATAAACAATCTGGGAGTCTGGGACCAGCCAGGAAGGAGTGGTACTGGGGCTCACAGTTTGATTTTCCTTGATTAATCACCCCTTATATTTAGAAGAACTTATTGTGTACGGTACCTGCTTGTCTGGCTTAGCAAATTACACCATCAACAGGCAAGGACTTAGCAAACCTCATAAACAAAGGGAAACCCGGAAGACAAGCACTGCTTACTCAAGTGTAGAGTGAAGGCGCTGCCTTCGGGAGCATGAGCAGGGCTGTTTATTTAGTTTGTGAAACAGCTCATAGCTCTTTCTTCTGTTCCTTGTTATCCTGCTCTGACCTGAGTCACCTTGTCAAGCCACCTCCCAGGTCACCCAGATCTCCACAAGCAGCAGCCTAATCATTTTCAATGATAAGAAGGGCCACATCTTGGCTCCATAGAAACAGTGTGTGTGTGTGTGTGTGTGTGTGTGTGTGTGTGTGTGTGTGTGTGTGTGTGTGTGTGTTTTATAGCTACCGTGCTTACCAAGCTACTAGACAGGCCCATGCTGTAATATATTTTTTTGCTCTGCCTCTCAGTTTAGCATCATCCCCCAGTTCCTACAGTGTATCAGGTGCTACGATACTCACTATAGAATATCATATTCATCATTTTCCTCAAATGAGCCACCCAACTTAAAGATTTCTGAGTTGTATAGTTAGCTATAAACATTTGGGAAGAAAACAATTTATTCTTTGAATCCTACATAATGTCAACTCATGTTTTCAGGAACTTTGAAAATATTTTCCAGTACAAATTCAGTATAATAAGATTCTAGGGGTTGTTCTCATCTTGCAATCACAAAGGAATTATAACAAACTATACTCTAATAATTATTTTTAAAGTACCACATCCATAACAGAGAATTCATGAACAGATATTGCTAGAGCCCTTCACCAGCTCACACAGAGACAAGCACCATTAGAACATGGTATATTTTATCCCGAAATTAGCCTTTTAAAATTGAGGGTAATGCTCTATTTTGGTAAGACTTCATCAAATTGGATGTGCTTTCACTTGCCTGATGCCAATAGGAAATAAAATGACATAATCTTTGTGTAGAGTAAGAAAATCCCCCTGGCCATAACCACCACCATATTCCAAGGGAGCTCTTCTCACATTTATTTTGTGTAAGAATCACCTGGAGGTCTCCCTAAAATGAGATTTTGATTAAACAAGTCCAGATGGAGATGGAGTCTCCATTTGTAACTAATTTGAGGGCAATGAAGGGACCATCTGAACCTACATTGCCGTGTTAGGATGTGCCTAGATACAGGAAGTTGGTAGTGAAGGCAAAAAGCATCAAACAGCAGAGATTATAAGGTGGAATGAGAGAGAGAGAGAGAGAGAGAGAGAGAGAGAGAGAGAGAGAGAGAGAGAGAGAGAGAGAGAGAGAGAGAAACAGAGAGAAAGAGAGAGAGAGAGAGAGAGAGAGAGAGAGAGAGAGAGAGAGAGAGAGAGAGAAAGGGTGAGCTGAGTTGGAGAGGTGTGGCTAAAAAATGTAGCAATGCTTCAAGCCTAGAGGGTTCCTTAGAAAAGCATAAGCATTATGTACCATTTTGAAGGTGTTACAAGGTTCCTCTGGTATAGTCGTGTGTGTGTGTGTGTGTGTGTGTGTGTGTGTGTGTGTGTGTGTGTGTGTGGAGAGAGAGAGAGAGAGAGAGAGAGAGAGAGAGAGAGAGAGAGAGAGAGAGAGAGAGAGAGGAGAGCGTTGGAGTTCCAGAGAGAGATTATAGCACATGCATGAGAGGAGGAGCCATATGGATTTCACTTTCACCCTGAACATATAACCCTGTCACATAGTTGAGGAGCATTTTCGTAAAGATAATAATCACACGGAAGTAGATGAGATTACAAGAGCTAAGCCATGAAGACTTGGATAGGAGCTGAGTGAGCTTGGGGTGAGCAGGGCAAAACAAAATGAGATCGTTTGTTAGGTCAATCAAAAGAAAGTACCACAAACTGCATATGACAAATAGAGCTTCATTCTTCTCATGGGCTGGAGTTTAGGGATGTGAGATGAAACACTAACAGGGAGGCTTTGTTTTTGAGGCATGGTCCCTTAGCTCCTAATGGCTGCTTTGTCTTTTCTCTGCTTGTCACATGGTCATCCACCATCTGAGTATGTCTGTGCCCTGCTTTCATCTTATGAGTACCACTGCTGTAGGGAGGACCCCATAAGCTCATGTCAGCTCACTGCCTCTTTAAAGATTATGTCCCCAAATGTAGTTACATTCTGAGTATTGGACATGAGAGCAGTGACATACAAATTTGGAAGGAAGGTAAGTCAGCTCTTTAAGCAGAATTTTCCTATTTGACAGTCCTGGCTTCCAGTGGGCTGTTATGAGGTCCTGGGGGCTCAAAGAGGTGATGGCAGAGGTAGAACATTCATGAATGAGATTACTGTGGTTATAAGAGGTGATGTCAGACAGCTTGCTTGCACTGTCTGCTCTATTATGTGAGGAGAAATGGAGGAGAGCCATCTTCAGTCCAGGGAGATCTTCACTAAGAACCCAATCATGGCAGTGCCCATATCTCAGATGTCAGTCTCCAGAACTGTGAAAAATAAGCAGGGGGTATTTAGGACACCCAGTCTGTGGGTACTGTGCAGCAGCCTTAGCAGGTAAAACATCCATGGCATCCACACAGTTACATGGACTCAATGTAGAACTTCATTCTCAAATGAATATTGTGACAGAAGAGAGCCATTTCCTTTTTGTGTTTGAATCTGGTGGTCCTGGGAACTTCAAGAGAAGTGTGACTTGTCAGTGAGTCTCACCAACGGTAACAAAAAGAACAGTATAAAAATGGTCACAGGTAGAACTGCATATTGTTTATGATGTTGAAATTTGGTTTCTTTTCTGGAAAAGAGGTGAATCATCTGGAGTTGGAGTTTATTAAGAAATATTTTTTTAATGTAGGTTTAAGGGCATAGGCATTTAGGGATAGAAGGAAAAGTGGGTTCTCAAGAGCAGATCACCACTAAGTATTATAGTTACATAACATTTTGAAAGCTTTTAAAGTTACAGTATTCAAAGGATTTGAAAGACTGGTTACAATGTTTGATATACTTGCAATAGGCAACACTAATTAGATTTAGTGTGTTACAAAAATAGAAAGGAGAGAACATGAAAGGGAAGGGTGTGTTAGGGTAGCTGAGAGGAATCGTAAAGAGAAGTTGGGTTACATGGGATCAAAGTACATTATTTGTGTGTATAAAATTGTCAAAGAATAAATAAATAGCATTAAAAAACAGTGATATTTGTTGTATTTACTGTTGCCTAGGGAATTTTCTTTATTGAATGAGATCCTAAGACGGTTTTGTGATGCATTGCATAGGCAACTAGGGGATACAACACAAACCAAGGTCCAACAGTCAAGGAAATAGTTCCGATTCATTGACCTCAAGAAGTCAAAGCATGCATTTGACTGCAAACACGGTTCATGTGTTGTTTGTAAGATTCTCTTGATCCTTGACCAATAGGATGGCCTACCTTCCCTTTTCACGTTCCTCTTGTCTTCCATCTTTATATCCTATATTTATAATGTCTATAATGTACATCAAGGTGATAAAATGTCAGACCGGTAGTATGGATACTATTATGAAAACGGAAGTAAATTTAATGCAAGTAGAAATGGTTTAGTCTTTCCCGCAGAAAACTTTTCCTTTCAGTTCACAGATGGCTCCTATTTGGGGTGGGGGAATTTGGGTTTAAACATTGTCATTTGGAAATTCAAGTGGATTTTGCCAAAATCTCCCTTTTCTTTACAATATAGAGTTGTACAGGGGATTGTGGCGGTGACTCTCGACTCTCTGGTCCATGCTTTTAAGTATTTTTTTCACCTGAATACTACTCATTCTCCCTGCACTGAAGTCTGAAGTCAGAAGCTAGGGTACTTGATTTCTGCCTTATTCCAACTTGATTATGTTGTGGTAGTGACCCTTGATTCACCTTAACATTCCCCATTTGGCAAAGGTGTCAATCACTCTGATTTATTTTTTCCCCACCAGAAGTAGGAGTATGGTAACCCTGGAGAATCTCTACTCTACAGCATCTTATATAGTGCTATAGTCCTGGTGTCTAGGCGGCTCTCTGACACATGGCTGGCATTTAGTAAATATTTTCAGATAGAAGGATACTCTAGGCTTGGCTTTTCCCATGGCAGAAGAAAATCTGTGGTTCCTTTCCAAGAACAGTGCACACTCTTAACCAAGTTCAGTTCCTAGCACCCACTTAGGCAGCTTACAGCCAGCTCTGGGGACTCCCAAACACCTGAATGCTCACACACACACACATAACACACACACACACACACACACACACACACACACACACACACACACACACTTAAAAAATAAAAGTAAAATATTATTCCAAACTACCTGGAAGGTCATAAAATATCTCCATAGCAGGAAAGGTTCTCAACATGAAGACATGCTATTGCTTCCTCTGTGAGTGTCAAACTAAATGGTCCTATCAGTCACCTGAAAAGGAAAATACTCAGGAAGGGGAAGTTCTCTGTTCTAGAGAACTTAGAGATAGTACAAAGCCTACCTAAAGTAGAGGTTGGCACAATGGTCTCTTTGGCCATTGGCCATCTCAGTGCTCTACTGTACTCTGCAATAAGTTTTCTCTTCTACACGACACCCTTGTCTACCTCATGTGAATTATTCCAGTGGTGATCACAAGGACTGAGGAGCAGAGACATTGCATAAAGACATCCTGGTGACACTAGAGGGCATTTATCTTCTTAACCTAAGAAGGTAGGAAGAAAAGGTTCTTGACCCATAGGCAAACCTAGCTATCAGACTTCTCTCTTTCCTAAAGCTACTACTCAATTAAAGCATCTTTTACATCCTTTCTTTCTATTCTGAATAAAATTGCCTTAGCACTTTTTCACCATTTGCCAAAAGACTTGTGTGGTAACTTTTTGCTTTCAAACTATGTATCAAATAGTGATGTTTTTGTGTAAGGGGATGTTGGCCAGACTAGCTGACACTAGGATAGTTTAATTAGTTACACATTTGCCTCCTATCCAGGTCCAATAAATATGCATTCATCGGCACAGCTGCATCTCAGCATGCACATTTAAATTAAAGAGGCTTCCTCAGAGGCTGGGGCAATCCTGGCATCTCTTCCCTTTGCCAGAAGCCACATCAAATCTTGAATCAGTTGTCTCTCTAGAATTTCTTCATAGGTATCTATGTATGACAATCACAAACACATTGTCACACATTAGATTTTCATACTGTTCTCTAATGACGTAAGGATCCTCTTCAAACTATGCTAAGAGCTATTTTGTTTCTTAATAAAATAAGTAATTTCTTTCCTTTCTCCTTTTTAAATGCATGTACTCTGATAATACCTTGCAATGAGTTTCAAAAACTACTATCTATAATTTTCTTTTCATTTTCGCTGTTGGAATTTCTAGAATAAGGCATTATTAATTTATAGTAAAATTGAACCAAAAATCTCCTCTTTTTCATACATTTGGCATCCAAATGAGGGTTATCTCAGATCAAAGAGACTGCTTTCCTAGATATTTACAGTAAGTGCTATTTCTTGCACATCAATATTTTCAAGTGATGTAGGTATTATTTTTCCCCATTGAGAAATCCATAACTTCCAGGAAATGGGACATTGCTCATAGGTTCTGACCTGTTCTGTATCATTCATCCTCAGCTTGCACCTGACATAAGCCGTGACAGATGAGCCAACTCATCGTTTGCTCTCCTGTGCACAGGGGGCAGGCTTACATCTTTTCCAAAGGGAGAGGTACAGCAAGGAAATGGATGTGCGTTCACAAGGCACCTGCAGGGGAGTTGTATGTGTGACAGGAAATGGTGGCACCTGCCATGACATGGACTCAAGCCAGGAGGTGTCAGGACGAACACCAAGCCATCTCAGACTAGACCCCTCAGGGAGAACCCAGAATAGAAAGGCCTGGGTTAACCATCTGTATGACCCTCCTATGGCTATCCGCATTGTTACTTTATAAACTGGAACTAACTTACAACTGCCATCATCACCACACAGCAGGTGTAGTGTGAATAGGGAACTCAATACATCTCACAGACAGACATAGGATGAATAAGACAGAGGCGAATGGCATAGGGGAAGAATAAGGAACAGAAAAAAAGAGAAAGATACAGAAGAAGATCTCAGTTTTTCTCTTACTGTTCATGACTGTAAATTATGAGAAGGTTAATGGCTTTTACTGTCCTATAATATACCTATGCCTGCCAGGTTCCTGAAGGTTAATTGCTGCTGCTGGGGGAGCTGCCCTAATTTGTATTGCCGTTTAATGACCTTCCTGCAGGCAAATGCTAGAAGAGGCCTGCCTGCAGGTGTGCTGCACGCGCACTAGACGGATGCCCTCCCTGGAAAATCGCTGAACACCAGCCTGAGTTATTGGGGAAGTTTATTAGTGATTGGCAGTGACTGATATTCCGGGGTAAATGTTGCTAGGTAATTTCACATTTTCAACTGTCTTACAGGATTTCTTAGTTGAATTTTCAATTATACTTCAAGTGTTCTCTTTCTATCACCTTGAAGCTTCTGTCCTATCCACAATGCACTCCTATAATACAACCCGTGCCTTTGAGAGTTGACAGAAGTGAACGTCACGGGGCAGCCAAGTCCTAGTTCATAGTCACACTGTTTCCTTTTCTCTGAGTGATATGACAACATGTTCATATCCTAAATAATTGAGATGTACTGACACCTGCCTGAAAAAAAAGAAATTCAGGACACTGAATTAACATAATGTTTGCAAAAAAAAAAGTGGTTCCTAGTGACTAAGCATTAAACTGACCTACATTAGGGCCACTTCCTAACCTGAAAAGTAAACATTAGAAATGTGTGTCTTAGCCAGAATTGTGGTTCATTAATTGTTGCCTCAGGATGGATGACCACAACTTCAAGAGCAATGTCGGCTACATAGCAAGATCTTCTATCAAGAAAAGCAATGCCATAATAGTCTTTGACTATAAAGGTAAAAACTGCTACTAAATATGTCTTAATTTAGTCTCTACATATTTTTAATTTTGCTTTAAAGCAGTTCTTTCTTATGCAATTCTCTCCTATCTTTTTAATCAGTTGACAGTGAGACACACTAATATACACTTACCAGTCACTTCTAACCTCAAATTGTTCAGAAAAATGGCATGCAGTCCTGTCTATACATAAAAGGACAAGGGACAAGACCACACTTGACTAGTCATAATGTGCTAAAGGACTGCCATTGTTATCATCACTGTTTCATCTCATTGGTTGGGGGGGATGTCTATCCCTGAGGACCTTTTTTTTTTTTTTTCAATAAGGCAATACAATTGGAAGGGGCCATATATCTGATAACTGTGGGGTATAAAAAATACTGTATTTTTGGCCGGGCGGCGGTGGCGCATGCCTTTAATCCCAGCACTCGGGAGGCAGAGCCAGGCGGATCTCTGTGAGTTCGAGGCCAGCCTGGGCTACCAAGTGAGTTCCAGGAAAGGCGCAAAGCTACACAGAGAAACCCTGTCTCGAAAAACCAAAAAAAAAAAAAAAAAAAAAAAAAAAAAATACTGTATTTTCAACCCAGCTCTGTCACTATGATTTTGGTCCTGATACTCCACTATATTATAATCCTGTTTACCCATCTAGGTAAACTGGAAATGACACCATCTGTCTTGCCAGTGTTCCTAAGTGGTTGAAGGGTCAAGAATATATTATTCCTATAGACTTCATATAGGAATGCCATATAAACTATAGAGGCATGACAATTCATGCATTCATTAATATACTGGTGAAGATTAAATACTACTTCAATTGCATCAAATATTATGGGATGGTATGAGAAATTTGAAGTTGAAACTGTTTGGACATGGTAAGGATAAAAGAATATAAACAGGGCATGGGCTAGGTTTGTAGTATTTTTGCCAACTCTGTCTTTTTCAGACACATAGAACAATTTTGTTTTCATGATAATTTGAAGAGAGTGTGAGCATGTTCTTTGCTTTATGTAAGAATAGAAGAGACTTACTGATCATCACCAGGATAGTGCCACTGTTTGATAGAAAATCATAATATTAGCCTGTGTGAATACATAGCATGAGTAAAAATTAAACTTCATTGTGTGACACACTCAAAATTTCATAATATTAACCTGTGTGAACACATAGCATGAGTAAGAATTAAACTTCATTGTGTGACACACTAAAAATTTCATAATATTAACCTGTGTGAATACATAGCATGAGTAAGAATTAAACTTCATTGTGTGACACACTAAAAATTTCAGATGACTTTCTACATCTATTCTGTTGGCATGAATCAAAAATACATTGTGTACACTAATGCCTAGGTTAGATTTGCTCCTGGTCCTGCTGCACTGTAATTCCTGCTCTATGATCTGGGGGATTCACAATGGCTTTCTTACAAATGATTAGTACTCAACAATAGTGTTTGGGACTGGTCTACCCATGAGTTGTCTTTGGTATTTGTTTGAAAAGTACAGGGGTGGAAACACTGTGATGTGGTTTTTTCCCCTTTTGGCTGCTCATCTCCATGCAGAAGAGAGATCGTTTCAGAGAGATTACACGTCAGATCTGGCAAGTAGAGTATGGGTGTTGTACGTGTTCTGGAGAGATGTCAATGTAGAAAGCTGAATGCAGCTAGCTCTCACGGAGAATTCTGAAAGAGATGCTAGAAAAGATGAAAAGTGTAGTGTGTATAGCAGGAAGGAAGGAATTTTAGCAAGACTAAGAAGCAAATTTATAGCTCCCAAAGACACTGTTCTGTTCTTGACTGGACATAGGAAAATCAACTGGCCCAGGGGACATTTGAGAACACTTTCATGAAGTGTCAATGGAAGTTTGGGGTTATATCCCTTTTAAATCCTCTAGTTTTATGAGAAAGTAGAATTTATTGGAAGGCTATTGAATAGCTCAGGTCATACAGAAGGCAAAAGAAGTGTAAACAGGGGTGACTCTAAATACCATTGGCAGTCTCTAGAAGAGGTAAAGATGTATTCTCTTCAGTGAAAAGAGTAAGTGCCTGATACTTTCAGAGTTTTATTTATTTTATATTTTTATTGTTATTATTAACATTATTTATTTTGTCACCCTGTTCATGTCAAAATCTTGAGAAAATATTTGGATTCTTGGCCTAGACCAGAGAAAAGCAGGACATTTTGATGGACAACATCACTAGATTCCATGTAACAGAACAATAATTTCATTCTTTACCCACATTCAGATGATATTACCAGGAGAAACAAGTATCAAATAACCCTAAAACAGAACAAAACAAACCATCAACCTACCAAAACATGCAACAATATGCAACAACAAGGTAGTGCTGGAGGGGTACAGTCAAGCTGATAGTAGACTTAAGACACAGCCTGAGGACAGAGAAGGCAGACTGCACATAGAAACAGACTAAATGATGATTAACAAAGGTGATGCTTTTGTGCATGTGGTAAAAAAAGTAAAAGAAAATAATAAAAACCATCGACATATGCCTGGAATATGATGTACACAATCATCTGAAGGTATTAGTGTCTGCCAAATGCTGACTTTTTCAAAAGAAAAGATGGTTCTGGGACCTCCAGTAGCTAGAAGCTGGTTTGAGGATAGAAAGAAAAGTGAATTTAAGACGACTTCTGCCACAGCAAGACAATTCAATGATGTAGAAAAGTTCAGGCCTGAGCAGAGAGTGGTAATTAACAGTGAGTCTCATTTAACAGCTTTGAAGGCAGCACTCTGACTTCAGGATTGCTGTAAGTGATTAATCTTTTCCTTCCATGATAAATCAAATTGAATTTCTATGTTTGGAATCAGTGAGTACTGATGAGCTCCAAATCTCCCTTTAAATCCATTTTTTAAAAAAATTCTTTGCTTCTTTTCCTTCTATTCATCACCGTAAGAAATGTTCTTCAGATCGGGCTGAGTTCTGACTGGATTGATTGCTTGTTTTAAATAGCTCTTTCATTTCCTTTGGGGGGAAACTGTATTTTTAAGAAGGCCTGCTCTGAGGCATAATGTAAGATCACAATTCAGGGCTTCTCTTATATTCTCTAGCAGGAATATGAAATGAGACACCTACAGTATCTGAGGAAAATTCGGGTTTTTCTCAGAAGACAGATTTTGTTCTTTCATCTGTGTTAGGCATGAGAATGTGGGGTATGCCCATGTGCATTTGAAAGCTTTTAAAGATGGGTGGATGAGGCAACAGTGCTGAGAAGTATGAAATATGAAGCACTAAAGAACAGAATATATCCTTATAGGGAAAGAAGCTTTGAGAAAGAGAAGGGGAAGACTTAGGCTGGCAGACAATGAAGTGGGAGGTTGCATGCCTTCAAAGGTTAAGAACTGAACGCATTCTGGATTTCTAAAACTAGGAAAAGAGGGAGATAAAGTTGTTTAGGAATGCTACACTCAGTTAAGAATGTTATTTTACTTAAATAATGCAATCCCTATGGAGAAAAGAATTTGAACTTCTGCATCAATTTTGAAATATACCTCCTCTTAGAAACAAGTTCTAAACCCATCTGGTTTTGTGAGTCTCCTCCAGACCTACAAAGGGACTAACCAAAAAGTAGTCTGTGAAGAGATGTCTTTATTAGAACCTTTCAGAAAATCTCCAGAACCCAATTATTCTGAAGTCTGAATGGACTTAAATGAGTCCCTGAAGCTCAAGACTCCAAAATAAATCCCAACTCTTGGGGCAGCATTTGAAAGATTCATAATGCTCAAGCATTAAAATGATGACCAGCTGTTCTCCTTGGAAAGGTCCTTGCTAAGGCCAGACCAGAGAAAAAGATCTAAATCACAAAAGAGGATTATTTTAACTTTAAGGAACACATCCTGTTTCAACTTGGTGGGGAAAAAATATTTTACTGCAATGTAAGAAATGCAGGTTCTAGGCAGATCTTTGTCAAAATCCAAGAGAAGACAATGTGTAAACCCTGTATGAACTGCCATATCCTTTTCATGAAAAAATAGCTCACAAAAGCTTCTCATTCACATCACGTATATCATCACTGGTGGAGTTATACCTAGAATCCGTCCTTCTAGAACTCCCATCCATTCTTTTAACCCACTATCTATTTCTTGCCTGGGTAATGAAAGTCTTGGTACAGAATGAGAGAAGTAAAGATTTGCTGTGGAAGAGTTGGTTAGAGCTCTAATTATGAAGGACCAACCTCACTGTTAAGCCATGTCAGACAAATCTTGAGAAAATGACAACTGATACTTGATTTTTTTTTTGTCTGAAAAGGTTGAATAAGTGAGGATAAGTGAACACAAGGACAATAGGACCTATAAGAGATGAAAGTCACACTTTGAGGGTGAAAAGGGATACTTATTTTTCATAGATGGCTATAACAGATGGTTGGGGTATACTTGAAATGTTAGCTAAAATGAAAGCTTCTGTAGGGATAAAAGAAGCAAACAAAAAAAGGAGTCAGGTATAATCATTTGAGAGTTGCGTTATGGGTAACAAGGAATACTCCAGAAGACAATCCCTGACATAGATCTACAAGTGTCTCATGAAGCAAAGTGCTAATATCTTCTTGTGGATCACAGAGAGGACCCTAACTACAACATATTCTTCTTTTCTCAAAATCACATTTCTTTCTTACATCCCGTATTGGAGAAGAAACAGAAATAGCACCTAGAAATAGAGGCAGAAAGGTCGCTCATACATAAGGATACTTCTCACCAAGTCTAATGAAATGACTTGAGTTGATCACCAAGACCTACACGGTAGAGGGAGCAAACAACTCCATGGGTTGCCCTCTGACTGCAGCACTCATGATATGACATAAATACATGTGCACACATACATGCATAAGCACACATACACATACGCTCATAAATAAATAAATAAATAAATAAATAAATAAATAAATAAATAAATAATTTAAAAATAAAATAAGGTAAGTAAGAAAGAAAGGCAGGGAAAAAGAAGGGAGGAAGGAGGAGAGGAAACTGGTCCTACCCCTGTCCTAGTAGAGACTTTTAAACATGGATTAAGCTGGGAGCATAATGGCAAAAGGAGAGTTTGAGATTGTACGAGAGGTTAAATTTTGACATTCAACTGGATTTAAATTTTTTAAATATTGAAGTAGATTTTTGTTCAGCAATGACTCATACCACTCTGCCTCAGGGAGAAATATGTTTCCCTGCTTATTTATTCAGATTGATTGAAAGTGCACAAATGTTCAAATGTTCAAATGATGTTCAAAGCTCCAGACATTAGTTAGAAGCATGAGTGTTTTGTTACCTTCTAATCTTGTTCTCTCTAAGAATACATCCTAGAATCTCTCTGCCACTCTAGCTGGGGCCCAGTAAAGAGGTAAATGAAATACAGCTGTGTCTTATTACTAATGTGGCTACTATGGTGCTACTAAGTACTCTAGTAACTGGGGGCATTATAACAAAGTCTCATAGCACACTAATATCACAAATTCAGTTCTCACACACATGAAAACTTGGCATTTGAGATCAGCATGCCAGAATAGTCGAGTTCTGGTGAGATTCTCTTTTAGGTTACAGTCTACTGTTCTCCCATTTTGTTTGTCCATAATAGAAAGCAGGTGGGAACGTTCTCTGAGATCCCTTTTGGGGAGACTTAATCTCAATTATTAGGGGTCCACCTCCAAAGACTTTACTCCTAATATCATTGACTTTGGGAGATAAAAATATTCATCCACCATGAGCTATCATGGACAATTTGTAGTCCAAAACAGCCAGTCAGCAGAATTGTGTGCCTGTGGGCATGAGAATCAATGCTATTGTCTTGAATTTGGAAATGATTATATAAATCACTATTGTGACAACAGCTGGCTAAGATCAATAGCAACATATCCCCATAGATTAAAAGTCAAAGAGAATAAAAAGTTATTCAGTGAAAAGTTCCCTCTACAGTGAGCCCAGCCAGTAGCTTCAACTGCTAAGCTACAAATATTTTTACTAGTTTCTTGATATTAATGTTTAGTGCATCAATAATCAGATAAAAATATGCTTTTCCTCTATTACATACAAGTAGATTATTATATTTACCCACTTTTCTCCATGTAATTTTTTTTGGTATATGAAGAATTCCATTCTTTTGCTACACATAGTATCTGGAATATTAATGCTTGTATCATATTTTCTAATATCATATAGGAAAAGTGATTGAGAAAAATTAGGCAATACACTCATGATAATGTCCAGACATGATCATAGAAAACTAAAGGAAAGAAACTGGAAGGCTATTTTAAAGAGGACTAGTTTCTTGTCTTGAACCCCACTGAGCCAGTTGTCAGGATGAAGCAAGTTAAAATGTATTAAGTAACTTGGATAAGTGTCTGGCAGATAGTAAGTGCTCAGTTTACACTTACTATTACAGTGAACATGTAATAGTACCCTCCCATCTCAGACCCACCCCACTCCACAGGCTGAAACCGCATCACTGATCTTCACAGCCTTCCCTTGTGTTGATGGCTCTCCCCCATGAATTTCCCTGAAATGTATGCAGCATGGCCTTTCCTTTCTTTGTGCCTAGCTCTGGCTTCAGTGACATCACACAATAAAAAATTCATGGGTTCTTTTCCAACCCTTCTAATGACTCTTTGTCTGTACCCTCATCCCTCCCTTCAGTGTCTAAGTGTCATATGTTTCTGTCATCCTGAGGCCTGTATGGCATGGGGCAGATGTGTTTAACTCTGTACTGTATGTTACTTCTTCTGCAATCTGTATTCTGAGCATCATTTGCCTTCGGTCTATTAAATGGAAAGAATTACATACAGCTCAGTGAAATTTTGTAAGGTTTAAATAAGATCATATGAATAAGTTTTAGCTGTGCACTTTTCTCTCTTCAATTCTTTTATTGATACTTTTTTCCATTTTAGTGTTTTCATCCACCACTACTATACAAGCTATCCCCAAGTCTCTGTGTAATATCTCATTTCTTATGAGATATTAGAGTCTCAACTTCTCCCAACAGTCCAACAACATACAGATCTTATGAAGAGATGGCATGGACAGCTCCATCTCAACAAGTTCAAACCAGTTTTTCCTTGTCTTCTGATTCCCAGTCATCTCCTCACTTTGACTTTCTCATCTCCATAAATGACACTAGAACCTTAGTCTTCAACTCTTACTTCAGTCCTTGACTTTTTCCTCTCATATTGCCACTCATTTGCCATGTGAAAATAATTATTATTATTATTTTTTAAATTTCAAGGGTGGTGGTACAGAAATGGTTCAGTGGCTAAAAGTGCTTACTGCTCATGCATGGGGCCCAAGTTCAACTCCCAGCACCTATGTCAGGTGACTCACAGGCACCTGCACCTCTAGTTCTAGGGTATCTGATACCTCTGGCACTTGTGGGCACCTGAACTCACATGCACATACCTCCACCTCCAGATACACAGACAAACACATAATACAAATGATTTTGAAAATTTTGAGCCAATGTTGTCAAAACTTGGGAGGAATCTTGGTGACCATGTAGAAATCCATCCCCATCATCCTGAAAAAAAATATATGAAGCCTAGTTAAAAAGATATCTAAGGGGAGGGAGCTGAGGCTAGGATCTGAATGCTCTCAGCTGTAAGACTGTCATTCCATGATATCCCCTACTACACTTCCCTCTCAACATTTCAGTTGCCTCCACTGTGGTCTAGTCTATGGCTATGTCTGCCCATCTTTGTGACAAATGTAATATTTACTCAATGCCTAACTTCATCTACAGTCACCTTCCTAACAGCTTCACAGCAGCAGAGCTCCATGATTGTACAGCAGTGCTTACACTCATATCTACACATATTTTACAACCACAAAGTCATTTTTTCTCAGTTCAACCTCACTTGTACTCACTTTTTCCAATGTCATCTTCAGTAAAAATAATCTGAAATCGTGTTTGGTTCACTCACATGTTTTTTAAATTCATGATGATAAAATACTATCCTTAAAGTTCAGCCG
The DNA here is from genome assembly GCF_949786415.1 of Peromyscus eremicus. NCBI lineage: Eukaryota > Metazoa > Chordata > Mammalia > Rodentia > Cricetidae > Peromyscus > Peromyscus eremicus. Next base: position 88,736,187 of record NC_081419.1, on the reverse strand, counting down.
CCGCCACCTTGAGAAGCAAAATGTGAAGGCAGAACTGGGAAAAGGTACCAAACCATGTGGCTAAACATAAATAAGAATTATGGGTTAATTTAAGTGTAAGATCTAGCTAGCAAGAAGCCTGAGCCATTAGGCCAAACAATTTAATTAATATACGTGTCTATGTGTTTATTTGGGTCTGAGTGACTACGAGCTGGGTGGGACCAGGAAAACTTCTGGCTACAGCCAAGATTGACCAATTGCTTTATTTTATTTTATTTTGAGACACAGTTGGCTATGTATTCCAGTTTGAATTCAGACTTGTAATACTCTTGCCTCTGCCACATAAGTTCTAGAATTGCACACATATGTCATCATATCCAGTTGTGATAAACAATGTTACAGAAAGGAAACATGTTAAAATCTTAGATTGCAGCTTAGATTATCTTTAATTTTTGACCAATTATGTCATCTTATATTTGTAGCTCAACTCCCATACCTTTAATTAGGTACTATTTATTTAATTATATCTAGAATAATTTTTGTGATGTGGTGTTTTTGAGAGAACATTCATTTGATAACACAGGATAGTTTGGAACTTACTATGTTCTTAGACTAGCTTCAAAATCATAATTTTAATGTCCCAGGCTTAAATACTGGGATGACAGATATGTACCATCACATCTGGCTATAGAATATGTTTAACTAATTTTTTTTACCAGTTTTTTATTGTCTTCAGTGAAATGAATGAACAACCCTTTCACTTTAGTAAGTTAAGTTTTTTGTGGAAGAAAAGTGACTTATTTATTCCGTTTCTTCTCTTTTCAAATCTCTGAACTTTCACTTTAGTCCTTTTCAAAAAGAAAACACCATTGACACCAATCATAATAATTTCTGTTTATTCTAAATATAAAGCTTCTACTGACCCAACAGAAGACAGAGGCATTGTCATTCTTTAAGTTAAAAGCATCCTGTGTCCTACTAGGTCACAGAACTAAACTTGGTCTACTTTTATTTTGAAATTTCCATTTTTCATTGCATCCTATTTCTTTGAAAGAAAAGAAGAAAGGAAGGAAGGAAGGAAGGAAGGAAAGAAGGAAGGAAGAAAGAAAGAAGAAAGAAAGGAAGGAAGAAAGAAAGAAGAAAGGAAGGAAGGAAGGAAGGAAGGAAGGAAGGAAGGAAGGAAGGAAGGAAGGAAGGAAAAGAACAGCAATTGCAGTATTTTGCAAAAAAAAAAAAGCAAGAAAGATCTAGACTACTGATACCCTCCTCTCTCAGTGCCTTTTTCCCTTTCTACCTCTCTCTCAAGAAAAGAAGGAAAATTTATAGCTTTTAGTGGTTGTGAAAACCAGGAAATAATAGAGAAATCATGCATTCTGCAGGAATTCTCTGGAGTGTATTAAATTAAACTGACAGCGTTGATATCGCTATTCATGTTGAAATAATTAGCAATTCTAAGGCTATTAATGGTGTATTGTATCACTGTTTTAGAATTGGTAGGATGAATGCAAAAACCTTTTGGTGACTTTTGCTCCCACTAAAATTTAATTAGCCTCAGTTACTGACCTCATGTTTTATGTAACAGTACACTCCGCAATGATCTCATAAAGAATTGAAGTTTGGGAAGAAAGTCAGTCTTACTTTAAAAACTAGCATCACATAAAAGTTCTCTGAGTGTTTTTTAACTACTTTTGCAAAGTATTCTTATAATTGCTAACATTACCTATGGGACTGACTGACTTTGAATTTAATTGAAGTAAAAATGCGTCTATTTGACAAGGTCACTTTTTAAATTGGAGCGGCACTACTTTGAATTACAGTTCTGATTTTTTTTCCTTTCTAAATTAACTATGATCTATAAAATTATCGATAAAGAATAATACCTAAGTCATCAAATATTAACAATGGTTACAAGAGAGGAAAACTACCTTTAATGCATATAAAATTTATGGATAGTAGTGATTCCTACTAAGCTGGGAAGCCTAGGTCTGTGCAGCTCAGAGGCAAGGCAGTGAGTTGCAGAGGACAATTCTGAGCCTCTACATTGCTTCATCAGAGCAGTGCTTAAGATAGAACAGGTATGAACACACTTCGGTGGCAGTATGCAGAGGGGGTATGGCAAGTGGTAGTGGGGTTGTGTTTGGGGTGGATGAAAAGAATTTAGTCTGCCAAGAATCCTGCCTAGCTGGAGGCATTTTTGTGATATTTGTGATTGCAATATTTCTTTGAAAGCATATTATGGCAATGGCAATGCTATGCTACTAGGTTCTCTTTATGTGACAGTTTCCTACTTACTGGACTCCCCTGCTCCTTCTGAAAGTTGCTACTAAGTGTATGCTCTCAGTTGAAGGAAGGAAAAGGAAAGGCTATGCTAATCCTCCCTCTGTCAGGTCAGTTGGACCAGAAATTTACACTACGTGTGTGTGTCCTTCTGAGGTAAGTCAGATTATGGTCAAGCAAGAAGGAGAGCTCAACTCACCATGAGTACCATGTTGCAGCTACTGTGAATCTTTTTCATGTAATCTGTAGTTCCCTGATCTCCCTCATATTTTAGGATACATCCTCATTCTGCTGGAAAGCAAAGCCATAGAGTAGCAGAGAGGTCTTTCTCCATCAGTATTTATTTACAAACATAACTTGAAGCAGAGTCTGGACTCCAGAGTGGCCCACAGTGTGGGCACCACCATGCCAGCTGTGTGGAATGAGGGCAGCAGTGCACTGGGGGTGGAAAGAGCATGGGATCCATAAGTAACACAGAGCAAACACAATAAAAACACTAGCTTTGAGGCTCCACAATGGCAAAATGTGAATGGGGACAAATAGCTAAATGTCCATGAGCTTCAGTTTTCTTTGCCATAAAATAGGGTTCACACAGGGCCACACAATCCTGTAATGACAGGAATTAAAATATTTAAAACACAGGAGTTATACCTGTATACATTGCCATTATTAATAAAGGTAACTCAAGTTTGCACATCAGCCTACCCTCTTTATCTGGGACTCCCTGCATTGTGAAATGTGCAATAAACAAGCATGTGCCTTTCCTGGTTCCATCCAATCTCTACAGAGATTAGAGGGGTTGTGTGGCTGTTATATAGGGTCAATTAATTCATTTGCCCATTACTCATACCATGTTACAGTAAATCTGTTAAATTACAGTGGGTGCTTACTCTGCCTGGAGCAATATGTTAGGCCCTGGAAAATATTTTTAAAAAGGTGAAAAGGACATAATTTCATTTAAAGGACATAAGTAGATACATAAAAGAGCTGAAGAATGTTCAGAAAAAAATTGACAAATCAAAGGAAGATATCCAGATAGTCATAGATGGTGAGCTATGTCAATCAAGGTGAACTTGAGAAAAAGAGAAGAAAAGAGTTTTAAGACTAGACTGGCAAAATGCAATAGGAGATGTATTTAGGGGGAAAGAATGGTGTGGAGGAATAAATACTTATTTCATGGCTTTTTCAGGAGCCTAGTAATCTCATCATCATGTGTCCTCATCATGCCTCTTTGAAGACTCTTATGCAATAAATAGCTATAGTTTATGTGTTGTGGAGATTAGATACACACCTGCCTTCTAGAGGTATAGGTCTTAAAATAAAAGTAGAACTGAAATCTACTAGGAAGGCTTCAGAACATCCCACAGATGCCCATCCCACAATACAGGTATTTTAGTTAGGATTTTCAATTGCTGTAAAGAGTCACCATGACCACAGCAACTCATAAAGGAAGAACATGTAATTAGGGTGGCTTACGTCTTCAGAGATTTAATCTATTATCATCTTGGGACATGGTGGTGTGCAGACAGACATGGTGCTAGGGAACTAGCTGAATGTCCTACATCTTATCTTTCAGGCAACAGGAAGTAGTCTGAGACACTGTGTAGTAGCTTGAGCATACATGAGACCTCAAAGCTTACCTCCACAGTGACACTTCCTCCAACAAGGCCATTCCTACTTCAACAAAGCCACATCTCCTAATAGTGCCACTCCTTTTGGGGGCCATTTTTTTTTCAAACCACCACATCAGGGCTTACTAGGAAAGACAAATTTTTATGAGATTGTTAGTAAGACACAAACATGCATTCTGGGTTGTTTCTCTTTTCTTTCTGTGGTAGAACAGAGTAACAGAGTTATTTTTTCAACTTCATTTTTATGATCTGTACAGTAAAGTACTAGAGGCTGGAGCTTGAGTTTTACGATGCAGGGGGTATTGCTGTGAGCTACTTACCTACCTTCCCAAGTCTCACGATTTTCTACTTCAAAGTTTATATTCCATGTACTGTCCGTAATGTGGACTATTTGCATTACATTATTCATGAGGGAGAATACTACGTACATTAATTAATTACTTCTGTTAATATTCAGTTAGAAACAAAGTTCACCATACTTAAGCACAGCATTTTCATACTACTTATATATTTTTTTTTTGTGCACTGGAAATGAGTCATGAGAAAGTCTATTACAGATGAGAAAGGCTTACAGTGAGGCTTGTCCCTTGCCAAACAGAAATCCCTGACCTACAGATGCTCAAGCAAAGGACTGTCCAAGCAAAATCATTAGGATTTTCTACTTTGGATGGTTGCTCTCTTAACAAAAATTTACTAAAAACCATTAATAATTACTTCTAAGCTGGGCAGTGGTGGTGCATGCCTTTAATCCCAGCACTCAGGAGGCAGAGTCAGGAGGATCTCTGTGAATTTGAGGCCAGCCTGGTCTACAGAGCGAGATCCAGGACAGGCACCAAAACTACACAGAGAAACCCTGTCTTGAAAAACCAAAACAAAACAAAAATTATTTCTAAATGCAAATATCAATTACCCACTCAAGTCAGATATTTAAAATGGCCTTTTCATTGTACTCTTTTAAAAATTGCTTGAGAAGATCAAAGAATTCTTGCAAAAAAAGTTAATGGCTCTGAGAGAATTCCAGTGGAATGGTCAGGAAAAGCATAGTTTACACAGTTTAGATGGCACAGTTTAACTGTAGAAACATAGGGAAAGAAGAGAGTTGATAGTCTAATCCAGAGGCCTACATTTAAAAAGTGTGATTAGACTCATAAAGATTCTTTAACCTCAAACTTTCTAAATGGCTTTCAAAACATCAAAATTTAAGCTGAAGAAATGGAATAGCAGGGAAGGCTCTTGCTGCATAAGCATGAGGACCCAAGTTTGGATCCCTAGCACAATAAATGCTAGGGACAGCAAACATGTATTTGCGACCCCAGCACTGGGAGATGGAGACAGGCGGGCCTCAAGGAGTCACTGGTCAGCAACCTAGCTGAAATGGTGGGTGGTTTCCAAGTTCAGTGAGAGGCCCTGTCTCAAGAAAATAAAGTGGAGAATTGATTGAAGAAGATATTACAGCCTCTGTCTATGGCCTTCATATACCCCCACACACATACACATGAAGACATTTGTGGAATACACAGACACACACACACACAGACACAGACACACACACACACACACACACACACACACACACACACACACACACACACTCACACACAGGGGTAGAGAATGCTCAATGCCAACTTTTTTTTTTCAAAAAAGGGGCTTTTTATTGTCTGATGTGAGTTTTAGATGACAGTTCGAAAATGAATTCTTGAAGTTGCCAGCACCAGAAGTCAAAGTACGTTTCCTAACCCCGTCCCCAAACAAGGCCAGGGAAAGCTCTTGAAGGTAGCTTATTTTACATCATAGCCCCAGGTTAAACCAAAATAACCCAGGAGGAGGAAAACAACAATCATAGCAAGAAAAAATTCCCACAGTGAGCTACACACCCCAGATGCCCAGACCTTCCATGGTTCTTAATGAGGGTCAGAGGTCAGAGCTAAAGAGCCCGGTGAAACATTGAGAACCAAGATCCTGTTTCCATTTTAATGCCCTGGTGTTTATGTTTGGCTTCTGCAGGGGAAAGGCCCAGACAATTCCACTTCCAGGGAGGCCAGCAAATACTAGATTGGGGTGTAGTAGTTTGACTGAAAAGTGGGGGTGTTCATGGGGCTAAGGATAGTCTCTGTTCAAAAAACAAAACAAAACAAAACAAAACAGGAATATAAAAAAGAACACGGTTGGCTGAACGTCTTCATATACACCTGGACTAAAATTAAATCACATTATGAAAATAAAGACCATTGTTTTCAATCTGCCCCTTCAACTCTCCACCAGCATACCTCCAGAGAAGGCTGCTGAACTGTAAATTTAGCACCAATGTTGGTTACATAACAGCACCAGCCAGCTTAACCCCTCAGTCTCTCAATTTGTCAGCCTGACCTTCCCATCACACTCTGATAAATTTCATCTATTACAGCTGTTTATTTTGTTTATCTTAGAGACTGATATTGTAGTTTATCAGCAATTTTGCATTACCTGATTTTTAGACCATTTAATTTTAGTAAAAATGTATCACTCAACAGTAAAAATTTTCCTTTGTGGATAAAACGTTACATTTTCACCCACCAACTATGACCCTTTTCTCAACTTCTGAACCTCTGATGACCTTGGAAACTAGATCCAAATCAACAGTTTCATGTACTTCCCAATCTTATCATTTCCAGATACCTTTAACTTCTGTTTTCCCGGCTGGGCCTGGCTGGAAATCCTGAAACAACAGTGTCCATCCTACAAGGAAGTCCAATGTGGATCGGAAATGCCACACACTGCCCTGTCCCAGTCTTGCCAAATACCTGTTTGGTTCTGGACAGGATTGAAGGGATGAAGGGATGAAGTTTCAGTAGTTGTTCATTTGTTTGAGTTCTAGTACTAAAATAAGCCAAAGGCTAAGTGGCTAGTAATGACCAGGAAGGTTTATTAGGGACTTACTCAGTGAAAGCTCCAGGATATGAACTTTCCAACCACTAACTCCTTTGATCTGTTCAACAGTCCCATTGGGAGAGTTACTATTAGTCTTTACATTTTATGATGAGAAAACTGTGGCTTGGGGCAGTGAATCTTACATTTATAGAGCTAGAAATGACTAATACCAGGCTTCTAATCCAGTGTGATTACAAAGTTTAGGCATCTGTTATCAACTCCATAGTATCATCTGTTAGTATAGATCAGGTGCCAGAATCCCACGCAAAGTCAATCAGCTTCCCAAGACTCCATCACACACACACACACACACACACACACACACACACACACACACACACACACACGATACCCTTTCCAGATCTCAAAGAAACCAGGTTTGAAACTACTAATACTAGGGATCTAGATCAGTGGATTTTGTAAACTGTAAACAGTCTCAAAAAATCCTTAATACGATGTAGGCTTTGTGGGGGCACACTCCATGTGTCTCTACATTATTTTCCCCACTCTTTCACTGAACATAAACGTTAAGCACGTTGTAGTGGGTAGCTGTTCCAGCTTTGACCTGGAAGTACTACTCACAGTGAGGCTTCTGGTAACAGTCATGCCTACCTATGACTGGCCCCTGAGGCGTGGTGGAGACAGGAACCCTTAAGATCTGAGATCTGGATGTGCCTGCTCTCTTGGTTCCTGGTGATCCTGGATGCTGGACGGTAAACCAAATGGAGTTCTCCAGAGAACCCAGCTGGACTGCGCCTCACCTCTCCCTGATCCTGTAACCAAGCCCTTTACTAGCTGTAAGTCACCCCCAAAAATAAACCTCCTTTTTAACTACATGGAGTTGCCTTAATAAATCCTCCAATAGCACATACTACATTCCTGAACCAGTAACAGCTTTTCACAAACATGAGGCAAGCTCTCTGGAGTCATGGAGCTTAAAGACTAATTCTGTGACTCCCTATGTGTACAGGGCCCTCAATAAGATTCAAATCACAACTTCTGGACTGTTAAATGATGGTAGAATATTGAGGATGGAATGAATAAATGTTTATAGGGATTTCCGACTTTAACCTTTGAACTCTTGTTTAATTCAGACATCACTTTGAGTGGTTTCCTGCACACAAAAAATATGCTGTGTCCATCTTTATAAATATACCACTACAGCCATCTGCCTTTAATGATGAATAATTTTTCTTATGTTGTTTGAAGTAAGAATGCCTTTCTAGTGGCCAGAGGATCGCTCAGTGGTTAAGAGCATTTGCTGCTCAATCCTGAAGACCAGAGTTCAGATTCGAGAATATTAGGCATCTCAAGCACCAAGGGATCTGACATCCTCTGTTAGATTCTGCATACACTCACACACATATATACAGGTGAACTCAGACATATACATTAAATACAATAAAAAATTTTAAATAAAGTATTAAATAAAAAGGGCCAGATGTGGTGGTACATATCTTTAACCCTAGCATCTGAAAGACAAAGGCATACAGATCTTTGTAAGTTCCAAGCAAACCAGCTAAGTACACTGCCTATCAATAGAAAAGATTCTTTTAATTTTCTAATTTTTTTTGCTAGTACTAGTAACAAGTCTTTACTTAATTCATCCTTTGGGAGGAAGACATTGTAATCCACCAAAAAGAGATTGATTCCCTGATTAAGTTATCAGTTCTGGCTGGGTTTACTTTTAGCTTCTTGATGAACACAAATTAAACCTGCAGTTATATTTAGCCCCTCAAAAAAAAGTAGACCTAGAAAATTGCCATTTACAATTCTACAGGCATGGTTAGCAGGCAAAATGTTTTACAGATTGTCATGGCATTTGCATGGGTTCTTCTATGATTTGTCTTGGCCTCTATGTTAGTAAACAGGAAATAACCCAACAACAGTTATGAATTAAATCAGAATTTCAGACATGGAAACTGTTGATCTCAATAAAATAATATATCCAAGATCCATTTCTGAAGCTTTTTAATTTTTACTGATAAGCTATGCTCCCAGCTAATTTTCATATCATCTTAGATTTATTTACATTTAAAAATGAAATACTGATACATTTGTATTTATTTATGGTACTAAAAATTCCACTTAGGTCCTTCATGCTTGTTAGAGAAAGCACTCTATGACTGAGCTATATAACCAGCTCCAAAAATACATTATGAATATATATTTCCTTAAAATAAAACATACACATTTCCAATCTTTCCTTTGAAGTCAAATGGCTATTTAAAATTTGTCACAATTTGCCAAAATTTTAATCTAAGAAACATAAGTATAATATTTGAAAATAATGATTCAAAGGTAATATCTAATATTGAAAATAACCCCCCAAACTACAGCCTTCTTTGAGTGCCTAATATAGGTATTCCCTATTCAGCCCATTCTAGGGTTTCTTGTTCAATTTAGAACATGGCCATGAACTTGGCTACCAAGGGAGACCATGCCAAAAAATTAATCTCTCTTAAAACACTCTCTTTCTCCTGACTGAAAATAAAAGATGTCTTTGGTTGGGATTAAATCTTCTTTAAGGGCTTTCAGAGACACTTGAAGCAAGGACGAGCATTGTTATAATAGTGAAGGTTGGACTAAGTCAATCTGGATGGCGACCATACCCTTCAGAACGCAAACTTGCTCATCAAGGGACAAACTGGATTGCAGGTAAGTTCCAGTAGAGGCATGATCTACCGGGACCAGAGAACTACAAAAATGGGCCTGAGAATTTTCTCAATTTGATTTCTAGTCAGACTTCAAGCAAATATATTTTCATTGCTTTCTGAACAATTTCCTTTTCCAAATTCCATCTCTCAATCAAACGTGGGCACATGGAGCATCAAATCCAGGGTCCATTGACTAGTGTCTTCTGATCGTTCAACACTGGGAATTCCAGAGAAAATAAGACAGGCAGCGTATGAGCAACTGGGGACCTCAAATGAAGCTCAGAACTGTGTCTTAAATAGTGCAACATTTGCTCAACAAACCATTCTGCAATTACATTGGGAATTTTATTTATAGCTTTACTAGATCTCGATGTTATATTCTAGAAAATAAAAATGAAGGGAAAATATGTAAGTTGCTTTATTTAAATTTGCATTTGTAATTATTTCATTTTTCTGTTATTGTAGTTCTCTTATAAGTGAGGGTCAGGAAGTTTAGCATTTTCTAGGAAGTAGAATTTAAATCAAATAGTATTAAACTTATCTATGCACAATTGTTCTACAATCTGATATCTTAGAGTTATTTTATAACCCAAATATAGGCACATTACTATAAATTTGTAACAAAAAAAAATACAAAAAGCAAAAAACAAACAAAAAAATCAAAACTTGATGTTTGAGTTTGAGATAAACTCTTTTTTTAAAAAAATAAGTAATATACATGTTTGAATAAGTTAAGTATTTTCTGCTCTCTGAAGCTATGAGATAGCTTTTATATTTTGGTTATTTCAGGTAATATCTTAGTGTGTGTGGGGGGCAGTGTTTCCTTCACTGTCACAGTGGCCCAAACATTCTCTATTAAAGCCATTTAACTTTAAATTTGATTTAAAAATTATTTATATTTTTTGTGTGAAGGCATCTTAATGAAAAAGTACTAAGTCTCACCTTTTTAAAAGAAATCATTTTCTATAACTCTTAGCTTATTAATAAGTTACCATGTCTTTTTTAAAAATGATATCAAATTTAAGTTCCCATGAAAGCTGAACAGATATAAACAGAGAAAATAGGATTTGACTCCTTTGGGGGTAGTTTTAGTACCAAAAGTTTCTATTTGTGTTTGATTAATTGCTTTCCATGGTGGTCTTAACTCTGGAAAAATACAGACTTTATACACTTCATCCTCAAGAAAGTACAGTTACTTATTTCTACATATACACAAAGATTCATATTATATCAAATTGGGTCAAATTATAGGACTTTAGAAAGTATGCTTTTTTTCAGAGAGTAAGGAGAGTGGGCTCCTGAAAGTCTCTCAGATAGATAGCACAGTGGGAGGGAAACAGAATGCCCTTCTGTTTTCCATTAAAGTTATGTTCTGCACAAAGTTTGATTGCTAAACATCTGGCAGTCTTTTCTCTGATAACATACTTAGCTCAGTAGGATGGACAGTACTCAGCCTTTGAAGCTCCCTTTAGCTCTTAAGTGAGGAATGGGAGAGAGAGAGAGAGAGAGAGAGAGAGAGAGAGAGAGGAGACGATAAGAACTCTAGGTTTTTCCCTTTTATCAAAAGATGTTTATGGCCTTTTCTTACTTTATCTCTGATGTTCCACTGTTCCCTGTTCAGTGACTAGGGGACAGGAGAAACTGTTCAGGACAGTCACCAAAACACTTCGTCCACTTCTGATGTCTAAAGCCAAGCCTTTCCTTTAATGCTGGAAAAGAACAAAAAAAATGATGGAAATTTGTGATCATGTCTTTAAATGTCTGCTTTTGCTGAGAACATGTGGGATAATGGGATGAGAGAAGAGCAAGAGCATCAGAAATGAGAGGGTCTGAAGGCTCTATCTATTTTGTTTTGATGAGATTATGCACCATTTCTTTTCTAAGTAGTATTTCCACCCTTTAATCACGTTATCATTTCCAACAGGACAAGAAAAGATTATTTAGATTAAGATTAACATTGGAAACTCAAAGGAAGAGTGCAGGTCACAGACTCAAATTCACATTTTGGGTAAAGAGACCTGAGTTACTCACCAGCATACAGTTCAATAAGAATATTTAATGAGGTTTTCAAAGAATTATATAGTAACCTGCTTTTATGAATAAATGGGTGTTTATGAAAACAATTACTACTAAATATATTGATTATAAATTTGCTTTTGAGACACATAGAAATCAATACAAAGAAAAACTTTTTTGCATATTTACTGTCCATTGATAAAATGAAAGCAGCCTTAAGAATCATGTGGCTTACAGTATGAGTCACACCTAGCATAGATGAATGGCTAAGACGGTAACTTTTATGGGAATTACATCATCAAATAAATCTATGGCATGCACAATTGGCTGGAGAGGTGGCTCAGTGGAAAAGGTGCTTGCTGAACAATCAGAAAGACTTCCCACATGAAAGCTAGGCAAGCATGGCTGCTGCCTATAACCTCAGTACTTAGAACATAGAGACAAGGGATCCCTGGGACAAGATGGCTAGCTGGACCAGCCTAGTCTGAAAGTTCTGTGCAGAACTGGTAGTCCCTGCTTCAATAAATGAAAGAGGAACTGTCAAGGATGAGACACAATATTAACTTCAGGCTTCTGCATGCATGTACACACACACACACACACACACACACACACACATGTGCACACACGCATGCACGCACACACCCCACATATACACATGGGGAAATGATTATTTTTTTTAAGTCATCTACAGAATTTGCCAAATTGCAAGAAAAATATGAAGGACCAAAGTAATTTCACTCAAGTGTACTGCACTGAATTCTGTCTTCATCCAGAGGGAAAATTTTCATGGAGGAATAGACAGACTTGAGGTCTTTTGATGTCCATTTAATGAGTATTTATTCTTTATCAGACTGTATTACAGGTGTTTCACATGCATGAACCAAACTCATTCTTCCAGAACCCCTCTGAGATATCCACTATGACTTCCCATTATACCAACAAGGAAATTAGGTGCTTGACTTGCCTAGTGAGGGCAAGAGGCCTCTACCCTGGCTCAAGAATCCTAAACCTCTATGTGCTATTAGCTAGTAACAATACCAGGGCATTCTTCTCTTCTGTGTGTACTATGTTCATTCATCATTCATCATGTCTCAACCTCTGCAGCTATAAATGAGCAAATATTGATGCCAAATCACTATGGTTTCACAAATGTATGGTGTTGTCTCCCAAGCTGTACAATAAAAGTAACAGAATCTTATTTTTTTTTTTAGGCCCCAGATCCACGCTGTGGAGAAACCTGTTTTCTAAACCGATTTTTGATAAAAAGCAATCAACCTTTAGAAATGCTGAAAAGGATGGTTTTCTCCCACCTCTGTAGGAAAATGGAACAAGAAATGCAAGTCAAGTTCCATAGCTTGCAGTGAAATAATTCACCATAGAAAAGGCTCCTGACACCACAGGGAAAAGCACTTCTGCTAACACTTCTAAATGTCCCTTAACCATGCTCTCTCTACTTACTTTGTAATGATTGCATGTTTTCCCTTTGGGCCTACTAAAGTATTTAATTGCAATTACACTCATTTACATAGCAGATGAGGCTAATTGCTGGTATTAGTTACCAAATGTATGCTTGTATTGTGAGGGTAAAAAAAAAATGCCCTACAGAAAAGAAAACGACTGTGCCTTTAATTAAGGAGTTATGAAGTCAGAATGAGCTGGTTCCAAGATGTAAATATGAAATTGAGGGCTTTCAGAACTCTATAATGGGTTTTTATTACTCCATCTCACTTCCTTGATTACACACAATGTTTAGAGACTAAAGATAAATACAGTGCAATGTTCACAGGGCTGACCTGATTGCTAGGCATGTTCTCTCACACATAGATTGAAATCAATGCAGTTGTCTCGCGAGCCTATGATAAATGGTGGGTTATGAGTACCTGGTCTTCATTTACTGGGCTATTCAGTTGCTAATCCTGGCTTCCCTCGTTGCACAAGCAATGCTGCATCCTCTAGTACACACAATTCAATTTCTAGGCATGATTTTTGCACATTCAATGTCGAATAAACAAAGACGGTATGAAATAGGGTGCAAATTCAATGGGAAAGCCAAAAACTCAGAAAACTAGTTGTTTTTTTTTTTCTCCCTAATCTTCCTTGACTAATTTCTGTGTTAAAATCATAATGCCTAAAAATGGAATTCTGTGGGGACCTTCCTTAAGGAACTTGATAATCTCATTAGAAGACAGAATTATACCTCTGAAATGTTCTATCTCTGTGTGTATGTATGTATCTATGTATACACAGACAATACACATACAACACACTCTTTCTCTCTTTGTGCACACACACACACACACACACACACACACACACATACACACAGAGGTGTTCACTCATGTGCACACACACACATGCTCCCTACCAATTTTATGCCAGAAAGAATTTACAGCAGAGTGGTAGCCAGCACTAAAATGTGACAATGTTTAGTACTAACTATAAACCAGTTCAGGGAGTTAGAGAGGTGAGTTGTTAGAAAGAGCAAAACCTTCTAAGAAGTCCTTAAAGCAGCGTCGTTGCTTAACAAAGATTTTCAAGGAACAGACAGACCAACTCTCACTGCACTACAAAGTTGTCCTGGTAGTCAGGTGTCTACGGAAGCTTTTGCCTTGCTTCTCATTCCCTTTACCTCTTAGTTCTGGCTCCCCACCATCTCTCACATCCCCTTTTAAAGATAAAATACTGCTTTAAAAAGGGAATGAATTTTTCTGGCTCTAAAGTATACTTGCTGTGTTAATTTTCTACTTACTGAATGCTTAGCTATAATAATATTAGACTCTGCTGTCTATGGTTACCTACACAAGTCATTTCTTGAAATGAATCTGGCTGTCAGCCAAGCTCCTACCTCCTTTTCTTTTTGATGGAAAAAAGAAAAGAAGAAGGAGGGAAGGTAGGGGGGAGAAGGAAAGAAGGTGAGAGGAAAGAATGGAGAAAATCCTCCCCACTACCACGTATTGCATTCCTTGGATACCATGCCCTCGCCCTTCTTAGTAGCATTCTCTTTGGTAAACCAGTCCCAGGTGGTATGATGACAGGGTCAGCCGAGTGTTATTTTTTAAACTTGTGTGAAAATTCATTTTGCATTCCATCCTATTCTCTGGGCACTCAGGCAGTGCAGTCATTAGTCTCTGGTGCCAAATGTAAACAGGACGTCCTTTCTGATAGGGAGGGCCAGCTGTGCAGAACACACACCCTCTGCTTTTTGCCCTGTTTGGGAAACCGACCCCAGTCCTTTCACAGAGAGATGCTGGAGCAAGGGAAACCTGTCTTCCTATGTGTGCTGTAAACAGAATCTTTGAGAACATCTTTTTATCCCCATTGTTTTATGTGTTCCTGGCCATCTCTTAATTCTTCCTACGCGACAGCAACACCTGCAGGCTAAAATTATCATGGATTTCAAGGGGTTGTGATTTGTCCCTAAGTTGTCGTTCACTGGGGAAAGGCTATAGCTTACACTTTACCAGGGACTCAGAGAGTATGAAGGGCAAGAGGACATCTGAGATCTCATCCAGTACAATTTCCTGATTTTGCAGATAATGAGAGGGGTGGGAGAGCAGAGGAAAGGCCCAGCCTCTGATCTTCAGATCCATTGTTAGCCTTGGTCCTCTTAGCAGTAGTTGAGTCATAAACAAAAATGAAGAAGCCTTCTTTCACGGATTCCATCTCTGCCCATACATACATATTCCTATCTTATTTCTCTACATACAGTTAAAAATAAAATAAAAAAAGCCAGGGCTCAGTGTGGTAGGTACAAGTTAGAGGCAACGTAGGCATTTAGAAGTGAAAGGCATTCATGAGAAATGAAGTCAGGAAATGCTTCCTGGAGTAGGCTGTTCTCATGGTGCCTCCCACTTATGTTGACAAAGCAGAGGAAATATTCAAGTTTAAGAATGACTGATCCCAGCCCAGGTCTATACAAAAGTTCTTTTATCTCTACTTTCATTTATTTCCTTCTCTTTCACTTTGTTCTCTCATATCCCCTACTGTGTTTAGCCCTACTTCAGGCTCTAGGAGACTACTTTTGGGCATCTGGTCTACTCAGTTGAATGTCTCTTTGGAACCTACTCACAGAAGTTGCTTCCCAGCAAGCTATCCCTCCTTACTTCACCTTTTCACTCACAGGACCAATCTGTACAAAGAGAGGAGATGGCGTTCATCAAGGGTGAATAACCTATTCAAGTGGGAACCAACCTCTGGTCCCAGGAATTTGCTATTAGGTGATAATGGAGTTCAGTTACGCTACACATTCAACCAAAAGAAGGAAGCTGAGTGCTGCCAGGTGCTCTGCACAAGCCACATACAGTAGAAAAAGAGTATCCCCCTGGCTGTCCTGATTATCCTAGGATGATTTTGACCTGTTTTGAAGGTCAAACTATACTTTGCTCTCAGGTAGCTAATAATGTTTCTAACTTTTCATAATAAGTCCCCAAACTCTGTCTATGTATCTGGAATGATTTTCCATGGATGGGAATCAGAATCTTAATTAAAAATCAGATCCTGGACATGAATGGCTTCCTATTGTTTCTATCTATGTAGATGTCTCCTTTCCCAGATCATCTATTTAACTCTAAAACCACACATTCCTAAGTACTAAAACCATGTTCCTATCAGTTCAGCCCATTTTCTTCTTTCATCCTACAGATCAGTAAAATAAACAATTTGGTCAAATTCAAATAGGATTTAAGAAGATTTAGCTAAAATACAATTCATCCTAGCAGTTTTTAAACTATCAGTTAAATTCAAAGATGTATCCTTTGGAGTCTCCAGTACAGTTTATCTCCTAGGGCACAGACTCATCAGAACTATCTCATTTTACATAAGATAGGAAATAATAGTGGTTCTCTATACACTTACACACTGACATTTATATGATTTACTATGATGGTTTTATTTTTTTTTAAAAAAGCAACAAAATAAACATATCCTTACATAATAATGTGGTCTAATAACTTAAAGCAAAATATTTACAAAATCATATTTTGTTAGATTCCTAAGAAGACTCCGAGCACAGAAAGGAGTGGGTTGGGTTAGGGGTTGATTTTGATATTTTAGAAATGGTACAAAACCAGGATGTGTTCCACTATTCCACCAATGCACATTTTCAACAGTCAAGGTAACACCTGGAAAAAAAAACATTTCATTCTTCCAGTGCTAACAATGCTGTCTCTGTAAGTTCTCAAAATGCACGTTCTTCCCACTCCCACCCCCTACATTCCTGCCTGACCAATACCATGCTCAACTTCACCACTCTCAACTTCAGCTGTTTGCCTTTCCAAGTCCTCTCAACTCAAGGCCCTGATTTTTGGTGATAAAATAAGCATTTAATTAGTCCTAATACATTAATTTAATAACCCATAAAGATAATTATGTTTTCATTTTAAGAACGTTTCTATAGCTTGGTGTGGTGGCACATATCAGTAATCCCAGCGGTGTTGCAGGCTAGCTTGGGCTACAAAAGAAGATATTTTGAAAAGACAAAGTCAAAAATACTTCTGGAAATGTTTAGGATACAAAAGGCTAAAAATCCACTTTAACACTCTTCTACACATACTAAAAAGGGCAAAAATGGTGCAGAATCTATTGGTGCTAAATATAACCATAATTCCAGAATAGAATTGATCTAGATGTATTGCTATAGTTGTTTTCCCAATGTCATTCCATCTTTGTCTTCTGTCTTCTACATATCTATGTGTACATCACAGAAGAGGTCACATCAGCCAAAATGCATTTGACTCCAAATAAAACACACATAAGATATCTAGAATTGATTATCTTGTTGATGCCTTCGGGTCCCATTTAAGGTATTTGGATATATTTCATCTCAGTTTCCTCCTCAGTCAAATGGAGCCATTACTGACTTTTTTTTTTTTTTTTCGAGACAGGGTTTCTTTTATTTTCATTACTGACGTATTACTCCCCACTGGTAACCATGTGGGTTTTGTTTGTTTCTTTTTGCTGTGGTTTTTTGTTTGTTTCTTTGTTTTTTGTTTTGTTTTGTTTGGGTATTGTTGTTTTGTTTTAAGATAAAGTCTCGTGAAATGCAGGCTGTCTTCAAGTTCAGTCTCCCTACCTTCACCTCCCAAGATCTGAGGTTACCAGTGTAGGCAGTACATCTGGCAGGGGATATTCTATCTGGCTAAAACATTTTGGGAAACTTCCAAAAAAATTGTCAGTAAGAACAGAGTATCTACTACTCACATTTTAAAAGACTTACTGTGTGTCTGTTGAAAACAAAACATTGTATTATCTGTTATGGAAGATACAAACATGACTAATAGTTTCTGACTTTAAAAAATACCTATACAATCTACTGAAAAAATTAATAGTCTAGGTTATTTTGTTAATGATAAGATCACAACATAAGCATTAACATTTCTTTAGCTATTATGGGAAAGAAGGAATTATGATTTTTACTTATCTTTTAGAATTACCCACAAAAGAAGGGATATTGTGAGAAACCTCAAAAGCCTTGAAAAAGGTGTGACCCAAATAATGTTGGCAAGTATGGAAATAATCTCCTGAGTCTGACTAGGGTGCTGAGCCATTGATCTTGTATCGTCAGAACTATCCGTTGAATGCCATTTGTCTCTGCAGACTTCAGGAATTCGCTAGAGTGCCTTGTTGCCAGTGCTCACCTTGTTAACATTAAGCATGAACTTTGGATGCTGCTGGATATACTCAAGGGGCAATATAACACAGGACTTCAAAGCCCAGGAGACAGCTAAAGAGAAATGAAGATAACAGTTAAGCCAGCAAAGCTGGAAACCTTTCATGGCTCCAGGCAGAGTTCTCCATATCCACCCTCAAGCCAGCAGAAGGTACATGACGGTGAAGGGCTTTCTACACAGTGATACTGTTTGATTGTTGTAGCAAATTTATCAACTTGAAGTGGGAGTGTGTTCTATAGAAATGCTGAAATGTTAAGGCTCCATCTACTTTATCAAAAACACTTTATAAAAAAATACCAGAAATTTTAAGGTTAAATATGCAAAGGGATGTTCTCAACATTTGTTAAAGTTGCCACTGTTAAATCTCAGATAACATGTTTTATTTCTAGTTCCTACTGCATGGAATTAATATATTTCTGAAAAGAATGCATTGTAACTGTTCATTCCAAAAAGCAAGTGAATTTAGGGTGAAACAAATTCCCTCATCCTGGACTTGGAACCTAACCTTTCAGTTTCTTGCTCAATGCTCTAAGGGGAAAGGATTTTCTTTTCTATGAAAGCAAATAAAAGCATCCGTTGGTTGGACATTTTCCTCTCTGTAAGTCATAGTTTTTCAGTCAGGACACGGACCTTACATCCAGTGCAGCTGCTGAAGCAGTAGGTGTGTTCAGGAAATGGGAGTGGCTGGGAAGGGCATTTTAATCCCGTCTCTGGGAAGGCTAGTGGAAAAATCTTCCAGGAATGTTATGAAATGACAAGAAGAGTCAAATGTCTGGAAGTTGGGTAAAAATTTAAACCATGGAAATATACAGCAAAATTACTGAGGCATAGAAAGTCTTAGCTTTACATATAGGGAGGTTAATGTTCTGTGTGTGTGTGTGTGTGTATGTGTGTGTGTGTGTGTGTGTGTGTGTGTGTTTGTGTGTTTGTGTGTGTGTGTGTGTGTGTGTGTGTGTGTGTGTGTGTGTGATATACTGGGGAGCCCTGAAAACATTTCAAGCCTTGGAAAGTCACATTATTTTGTTTCTTAACAACATAAGCTCACATATATTTAATTTAGAAATTTAGGTAATTTTATCTCTTATTAAGTATGACCTTGCCAGAATGAATGGTAGGGTGAATGAATGAATAAATAAGATTTTTCCCTCTATATTTCCTCTACTTTATGTTTTCATTGATAATCCTTCCTGCCTAGGACTCCCTACATTTTTCACTGAGTCTGCTTTACAAATTCAGCACACTATGTTGCACTACTGGATTCTGAATTTTAAATAAGTCAGTTGCATCCTTGCAAAGTAAGTGGATCTGGTTTATTTAAAAATAAAACCCACAACAGCTGGGACTATAGTTTAGTGGTAGAGCACTCGACCTGTATGCACTGACAGTCTAAGTTCAATACCTAGTGTGATCAAGATAAATAAATATTTGTATACACACACATGCACACGCGTGTGCACATGCACACATGTGAGCACACACACACACAATTTTACCTCAGGAAACAGCGCTCAGTACTCTCAGTAGAGATTGCTCCTTGCCATCACTCTGTCTTAGCTAGCTCCCTGTTTCTATGATGACCTGGTCTGCAGATGAATTTATAGTGTCAGAATAGCCTGGAGTTTTCAAAAAAACGTTGCTAGTCTCCTTGTGTATCTGCTCCTTGTCCCATTCTATCATTTCGTGTTAAAATAGCCGGCTTGTCAAGTGCTTTGGCCTTTCGGAGATGAGCACTAAAAACACAAGAATACATAGATGTCTTTTTATATAGGCTTTTTCTTGCCAAATTTAGCTACAGGGGGATATGAGAGGCAAATGTGTTGACAAATGACAAGATGTTATGTACTGTAAAAATACTATTTCATGTACACCATTTCCTGTTACGGTGCATATATCGATTTCAAGTTTGTTCAAAATGAGCTGCTTATTAAGAGAAACATCTTGCCTTTTGAACTATTCAAGTTTGATTTTTCCGCATTCTCTAGAAGTAGCTGTTAAAAAAAAAATCCTTGTCTCAAACTTCATAATCACAAATCAATGTGAATTTCTCCATGAGAGACCACAATTTTTTTTCAAAGAAAAGGTTTTGTTTGGATAAGTAGTAGCTTGGTTAGAAATAGGTAAAAATTTTCTGGCCTAGCAAGTGAAAGATGATTCCCTGGAGATATGCTGAAGAGCGTAACTGTCAACCTCTGCTAAAATGAGTGTTCTTCAATAACGAGGCACAGATAGGCACGTGGCCATTTGAATTTATTGTCTATATTTCACTTAAGTCAAAATCTTTAAAGTTAAATTTGGTGTCGGAAATATCATTCATATTGGTGAGGCCCTTGGAAATTTGAACCTCCTAAGTGTTAATGTATAATTGATTCTAATCTATTGATTATCCAAAGCATATTATTGTAGTTCCAATATCTATGAGTGATAATAAAAGGAGCGTGCCATCCAATTTCTCCTTTAGCTAAATTGGATTATCTTTTAATATACAGTATTGGATATTGAAAATGTTGTAATCAGGAATTCATATGTAATTGTTATTTTTCATCAAGCCTCAGCATACTTAAATCTAGGTTAATATGATATCACATGACCATATGGATGAATCAAGTTGTAGCTAGTAACTGGAATGAGTAACACATGAAGAGAACAAATTTGAACATAGTTTTCTTAAACACCCCAGGATTTTCTAGAAAAAGAAAAAAAAAAGAAGAAGAAGAAAGAAACCAAACAGGCTTTTTCTTTTTCATAAATTCGTGTCAAAGAAGGCATCAGATCTCAGTTAAAGTTATGACCTAAATGACTCACTCTATGGAGCTAAAACAGTTAGGCTCACATAGCTCTAGCCAAAGTCTGCCCTGTATCCCTAATGCTAATGGCAGTTATCCTTGTGGTTTTGCTACCTCTGGGAGAAGCATGGCAAGCAAGCATGTTCTGGATTAGACAAGGCACATGGTGGACGGAACACTGAGCTCAAGGTCTGACTCTGGGCCCAGCCGGGAGCAGTCCTAACTGTGTTTGGCAGAACCACGTGTCTAACGGTCTATCTCAATTGAATCCAAGCAAGAGGAAATGGATGGAGTTCGTCAAGTCCTCCGTATTCTCGTGCATCCCAGAAAAAGGGCCACTGCTCTATCCAGTCTTTGAAGCGCTCTTTTTAATCCCACGTTTTTCCTATTGCCTCCCCTAGCCTGCCTATCTATACCAAATCCTTTTCTGTTTGGTCTTCAGGGTAGGGATTCTGTTGAGGTCAGTATTTCAAAGCTTGATACAGGATATCCCTTCAGCTCTCTGAATCCTGGCTCAGGGAAACTACTGATAAGCCAAGCTTTTGCTCTTGATTTCCCACAGAGATGAAGAAGAAAAAAAAAAAGTCTAGCTGAAGTGACTCAGGAGAAATGGGTAGAATGTATTTTCCCAGCCTAGCAAGTTCCTCCAGCCCTCCCCACCGGCTGCACCCACAATGCACTCCCACACACCATCTCTGTCTTTTTTTTCCCCCCACTCTTTGGCTTATGCTGCTCTTTTTTGGTCTCTAGCCCTAGTTTTGACAGTTGATTGGCAGAGCTGGCAGTTCCCCTAGTGTCTGGTTAGGCAGAACTCCTCATGGAAGGCTAGCATACAAAACAAAGAACAGACAACAGTGGAGAAAGGAAGACTGAAGAAAACAGAACCGGGAGAGGAGCAATATTGTTTGCTGAAAATATTTTTAAATTTTCCAAAAAGAGGGAGCAAACCTTTGAAAGATTGTTTGAATCATCTGTGCCGCCCCCCCCAACCATCTCTTTATCCTCCCACAGACACACCACTGTTTGGCTTCTATCTCTCCATCTGTTTTCTTCCTGGTAATCTTATTTTTTTCCTTCAGTCATACACTTTTAACAGTAACTTCTTCCTACTCCTAACCTTTGCTAGGGCCAAGCATTCTTACATCTTTCTTACTTTCTGCTCAGACAGTTGAATTATGATGGGAACAAGTAAAATCAACAAGGCATTATTGTAGGTCTCTTTTTATTGAAAACCTTTCTTCCAGTCTTGCTGAAAACAACATATTATGCTGATCCCAATGCCACCATTGTGCAGGGAACAGCACCCTCTCCATAAGAGACTGTAAAACTCTCTTGTGTGATAGCTGTCTTTATTTTCCCACTACTTAAACATCTGTTGAGTGAGTCATTTCCCTCAGTTGTTCATCTAAGCTTTTTATCTCATCTGGAAACATCAAATTATTGACCTCTCAAATGATCTTAATAATTAAAATGTTATCCTTATTGGCACCAGTACACCTGGTAATGTTATCAAGGTAAAGAAACAAACATCGGATGACAGAAATTCAGGCCTTATATGCTATTTTCTGATTCTGTAACAAAGGCTATCATCTATACTGTTTAATGTAAAGGTCTTTGTCTTCATAAGAGACAGAATCTGTCTTCTATTCCTGGTAATTCAGGGTCCTCTTGAATCTCTCTTTTCTTTTTTTTTTTCTTCCTTTTTTTTTTGAATCTCCCTTTTCTTATACTGATGTGTCAAACTAATTCAATGCCTTTCTTCTGCCCATTTTCATGTGCTTGGTTTTTGGAGTTTTTAGAAGCCACACCTGCTCTTATAGCTTTTTTAATTTCACAGATGATTCTAGTATTATTTTAATGATGTTATGGTCTGACTCTGAATCACTCTCTTGCTACCCCTGATCTTTGTTAGGGAAGTGCTATTTACAGAAACTATGGAATGGTTAAGGACTGAGCCTGCACGGTGGAAGTAGGTCCTTTGGGGGCAGAGTTTGGAGTGCATATTGGCCTGGATCCTGCCACTCTGCCAACTGGCCACTGTGATGAAAAAAGTCTGCACTACTTGCTGCTGCCACCATGAACTGAGCTACCCTGCCATGCCTTTTGCCTGCATCAAACATGCATGGAGATAAGTCTTAGGCCTCAAAACTGACGAAACCAGAAACCTAATGTTAAACTGAAGAAAAATGAACAGATACTCTACCATAGAAGATATACATGAAAAATTAACACACAAAAAGATGCTGTGTTATTAGTCATTGTATAAATGCAAATTAGAGTCATGAAATACCACTGAAGTAGTCAAATTGATAGTATTTACCATGACAATCCTGCCACAGACGCAGTGGGACTAGAAGTTGCCTGTACAACTGGTGGGAATGCAAAAAGGCACAGCTTTGAAAAGCAGCTTGGCATTTTCTTAAATACACACTTACTTTAAGGTCCATCCGTTCCATTTCTTGGTTTCACTCAAGAGACATGAAACGATATGTCCACACAATAACTTAGTAGTGAATGTTCATGACAGCTCTACTTACAATCACTTCTAATTAGGAACACACAGGTGTCCTCGCACAGGTGAATGGGTAAACAAATTGAGACAGCTGAACAGCAGAATATTATATAGCCTTTAAGAATGGCAAGGGCATGAAACCCTTAAACTTCTTTTGAAGTAAACAAAAATTTCAGCTGTATCTCTGAAATTTTCCACTTGTTGTCTAGGCTTTGTGGAGACTCTCATCATCTAGTTTTATCTCAAAGGTTATCTGCAAACTTTAATGCTTTTCTCTATATATGTTCTTTTGTCTACTTTTGTACAGACATGGGAAATTCCCCAGTCTTATATTTAGGATGGGAAGCAGACTGACAAAACTTAATAAATTCCATGCAGTAACACCTTGTTTCAATTGTGAAAATTAGCAGCATTTAAGTAGTACCTGAAGCCCTGGCAGTAGATGGTGCAACTTAAGCAGAAATCAGAGAATTAGAAGAAACAAGACTACAAATAATTCTAAGATTTTTGGTTATAGAACTAACAGAAGCCACAAAATGGATTAAGTGGGAGAAACTAGAGAGTTTGGAATAGGAGAAGAGCTCAGGGTTAAAAATGAAATTGAAGAAGAGTTTGGCAGCCTAGAGAGATGCTACCTGGTTACTTCAAAACGTTTGTGGGAAGAGAAGGGAGCGATAAAAGAAAGAGGACATAGCTTTCCAACAGTGTGCTTGGTAGGAAAAGAGAGAATCAGTGCTTTTAGTTATAACGAGAAAGCAACAGGAAGAAATCATAATGAAACGGTGATTCTGCATCACCAGAATTCTTCTGTAGAACACTTCTAAAATGTCCAGCATGCTTTGCTAGAAGTTCATCCACGCACTGGGTACACAGAGATATAAAACTCTGCCCTGTCTTTCTCGTGGACTACTAACAGTTTAGTGAAGATGCTAGGCAAACAGACCTGCTTAATTTTTAATTACATTAGCCATCTTGAGTTGGTTGTGTCAGCATTGAGCACTCAATTATAAACTAGTTGATAAAATTTAAACCTGTAAGGGAGGTTAATCAAATGTCTGTTCTATTTTCTATGTGATTGAATTGAGTCATAAAACCCGTAAACAAGAGGCGAGGGAGACGGCAGAGTGGGGGGGAGTGACTGCTGTGCCAGGTGAGTATCTGAGTTCAGAGCCCCAGCGTCCACATGAAAGCCAGTGCACACATCTATAACCACAGTTTTGAGAGAGTGACGGCAGAGATGGGTAGATCCAGGGAGCTTGCTTGTCACGTGGCCTATCCAAAATGTTGAGCACTGGTGAGAGACTCCATCATAATAAAGTAAGCTGGAGAGGGGTAGGAAATAGCCAATATCCCCCTCTGCCACCACAGGTGTGAGCTTCGGTGATCACATCCTCCCGACAGACACTCTAAGTAAAAACAGCTTGTTTAATCCACAGCTCATTAACAGAAGATTCCCCATTAAGATGCAGAAGTTTCTAGACTTCCAGGTTTCTTTTTACTTGAACAACAAATCACGTTACTAAAAATATAAACATTTACATGATTTTTAAATAATCCTTAGGTTAAAAAAAAATGAATCTATATGGTCAATCACAGAAAGGAAGAGCAGATGTGCAGCTGAAACCATTTTGCTACCAACATCTAGAAACAATGGGAAAGCACACCAAAGGTTTACCATGTATCTGAAAGGTAATGAGTCAAAGTCCGAGGTGACAGAAACGGGGAAACTAAACACTCAGATCCTAAGTACAGGAGCTGACTCTGCAGCAGCCTTAGGGGTAGACTTAGGGCTTCAAACCACACTTAAAAACAGGTGTCAAGACCTTGGGTGTGTGTGATGTTAGGACTTAGACCTGAAATTGAACATAAAGTCAGACCCTCAGAGCCACGGGCTCAGAGGAAAGCAGAAGAGAGAGAAAATAGTCCACCACTCAAGGCATATGATGAAGAAGCTCGCCCATAGTCTCCAGGGAGAAGAAGGTGCAAGCCAGCAACATGGGCAGATCCAATACCAGTCTGAAAGTCACAATACCTTCATAGATCAGGATTTCCTCCAAATGAGAAATGAACTTTTTAGGTTGTACTTGAACCACAAGGCCTCAGAAAAAGTAAAATTAATATAGATTTATATTTTGTTAACTCCAGCAGTTTTGAACATGCACACACATCACTACTGCTGCTGCCGCCTCTGCTGCCACCGCCGCCACCGCCACCACCACCATCACTACCACTATGAAATCACAGTTAAATCTGATGAAACATGACAGCAAGCAACAAATCTTGCTAGTATATCGATTGCTCTCCTAGTACACCTTAGGCCTTAGATTTTACCCTTTTATGTTCACTGTCACCTCTTAAAGGCAGGTGTCTGTATCTTTACCTGAGGGCTTCTTCTGAAGCAGCAGCAGAAGTTTTGCCTACAGCAGGCTCCGCGGTGGTTACAAGGAACTAACTCCTCCAGAACAGCCCTCATCCAAAGACTGGTCCATCCCAAGGCCCTCACTCCCACACAAGGGAGGGACGGGGGATGAGTCTGAAGCATGCCTCCTACACTGTTTGCCATGTTTCCCTTGCCTCCCAAATAACACCCGTGGTTGAATCTTCTCAAGGTTGATCTGAGGACACCAGCATTAAGAACACATCAGACAGCAATGGGATCTCATTGTAAGTCAAGTCTAAAGTGTCAGAGAGAGGAAAAGAAACTTGAGGAAAGAAGTAAACAGGAAACAACAGAAGAAGTACATTCAGGAAAAAAAATGAAGAAAGGTGGTCGAATTAAACCTATGACCACTGAGCCCTCAAGAGATGGTATGAATGAAAGATGTGGCATAGCCAAGAGTCAATGAATGAATAAGAGCATAAAGCATGGGGAATTATCAGGAATAGCAAACAGGACAGAAAAGAGGAGAAGGGTATGTGATCAGAGTGTTCTTCTATGCAAATGTATAAAAACATCTTCCTGGAGATGGTGCATGTGCACAATGGAAAGAATTAATACTATAAATTCATTTTTAATAAAGGTCATGAAAAATATGAAAGGAAAGATAAAAGTTAGGGGAAGGAGCCAAGAAGACAAATGCACTGATAGTGATTATTTAAAGAAAATGCAATAATGAAAATATTCAAAAATGTAAATGACCTGAAGTATTCCAGATTTCAAGAAAAAAAATCCCAATTCAAGATACCTGAGCAACATAGATAAAATAAATTTAGATTAATAGATATTCCTTATAAAGTTGTAAAAAATGAAACTCTGAAAGGCAACTAAGTAAAGCAGAATGCCTATGTGGGATCATCCAGTACAAGCACTGCCCACATCTCTGGCCACAAACAAGAGACAGAAAACAGTATGTCTGAAATAGTAGGAGAAATATTTGCCAATCATGAACTCTATGCCCACCTGATCCATTGCTCATGAGTAAAGTCAAAACACAGTTGATCTTCAGATGAGTAAAACCTGAGGGTCTGCCACTCCTCATCCTTTACAAAAGAACACAAAAGTTCACTTTCCAGAGAGAAAGACATTATGGAAAGGAGAATAAAGGACAGGAAACAACAATTAATAAGGTGATAAATATACCATAAAACTTCAAGTAAATATTTGAATATAATTACTAAGAAAGCTGGAAAGTACTCCTTTGAAATTAACAAAAGAAAGATAGGAAAGTATAATTTAAAAAATTTGCAAATCTAATATATAAAATCAAGGAAAGAGAAATAATAATATCAATGAAAATGGAGAACAAATACCATAAAAGCTGATACATACATATACCCATACATCATTGATCACAATGAAAGCCCATGTACCAGAGACACTTGCAGGCTGAACTCTCAAAATCTAATTATTACATTTAAAACACACTAAAAAATAATAGCATATGTGAGTGATGACAACTCTAACTGTAATATGGCAGATTATAAATACATTACCATTGATTTTAAAGGACACCACTGGAAGGCTAGAGAATATCATTGTTTGTACCAACTAGCTACTGTTAATAATGATGTACCCCAAAATTTAGTGTATAAAATACAAGTATCATGAGTTTCAGGTTAGATGGGAATGTCTACTGATTTTGCTCATGATCAGCTCACCAGGCTCCCTCATGCACCTGTTGAGGAAGATGTTGTCAGGGTTATTGTTCTAGGTTGGTTTGATTGGCATGCTAGCCTTTGGCTGGCAAGGAAGAATTTGCAACTTGGCCACAGGTCTCTCATCCTCCAGGAGGCTGGCCTGAACTGTTATAGAATGCTAAGAGAGAAAAGACACATGGAATGCCTCTCCAGGTCTATCCTTAAAGAGGCACACTGTCATTTCTGTTTACTAAATTGGCCAAAACAAGTCACAAGAGCAACCTACATTTAAAGGATGGTGGAATGGACCCCACCTTTCAAAAGGGGGGCCACAGAGTCCTACCCAAGTCCAGGAGTATCCTCATAGATATCAGAGCAATTGATGTAATCAAACTATCACAGCATAGCAAATGCTAACAAATATGACGCTAATGTTGCTCTAGTGTCTGGTAAATGAATCCTTAAGGTTAAGCGCACAGTTGAATAGTCAGAGTCAATGTGTAATATTAAAAATGACAGGATATCTGAAGCTAAAATAATCAAGCCTATATTTTAACAGAATAATGCTAAAAATCTCTCTGAATTATATTAGAAGTATTGTAAATTCACAGTTATTGTGACATATGTTAAGTACCATACAAGCTAAAGAAAAAGATGAAATAATAAGGATGTTTAAGATGCAAATAACAAAGCAACATTTACATACACATTACTTTTGAACTAACATTGAAACGTTTATAAAACTGACTGTGTATTTGGCTCAAAGCATTCTTAATGTATACTGTGCAGTTTATATTATGCTACCAGTATTACATCTCTGATCATATTTCACAGGTGAGGAAAATTATAAATATGTATATGAACACATTTCCTCAATATGAACTCAATATTAGTGCTCTGTATAATTTCATTTAATCTCAGAACGATCCATTGAGCTAACTACTACTATCATTATCTTTGTTCAACAGATAAGGAAATTAAATTTTAGACCGTCATTCATTTTATCAGGCTTCCACAGAGATAGGATTGAAACACAGCCACTCTTAGACCAGAGACCATGTGTTGGGGAATCCTAACTCTTCCTGTCTCTTTACCTTTCCCAGCTGAAATGAGGCATCCTCTGCCACAAACTCCCACATGATGTACTGTCTCACCATGGCCCCAAACAGTCATAGCCACAGACTGAAACTTTTCAATTGATTTTCTCAGGCATTTTGTCACAGCAGTGGAAATCCTACCAGCCTTGAAGAATCATACCAACATTATGAAACATAAATACAGAGTATACGTGGTGGGTGGGGTAAGAAGACATGCTCCTTTCTGAAATGATTTCATGTGACCATTTTTAGACATGCGCTTGTTCCATTGCCATCACACATTCCCAATTACCTGTAACATATGCATTTGAAAAACATCTCTGATCCTATCTTGCATTATATCTCATGAAGAGGCTTGGTATATGCATCATCTTAGAGCTCTGATGTGTCCCCCCTCCATTAAAACATTTCTAATTCCAGGGTTCCAACATATTCCAAAATTGTTATCATACTTTCTTACTGCTTTGAATTTAATATTTCCAATTAGGCTGACAGTGACAGAGAAAAGCAAGCAAATTCTCCAGATAACTATACCTTGGAGGCTCCATATAAAATTAACATTCTTACAGACAATCAGAGCATTGGATTGGATGAAATAGTTTCTGAGGAACAGGCCAAAATAGCGGAACTTATTAGATTGAATTTTCCAGGTATTTAACTCACTGAGGTATAAAAGAATAATGTGTAGACCGCCAAGAGAAAATCATCTTTATTAATCTGCAAAATCCTGTATGATTCAGGGGCGAAAGAGATGACTAAGTAGTTAAAAGCATGTTTGGCTTTTGAATAGGATTCAAGTTCAGTTCCTAGCACACCTGTCAAGCTGTTCATAACCACCTGTAACTCAAGCTCCAGAGGGATCTGCTGTCTCTAGCACCTAGAGCATCTTCTCTCACACTTGTATACCTAAACACACACACACATACACACACACACACACACACACACACACACACACACACAAATATATATATATATATATATATAATTTAAAATAAATAAATCTAAAATTTGTATGATCCATTTAGACAAACATTAATAATAGGGAAAATAATGGGGAATATTAAAGAAGGCAATTACCCAAAGCATTGCAGAAACCCAGTGACTTTGATAAATTCTACATTCAAGAAGGATTCCCATTTGCATTTTCTAATAAACTTTTGAAATGGGAACAAAATACAAACGCTCCAGGTTGGTAAGAAATAGGACAATAGTGACTCAACCAAGGTCATGCTACATGAATCATTGCCTCTATTATCAATCAAAAACAAACCAACAGATCTCTTCTCCTAACTTTTGCACCAATTTAGACAAGTACAAGTTCAATTCTGTCACTTAGAATCTTCTCCAAGTCCTAAGTTTGGTGGCTGAATTATCAAAGTATGAGATGCACCCAAATCCCAGACTCTTCTTCAATAATTTTCAAGCCTGAGACTAAGAAAGAAAATGAATTATCTAAATATTTTTAATATTCACTTAAAATTAATGATTTTATTCCTGTAGTGCCAGTTGCACATGTATGTGGCCAGAGACAAATAATATATTGTAAAAAAAAAAATCACATTTAGTAGAGAATGATTTTTTGAGATCCTGATAAAAATATATACTGAAGGGATAAAAGGGCGTATTCATACACTGATTTAAAATTTTTGGCAATAAATCATATCTTGGGCTATTTATTTGTGGATAGCTAATCACCTCAATGCCCCTTCTTACTACAAAAATAAAGTGTAACACTGCTACTTATAAATGGAAAATGCCTATGTAAGTCCTGTTTTCTGGTAAAAGGATACACAGGACAATTAACAAATGTGGTGTGGATGGTGGGGGAAGCAGGATACTGTAGCTAGAGTTTTCCTGCCTGACCCACAGTCAGGACAAATCTCTCTCACCTGCCAGTCCCACAGCCACTCAGACCCAACCAAGCAAACACAGAGACTTATATTGGTTACAAACTGTATGGCCGTGGCAGGCTTCCTGCTAACTGTTCTTACAC